>NC_140991.1:56402661-56772613 GCF_052327205.1 Somniosus microcephalus | reverse complement strand
AATTTTAGCCCGGCCGAAACGTAAATACGCTTAAAACCGTCTCGGAAGCGTAAGCTTTCTTTGGAGGTAACACGCGCGTAGGTACGCCCTGTAACTTTCGAGTGCATACCCGCAACGCACACGCGATGACAGACAGATAGACAGAATGACAGAAGTACCGATTTATATATATAGATATATATATATATTTACATGATTTGAACTTGGGTGGAGGGAGCACAACATTGAAATTTGCCAATCAGACAAAAGTAGTGGAGTTGCAAATGGTGAAGAAGACTGCAAAAGATCTCATAAGGACATAGACAGGTTAGCAGAATGGGCAGACAGGTGGCAGATGCAACTTAACATGGATAAATTTGAGGTATTGCATTTTGGGAGGAAGAACAAAGAGTGAGGTATGTACTCAATGGAAAGATGCTGAAGAATGGGAGGGTTCAAATACATAATTCCTTAAAAGGCTCAATGCAGGTAGATAAAGCCATAAAAAAGGCCAGTGGCATTTTGGGTCACAATAAGGAATGCATTACCATAGGGAATAGTTGAGATAGAGACCATTGCATATTTTAAGGGAAGAGTAGATTAACATTTGAAGCAGAGGAAGATTCGGGCTATAGGGAGAATGGATTTGTTTTGGATTGCTTTAGCAAAGACCCAGCCCAGACACTATCACCAAATGGCTTCCTTCAATGCTGTAGATATCTATGATTCTATTTGCGCAAGTGCTGCTTCTCTGGTTTACAATGTACATGCACAAGTCTTATATATGACGATTACAGTAATAAATGGAAACAAATTATTACCTCTAAGCTAATGCATACTGTATGGGGCGGGGGAAGACGGAGGGTGTGGGGGGAACAGTTTTATTGATCCTTATGTTTAGCACCATTGTAAATGCTTTTAATTTTTTTTAAAGTGCTTCCAATGTTGCCGCATGGTGACCAGGGTAATTCTTTCCCCTGCAGGGCTAGTGTGGTTTCTTCTACACTGTGAAATCTTGCACAGTGTAGATTGAAGTTTGCCTCCTTCCTCTCTACTCAGAGGGATATAAAAGCACAATATTGCACTTTCATTTTGTTTCCTGGAAACACAAAACATTTAAGCAAATAAAATTGACTTGTCTTGTGATTTCTTGTGTCTTTTGAGTAGGTGATCGCCGTGGATGCCGTGGAAGATGATTTAGCAGTTCATCCTAGTTATTTAAAAATAGACTACAGCATACATGCATTCAGTCAAATAATATAAAGAATACTTCTGTTTAATTTTTAAAAATCCTTTAGCATGTACAACCAGCATATGGTGCAATTCAATAACAAAAGCAACCAATTGTTTTGTGGCAGATCGATGCTAAAATCTGAAGTGCGCTGCTAGGATCACAGAGGATGAATTGAGCTGCCCTGAATCATTTCTCCCTGGGATCTCAGGTGGGCAAGACCATGAAGAGGATGTTTCATTATACAGAGACCTACGATGAAATCACACATTTTTATTACAACATAATCAATGTACGCGCGTTTGCTATAAAAGCATATTAGATTAAAATGGTAACACTGTCATCGCTGAAACACTGTTCGAAGCCGTGTTGGCTAGTTCTGTCTCCTTACTTTAGTTAGTGCCAGATTTGCACTAATTTCCTGTATGCTGTGCACAATGACCGCAGTAACCATTGTAATGCAGTTTTATTTGGAATAATGCTTACTCTGTAGACACTTATTTCATAATTCTTCAAACTATTTGTTTTAATTTTTTTAAATCCTTGAGCATGTACAACCTGCATATGTTGCAATTCAATAACTATGCACTATGCAAATGATACATCAGGTATGGATGTTATTTACAGATTAAAGTGTATAACAGTAGTATTATCTTGAACGTTTATAGCCAGACATTATCACTCAAGAGCAATAAAACGATGGGGGGAAAATTTGTGTGGTTTGTGTAGTGTATGTACTTTGCAGAAGGAACTATATTCTGCAGCCCCTGTATACTGCAGTACCAGTAGTGACCACCCCTGTATATAAGCCTGTGTAGTAACTTTGCATAGTAGTTCCAGTTTTGTCTCCACTCAGTAAACACCTGTTGTAACCTACTCCTGCAGTCCGTGTCTCAATTACACATGGACATAATACTGGCGACGAGCAGATCCGAACTTACCTACAGTTCTGCACCACCTCATGGGGATCCATCCCTGAAGCGAAGTTGTTGGCGGTCGAGGCCAGAAAGAAGAAAGAAAAAAAAACAAACAGAAGAAACGGGCGTCGACCGTGGACAACCGCCTCTGATTCATCGGAGTTGATTTGCAGGAGAGGCTGTTGAGAGCGGGGCTTGGTTATCCTGTCTATGGTGTTCCAGCTAATCGGGCTGGTGGCAGGTAGTACACTGATCCTTCCTGGGCTGCGGCGGGCTAGAGCTCGATCAGGTGGCTTTTCAACGGGGCCGAGCAGCGTTGTCGGGAAGAGGAGAGAGAGAGAGAGGGTGGAGCACACAGGGCGCGGCCGGTGCTACGAAGTCGGGCAGCGTACAGACCCAAGAAGAGGGAGGAAAGTGTCCCAGAGGGTTTGCTCTGACGACGGGAAAATAAAAGAAATTAGAAGCGCAGAAAGCCGTGAGGAGCTGCAGTTTGCCACGGGGACCGCGGGGGGGGGAAGTGCGCGAAGACCATAGGGCGTCGCCATCAAGGCATAAAAATGCCAGTAACAGCGCTAGCAGCAGCGGAGAAGACAGAAAGCGCGGGAGGCGCCATCTTAATCCAGCGGGGAAGAAGGCAAAGCGCGGGAGGCGCCATTTTGTTCAATCGGGGAAGAAGGCAAAGCGCGGGAGGCGCCATCTTAGATTTCCAAGATGCCGAAGACTGGCAATATCACTGCCTTCGATAATGCAATAGAAGACTGGACCACGTATGTGGAAAGAGTCGAAGTATATTGCAAGGCAAATGAAGTAGCCGATGAGAAAAAGGCAGCGGTACTACTAAACTTAATGGGCGCAAGAACGTACGGCCTATTGCGGAACCTGATCACTCCAGCCAAACCGATGGCGAAGAGTTTTAACGAAACTGTTGATATCCTACAGGAACACCTAAATCCTACACCGCTGCTGATAGCAGAAAGATTTAAATTCCACAAGAGAAATCAGCATAAAGAGGAGAGCAATGCTGATTACCTTATGGAACTACGCAAGCTATCAAAGCACTGCCAGTTCGGAGCAGGACTGGCAGATACCCTACAGGACAAATTTGTCTGTGGACTCCTGAGTGAAGGAACCCAGAAGAGCTTACTCTCAGAGAAAGAGCTGACGCTAGATAAGGCTTTCAGCGTGGCAGTATCGTATGAAGCAGCAGCAAGGGGAGCTGCGGAAATACAGCAAAAGCCACAAGAATGACACGGGGATTTGAAAAATGTTATCGCTGCAGCAGAACAACCCATGACCAGAAGGACTGCTGGTCCAAGGACAAAATATGCAGGTAATGTGGAAAGATGGGACACATTGCACAAGTTTGCAGGTCTGGAAAGAAGACTAACGACAACAAAAAGGCTACTGCCTAGAAATTCAGTCTGGACACTTTTGGGGCGCTAAAGTCGGGCGTTCGCTAAAGTTAGCGCCCGCCGGAAAGTGTAGGCCACATCGCCGAAATTCAGTAGAGTTGGCCAAGAGTTTGGCCGAGCGCTGAAACTGGCGTTGCAATGCCCTCTTCAGGCGCTAAGCCGGCGATGCGGCCTGATAACGCCGAGGCTGGGCGCAGCGCAGGTGCAGTCATGTTTTGATTGACAGCAGACACCCTGACGCCGGCCAGCTCTTAAAGGGGGAAGGGTCGACTTTGACTGCTGCCACGCCCTGCATACTGGAGCCCTGCAGCTAGGCCTCAACACTGCTGGTGGGCCAAAATAGCGCCTGGAGCCATGGAGAGGGCCCGTGAACGAGCGCAGCGCTTCTCAGAGCATGCTCTGAGGGTGCTGATTAATGGTGTCGAAAACAAAAGAGAGATCTTGTGCCCGGACAGTGGCAAGAAGGCTCCCAGGAGCCAGTACAGGAAAGCCTGGAGGAAAATCGCCCGCAGGGTGTCATCCACCTGCGATGTCCCCAGGAGTGCGGACCAATGCCGCAAGAAGTTTTTGTGACTGGAAACCTGTGGCCAGTGGGGTACCACAGGGATCGGTGCTGGGTCCCTTGCTGTTTGTGGTCTACATTAATGACTTGGATATGAATGTAAAGGGTATGATCAGTAAATTCGCGGATGATACTAAAATTGGTAGGGTGGTAAATAGCGAGGAGGGTAGCCTCAGTCTGCAGAACGATATAGATGGGTTGGTCAGATGGGCGGAACAGTGGCAAATGGAATTTAACCCGGAAAAGTGCGAGGTGATGCACTTTGGGGGGTCTAACAAGGCAAGGGAATACACAATGAATGGTAAGACCCTAGGCAAGACGGAGGGTCAGAGGGATCTGGGTGTGCAGGTACACAGATCCCTGAAGGCGGCGGAACAGGTGGATAAGGTGGTAAAAAAGGCATATGGGATACTTGCCTTCATTAGCCGAGGCATAGAATATAAGAGCAAGGAGGTTATGATGGAGCTGTATAAAACACTGGTTAGGCCACAGCTGGAATACTGTGTGCAGTTCTGGTCGCCACACTACAGGAAAGATGTGATCGCGTTAGAGAGGGTGCAGAGGAGGTTCACCAGGATGTTACCAGGGCTGGAGCGCTTCAGCTATGAAGAGAGACTGGGCAGATTGGGTTTGTTTTCCTTGGAGCAGAGGAGGCTGAGGGGGGACATGATTGAGGTGTACAAAATTGTGAGGGGCATAGATAGGATGGATGCTGAGGAGCTTTTCCCCTTAGTAGAGGGGTCAATAACTAGGGGGCATAGATTCAAGGTAAAGGGAGGGAGGTTTAGAGGGGATTTGAGAAAGAACTTTTTCACCCAGAGGGTGGTTGGAGTCTGGAACTCACTGCCTGAAAGGGTTGTGGAGGCAGAAACCCTCACAACATTTAAGAAGCATTTGGATGAGCATTTGAAATGCCATAGCATACAAGGCTACGGGCCAAATGCTGGAATATGGGATTAGATTAGACAGGGCTTGATGGCCGGCATGGACACGATGGGCCGAAGGGCCTCTATCTGTGCTGTATTACTCTATGACTCTATGACTCTATGACCTCACTCGGATGGTGAAGGTGAGTACCCTTTCCAGTGTCCTCCTCATCCTTGCATGTGCATCTCACATTATGGGCAAAGGGACCTCAAAGGACTAATGGGCAGCCCTCCTCCCGCAGCAATGGCACTGGCATGATCATCAATAGCACTTTCTGCACTTAACACACTGGCCAAGCTATTCGACCATGGGAGGCAGTGCACACAGCAACAGGGCACCACACTGGCCAAGCTATTCGACCATGGGAGGCAGTGCACACAGCAACAGGGCACCACACTGGCCAAGCTATTCGACCATGGGAGGCAGTGCACACAGCAACAGGGCACCACACTGGCCAAGCTATTCGACCATGGGAGGCAGTGCACACAGCAACAGGGCACCACACTGGCCAAGCTATTCGACCATGGGAGGCAGTGCACACAGCAACAGGGCACCACACTGTAGTCATAGAGTCATAGAGTTTTACAGCACAGGAAGAGGCCCTTCGGCCCATCGTGTCTGCGCCGCCCATCCATCCCTGTCCAGTCTAATCCCATTTTCCAGCATTTGGTCCATAGCCTTGTATGCAATGGCATTTCAAGTGCTCATCTAAATGCTTCTTGAATGTTGTGAGGGTTCCTGCCTCTACCACCCTTTCAGGCATTGAGTTCCACATTCCAACCACCCTCTGGGTGAAAAAGTTCCTCCTCAAATCCCCTCTAAATCTCCTGCCCCTTACCCTGAATCTATGCCCCCTTGTTATTGACCCCCCTACTAAGGGGAAAAGTTCCTCTTTATCTACCCTATCTATGCCCCTCATCATTTTGTACACCTCAATCAGGTCCCCCCTCAGCCTTCTTTGTTCCAAGGAAAACAACCCCAGCCTGTCCAGCCTGTCTTCATAGCTGAGGCGCTCCATCCCAGGTAACATCCTGGTGAATCTTCTCTGCACCCTCTCCAAAGAAATCACATCCTTCCTATAGTGAGGCGACCAGAACTGCACACAGTACTCCAGCTGTGGCCTCACCAGCGTTTTGTACAGCTCCATCATAACCTCCCTGCTCTTATATTCCATGCCTCGGCTAATGAAGGCAAGTATCCCATATGCCTTTTTAACCACCCTATCTACCTGTTCCGCTGCCTTCAGGGATCTATGTACATGTACACCAAGGTCCCTCTGACCCTCTGTACTTCCTAGGGTCCTACCACTCATTGTGTATTCCCTTGCCTTATTTGTCCGTCCAAAATGCATCACCTCGCACTTTTCAGGGTTAAATTCCATTTGCCACTTTTCCGCCCATCTGACCAACCCGTTTATATCGTCCTGTAGCCTGAGGCTTTCCTCCTCGCAATTTACCACCCCACCAATTTTCGTGTCATCTGCGAACTTACTGATCATACCTTTTACATTCTCATCCAAGTCATTTATGTAGATCACAAACAACAAGGGACCCAGCACCGATCCCTGAGGTACCCCACTGGACACAGGCTTCCAGTCACAAAAGCAACCTTCGACCATCACCCTCTGCCTCCTGCCACTCAGCCAGTTTAGGATCCAACGCGCCAAGGCACCCTGGATCCCATGGGCTCTTACCTTCTTGACCAGTCTCCTATGCGGGACTTTGTCAAAAGCTTTACTGAAGTCCATGTAAACCACATCCACAGCATTTCCCTCATCCACCCCCCTAGTCACCCCCTCGAAAAATTCAATCAGATTTGTCAGACATGATTTACCCTTGACAAAGCCATGCTGACTATCCCCGATTAATCCTTGCCTCTCCAAGTGGAGACTAATTTTGTCCCTCAGAATTTTTTCCAATAATTTCCCTACCACAGATGTTAGGCTCACTGGCCTGTAATTCCCTGGTTTATCCCTGCTACCCTTCTTGAATAATGGTACTACGTTAGCTGTTCTCCAGTCCTCTGGTACATCCCCTGTGGCCAGAGAGGTTCTGAAAATTTGTGTCAGAGCCCCTGCAATCTCCTCCTTTGCCTCCCACAGCAGCCTGGGATACATCTCGTCCGGGCTTGGGGATTTATCCACTTTTTGGCCTCCTAAAACCGCTAGCACCTCCTCCCTCTCGATGCTAATATGTTCAAGTATGTCACAGTCCCCTTGCCCGATTTCTATGTACTTAGAGGCCGTCCTTTCTCTTGCAGGCCAAGCTGGCGCGGAATTTGAGGAGCCAGTCTGTCACCGGTGGAGGCCGTCCCGAGTACCAGGCACTCAGTGAGCTGGAGGAGAGCGTGGCTCGACTCATGCATGCCTGGGTGACTGGCCCTGTTGTGATCGGAGATGCGAACCCTGTACTGGGACCCACTGGTAAGGACATGACCGGTTGGACCTCTGTCGTTGCCCTTGCGCTTCAGATCTACATCCTTTCGCACTGACCGACAAATGCGCATAATGCCACCGCTCAGGCCTCCCTCGCTGACGCCCTGTCCTCACTCTAAAGCTACTCTTGTGCCTTCCTGCTTTCAGCTGGTGAGGAGGAGGTGGTCCCTGAAGCTCAGAGTGCCAGGCCCTTGGAGGAGGAGGACGACGAGGACCAGGAGGAAGGCGGCACATCGGGGGAACCCTCATCCACGCCAGGGGATGGCAATGGAGGGGAGACGTCTGGCCTGCAGGAGAGCCAGGGGGAAGTGTTGCAGGGGAGGGCAGATCCTGGGCCCAGTGGGCTCGAGGCACGCGGGAAGGGTCGGCCAGCTCGGCGGCCTTCTCTCCAGAGGGAGAGTCCGCCCTCCAGTCCGGAGACGGTCCTCGCCCAGGAGGTGCGCCTCCTCGATGAGATGTCGGCGGCGTCTGAGCGGCACCACCAGGAGTTCATGGGGGTTGTGCAACAGATGCCTCAGGCCATTGAGTCCCTGGCTCATAGTGTGGTCGCTTTCGGGGAATCACAGGCCAGGGGGGTTGAACAACTCGCGGCAGCGCACGACAGGGGTGTCCAGCAACTCACGGCAGCCCAGGACGCGACTCGCAAGATGAGTGGTGCCGTCCAGACACTGGCAGAGCTGATGCGGGCACATACCAGGGCAGTTCGGGCACTCACTTCTGCCACACTCGCTGTGGCGCGGAAGCATCGCCAGGGCACCCGCCGCCCTGCTGCAGCACAGCGGTCTGGCCTCCACCAGATTGCTGCGCTTGCTGCACTGCCAGCCCGGCCGAGTGCCAGTGTCTCTGGCGAGCAGCGCGCGCCTGCCATCAGCCAGCTTGCCCCCATTGGTGCAGCCGACACTGCCACTCCCCCAGCCAAGGT
The DNA here is from genome assembly GCF_052327205.1 of Somniosus microcephalus. Classification (NCBI taxonomy): domain Eukaryota; kingdom Metazoa; phylum Chordata; class Chondrichthyes; order Squaliformes; family Somniosidae; genus Somniosus; species Somniosus microcephalus. The sequence continues at coordinate 56,764,229 of NC_140991.1, read as the reverse complement.
GCGACGAGCTGCTGCTGAGACTGATGCTGGCCAGCCACAGCTGCAGCAGTCAGCAGCCGGCCCCTCCCGGGCCGGGCCTCGTCTAGGCCGACCCCCAAGGGCATCTGCCGACACGCATTGTGGCCCTCATGAGCCTTCCCCCAGCCTTGCCACACCCGCAGGGCCCAGGTTGAGGCGGAGCAGCAGGTCGGGCAGGGGCCAGAGAAGCCTGTCTAAGGACTCGCCCTCTCGGCACACCCATTAGAGTGTGGTGATAGCGGTTTTTTTTATATTGGGGGGCTTGTGTTCTGGGGGGGCATTATTTTGGTAAGGCCGAGGATCAAGGCATTTTTTGTTTTTATGGGGGTGTTTGTGTTGTGGAGGGGGGGGCTTATTTTTGTAAGGCCGATGATGAAGGCCATTTGGATGGGCAAGTTTTATTAGTCCTCCCCAGGTTTTGGGGGTGACAGATGTTTTTGACTGTTTTTTGGGGGTCTTGTCTGTTTTTCTGTTTCATGTGGGAAGGGCCCTGAGTTTGTGAAATAAAGCTTTTTATTTATTCAGCATGTCCACGTCTCAGGTTTCAAGTGGTTGTTGCGTTAACCGGCTGAGGGCTTGCGGTGCGGCTGCCTTCAGGTGCGTTCATTGCCACAGCCCATTCCCTGACAGGGGGCCTAGAAGTGTCGATCAATAAGCCCCCGGCGGACGGCCCTTGGACCTTGTGGCTCCCTCCTGGGCTGGTACTCCTCCTCCTCCTCCTCCTCCTCATGGTCCTCCTGCTCATTCTCCTGAGGTGGTGGTGCAATGTCAGGTGGCAGTGCCTGAGTCCTGCGGATAGCCAGGTTGTGCAGCATGCAGCACACGACGACGAACTGGGAGACTCTATCCGGCGAATACTGTAGAGATCCGCCGGAACGATCCAGGCAGCGGAACCGTTGCTTGAGGACGCCTATCGTTTGCTCTATGATGTTCCTTGTGGCTTGATGGCTTTCGTTGTATGCCTCCTCCGCTGGGGTCCTGGGCGCGCGGAGCGGGGTCATGAGCCATGTACACAAAGGGTAGCCCTTGTCCCCGATAAGCCATCCCCTTGGTGGAGGCTGTGCCTCGAACATGTCAGCCACAGTAGTCTGGCGCAGGATAAATGCATCGTGGCTGCTTCCTGGGAAGCGGGCATTGACAGCTAGGATGCGCTGCCTGTGGTCACACACCAGCTGTACATTTAGGGAATGGTAGCCCTTCCGGTTGCGGTAATCCTCGGCATTGTGGATAGGTGCCCGCATAGCCACATGCGTGCAGTTAATGGCGCCCTGCACCATGGGGAAGCGCGCGATCCTGGCACATCCGACTGCACGCTGCTCCTGCCTCTGTCGGGTCATGGGGAAGGAGATGAATTGGTGTCTCCTCGCGAAAAGTGCATCGGTGACCTGCCGGATGCAGCGATGCGCGGCGAACTGGGAGATGTTCGCTATGTCCCCAGCAGCGGCTTGGAAGGAGCCGCTTGCATAAAAGTTCAGAGCCACCGTGACCTTCACTTCCACCGAGAGAGACGTCCTGCACATCAGCTGTGGACGCAGATCTCTGTGAAGCAGCTGGCAGATCTCTGCAACCACCTCCCTTCTGAAGCGCAGCCTCTTAACACAATGCGCCGCAGTCATGGTGAGATAGGACACCTGCTGCCGGTATTGCCTGAGTGGGTAAGGCCTATGTTGCCAACGCCTGATGGCCCCTCTGCGTCTAGGCATGGCTGGCCCTCTCTCACAGCGTCTGCGAGCCCTTCGCACATAATGCTGCAACTGAGGGTTGGACCCCCATACAGCCCCCATAATAAAGGTGAAAACAGTGAAATCAAATGAATCAAATGTCAAAGCACTGGCCAGAAGCCAAAAATACCTCTCCTATGTTGTCCCAAATCAGTAAGCTCTGTCCCTTGGTCTCTGTCCAGAAATCCAAAGCAGTAAAGTCATTGCAGCAAAATGGCTGGGCTTTATAGGTCAGTGTAAGTGCCCTTTAATTAGCGCTCCCCGAGGCCCACAGGGCCTCTGTTGCGTTCCACTTCACAGTTCTTAGCAGCGCCACGCCCACATTGGGCGGGCGCCACTGAATTTCCGGTTTGGGGCGCACAAACAGCGTTGCACGACGAGATGACGTCATAAGCTGCGCGCGCAGCTGAGCGGGCGCAAACACTTTGCGCCGGCGCTAAATGTCAACTGAATTTGGGCGTTGGCGCAGATCGGTCTGCGCCCGGGCGCTAAGTGCCTAGCGCTGGAAATATACCCCTCTTATGGCGTTACCGGCTGGCGCAACCAACTGAATTTCTAGGCCAGTACAGGACAGTACAAAAGATGACGGACAGTAGTTCCGAAGACCAGAAGAGCGATAGTGAATCCGGGAACAAGAGACTAAGCTGTCTCAAACTTCACAACGTAATCGCAAAAGAGGATCACCGAACCATTTGGGTCATCCTCACGATAGCAGGGTCCCAAGTCAAAATGGAATTGGATACAGGATCGGCTCTGACTGTCATGAATCGACGAGACTACGAGCAGCTATTCTCACACATACCCTTGAAAGAGACATCCATTGTCTTGAAGACGTATATGGGGCAGAAAGTATACCCCAGAGGAAAAATAAGGGTGCCTGTCGAATACAACGGCAAGGAAATACAGAAATTGTATCTGTACATACTGTAAGATGGTGGACCACTGTTATTGGGACGTGAATGGATCAGAAAGATAAGTTTAGACTGGCACTCCATTCAGGCACTGACTGTGGCTGGTAAAAAGGATGACGACGTCACACCTGGACGATTGGCAAAAATCTTAGCTAATGCCAAAGAGGTATTTCAACAAGAACTGGGAACTCTTAAAGGCGTAACCGCCTCGATAAAAATAGAAGAGAATGCAATTCCCAAGTTTTTCAAAGCAAGACCGGTACCGTATGCAATTCGCCCAGCCGTCGAGGCAGAGCTGGAGAATCTGGAGAATGCCGGCGTGTTATCTAAGGTAGACTGGAGCGAGTGGGCGACACCCATCGTTCCTATCATGAAGAAAACGTTAAATAATAAGCCTGAGGAGCCAAGGAAGGTCCGCATCTGTGGGGACTTCAAGGTGACGGTGAACCCAGTCCTTCACACAGTGCAGTATCCTCTCCCGAGGATAGAAGATATTTTCGCCTCACTATCTGGAGGGAAGCGTTTTACAAAAATTGACCTAGCACAAGTATATTTGCAGATGGAGGTTGAAGAATCCTCTAGGAAGTATCTCACGATAAACACTCACAAAGGTCTTTACCAGTATAATCGACTGGTATTCGGAGTAGCATCAGCTCCGGCGATATGGCAAAGAGCGATGGAACAAGTCCTGCAAGAGATTCCGGGGACTCAGTGTTACTTGGATGACATCCTAGTGACAGGTGAAGATGACAGTGAACACCTTGCCAACCTAGAGCAGGTGCTCACTAGACTAAGAGAACATGGGCTACGAGCCAATTGCCCCAAGTGCGAGTTTTTTAAGAAACAGATATCGTATTGTGGTCACGTGATTGATAAAGAGGGGTTACATAAGTCCCCTGACAAAATTGAAGCGGTTGTTCAGGCCCCAGCGCCTGAAAATGTGTCACAACTGAGGTCATTCCTCGGATTGGTGAATTACTACCATAAGTTTTTGCCGAGTTTGTCGACAATTCTGCACCCACTGAACGCCCTACTACAAACTGGAGTAGCATGGAAATGGAGCGATGTATGTAAGCGGGCCTTTCAGAAGAGTAAAGACCTAATCACTTCAAGAGAAGTATTGGCTTACTACAACCCATCACTACCGATAAGACTGGCGTGTGATGCGTCTCCCTACGGCATTGGAGCGGTACTGTCACATAAATTCCTTGATGGTTCAGAGAGGCCGATAGCTTTTGCGTCACGCTCGTTAACTTCAGCCGAGCGTAACTATGCCCAGATTGACAGAGAGGCCCTCAGCCTGGTGTGGGGCGTGAAGAAGTTCAATCACTACCTGCACGGTCAGAAATTTACTCTACTAACTGATCATCAACCTCTTGTCTCCATTTTCAACCCTCAGAAGGGCGTCCCGATAATGACAGCACAACGGCTACAGAGGTGGTCCCTTTTCCTAGGGGCACACCAATATGACATCGAGTACAAAGGAACTAAACAGCATGGGAATGCTGATGGATTGTTGCGCCTACCGTTGCCGACGGTGGAAGAAACACCTGCAGTGGATCCTGTGGAGATATTCCACTCGACCATGGTCGAATGTCTACCTGTGACGAATGCAAACATAGAAAAGGAAACATGAAATGACCCGACACTCTCCAGGGTCTATGATTTAACGGTGAAGGGATAGCCAGCACATGGCGAACCACTGTTGCCAGCATTCTCGCCGAGAAGAGAACAGCTGTCAGTGTGCAGAGGAACCTTGATGTATGGATCCAGAGTAGTAATTCCACCCAAATTGAAGGATAGAGTGCTCAATGAGCTTCATGAGGGTCATCTGGGAGGAGTAAAAATGAAGAACTTAGCCAGAGTGTTTGTGTGGTGGCCGGGAATCGATAGAGAAATCGAAGAGATGACCAAGAGCTGTACAGGATGCCAGAAGGTCCAAAACGCCCCACCACAAGCCCCTCTACATCCATGGGAGTGGCCCTCATCTCCATGGCAAAGGGTACACATTGATTTTGCTGGTCCATTTATGGACTCGATGTTTCTAATTGCGGTGGATGCACATTCAAAGTGGCCAGAGGTAATAAAAATGTCCTCAACCACCACAGAAAAAACTATCACAGTCTTACGAACCATATTCGCCAGAAATGGGCTGCCTGAACAGATTTGCTCCGACAATGGACCACAGTTTGTGTCTGAAGAGTTCCGGAGGTTCTTAAAGAACAATGGTGTTAAGCATTACACATCCGCCCCATATCATCCAGCCACCAATGGATTGGCTGAGAGGTTCGTTCAAACATTCAAGAAGGCTATCAAGGCAATGTGTAATGAAGACATACCTCTACAACACAAGGTGGATAACTTCTTGTTTGCCTACCGAAATGCGACACATGCGGTTACCAACCAAACTCCAGCCATGATGTTCTTTAATCGAAGACTACGATGCCGCTTGGATTTGGTTAAGCCAAACATCAGAAGAGATGTGGAGAACAGGCAGTTTCAGAATATGAATGAAAGGCCGACCAGGAGTTTTAAGATAGGTCAACCAGTTTTGGCCCGGGACTACCGCACAGAGAAATGGCAGCCAGGAACGATCTGCACACAGCAAGGACCTCTAATGTATACCGTGGACGTTGGAGAGAGCATTATAAGACGCCATGCTGACCAGATTCTAGAGTCACTGGAAAACGTCAATTCCACACCACGATCCGATACACCTGGTGATGAAACCGAAGTACCAATTGCATCTACCCCAGAATCGGTGATATTGGAAGCAGACGAACCAAACAACGACGTTGATCCCGAATCAACTTTGCCAGAAGAACCTGATACCCCAAAGAGGCATTATCCAGACAGAATCAGGAAGCCTCCTCAAAGACTGAACTTATAATTGCTTAACTTCAGCTGATGTATCTAGCAACTGTAATTGTAAATATGTTATTTAATTGTTAATCGAATGTTATGTACTGTTTAGCTAAAAGGGGAGGAATTGTAGTGTATGTACTTTGCAGAAGGAACTATATTCTGCAGCCCCTGTATACTGCAGTACCAGTAGTGACCACCCCTGTATATAAGCCTGTGTAGTAACTTTGCATAGTAGTTCCAGTTTTGTCTCCACTCAGTAAACACCTGTTGTAACCTACTCCTGCAGTCCGTGTCTCAATTATACACGGACATAATAGTTTGCGCCACGCATTAGTGCCGAAAGATGTTGCTAAAATGCCGTTGACAGCGGAGGCCAATTCCAGCGCCGCACGCCATATCGGTGTTGCCGGTAAACTCGATCACCAGGAACCTCGCCATCAGGGAGATTGTGATGTCAGTGAGTGTGCAACGCTCACTGCACATCCAGTCTCCGAACTTCGTTATACCCACTTACCTTAATGGCAGCGCAGAACAACCACAAGGAGCGCTGGCACCTACCAGCAGGAAGCAGGCTGCAGCAACGATATTTAAAAGCTACCATCCCCAATCAGCTGAAGTCACTCATTATTTGTTAAAGGCTTCTGCTCACAACACTTCCTCACAGTCATGGGGGCTGCGGGATTACCTCAGGAGGATGGCGAGGCAGAGGAGGAGGAAGAGGACAAGGCAGAGGAGGAAGAGGATAAGGCAGAGGAGGAAGAGGATGAGGAGGACAAGGCGGAGGAGGGAGGGCGGAGGCAGCAAGACAATTGGCCTTCTGGGCAGGCTGTCTGTGACCAGCTCATCAGACTCCGATTCGCATGAATGAAACCCCAGATCCCCGTAGCTCACCACATCCCCATCATACAATCCCTGTCTCACACCATATCACAGCATCCTCCTGGGCACAAAGATGAAATGAGAGAGACCACAAAATATTCCAAACACACTTAATAAATGTATCTATAAACAGTCACACAAATCACATGAATTCGAATAACTAATAACACTTGTGCCTGCCCTAGTTGAATAGCTATCATTGTGTGCAAGGTGTGAGATGTGGGTGTGAGTGTTGCTGGGTAGAGATTATTGGTGGGTGAGTGCTAGGATTGTAGTGCTTGCGGTACAGATGGTGGTATGTAGCATTTGTTGAAGCCTTCACTCACCCTGACCACCCATGTGAGCTTGTTAAACATCCTCCTGCACTGGGTGTGGGACCTGGGGACCATAGTGCTGCCCATGACATGGTGTGCCACATCCCTCCACATAGTCTGGCAGACTTGTGGCAAGGGCCTCTTGCAATTTGGGGGTACAGGACCGCTCGTCTTCTCTCCACCACTAAAACCAATGCCTCCAAAGCTTCCTCAGAAAACCTCCAGGTTCTCTCCCTGGGGCAGTGATCTGCCATCAGGATTTGTAAATAAGTGTTTCTTCTCCTTGTCCTTCTTCTTATGGTTGTTGAGGCAGCTGCACACCCAACAATGCTGAGAATGAGGTGCTGCAGCATCAATGAACCTCCCCATTAAGCAGTGAAAATAGCCCATGGCAATCATTACTTGCGTTTGGACTACACCCAACATTGGTCAATCTTTTCAGTGCAACACCAATGAGTTTGTGCTTTCAGACGAGAATCATGATTGCAATCATTTTAATGAGGAGTGAGGATGAATTTTGCGTGCAGCCTAGATGATTTTCAACTGGCACTACTTAGCCATTTTTAGCCTAAACACTGCCCATTTCTTGGCTATAACAAATATTTAGCCCCATATCTCCTGTGTTTGTCTTTATTTTCTATTTCTAGAACACATTGTAATATAATTTTTTGATACCCCACAGTCCAACTAAGGCTTATTTTGATACATAGATTCCTGTTCCTTACAATAAGTCACAATGGACACTGGCTAGAGAACTATCTGGTTAGTGTAAATTGATTGCACAAGTTTTGCTCCTCTGTTTGCTCAATGGGTACCATTGTTGAAATAATACTAGTATTAGTAGTAGACAAGTGGGTGTCTATAAGGTCTCAACCTCTCTTGCAGTATAGAATTGAGGTTGTCTGTGACTGCACTTTGGAGCTTGGACCTCAAAGCCTCCGTGTTTGTGAGAGTTGATCCTACTGATGCTGAAATTCTGTGGGGGTTCGACTCTCGACCACTTCAGCGTTCACCTTCTCTCTACCAGTGTCCCTCCGTAACTCCAACAGCAGACCAGTGGAATCGCCAGTGCAATGTCATAAATGGCTATTTTCAGTCTTTCCTCATTGGTTAGTTGTTTTTTGCTTCCTCCTGATTGCTTTCCTCCTATCGAATATTTAAAAAAAAAAATCATTATGCACCAATCCCATTGCATAAAACCTTTCTTCCACGCTTTCAATTTTCTCCCAAAAAATATTCTCCCAAAAAAATTATACTCAAATCACACTTCAGTTAAAAAAATTCTCTGCCATACAACCGCCTCAACAGTTCATCATCCATCTCACTATATACCCCTAAAAATAAAATTCAGCAAAAAACTTGGCTCCAGCAACTTGTTCCACAAACAGCATGATTTACCCAAATGAGCTTTGTATATCGTAGACTCTGGATAAACACCCCATCCCCATACTTCACAATTCCCACCTGGCCACTGAATCCCTATGGAGTCAGGTGTAATGGCTTCAGTATATTTGAAGTAAATCATCATGCAATAAAATTCACATTCTCACTCTCACCGAGGGTTTTAACAACATGAAATTCTGGAGCTCTCTGGTTGTTAACAAAATATGAGAAGCAGAACCAGCTGTTGTCCACGTCCTTGAACATGCAATGTGGTTGTTGCAACTGGTCCAGGCATTCCACCAGAGTTATTTCAAACAAACACTGATTGCAGGTATCTTTCCTGAGTCCTTTGTTAAAGGCTTTACACTGAACCCAGTCCCTGTAAACTACGAGTATTGAAGAGTTAAGATGCAGTATGAGCTAAACCAGAAAGAACGCAAGAGGTAATTTTCTGACTTTGCACTCCTGGTGGTGAGGGTCGCCTGCTAGGATCATGAAGTCAGAAATTACCCCTTTACTGCCCAACCACAGCTTTTGGGAATGGGGTGGTGGAGGGGACTATGAATAAGATATATCTCAGGACTTAAAAAGGCACGTGAATGAATTTGGCATTAATGCAGTCACATAAATTTGTTTGTGACTTTTCAGATACTATACATATTATGAAAGTATATCACAGAAATGGACCTCATGAACCATTGGGCTCTAAATCCAAAAAGCCTTCAAACCCATCCGAAGAAGATAATTACCTAGTTCTTTTTTGAAGGAGTTAGAACCACAGAATGTGACAGCACGGAAGGAGGCCATTCGGACCGACGTGCCTGTGCTGGGTCTTTGAAAGAGCTATTCAATTAGTCCCACTTCCCTGCTCTTTTCCCGTAGCCCTGTAAATTTTTCCCCTTCAAATAATTATCCAATTCCCTTTTGGAAGTTATCACTGGACTTGCTTCCACCACCCTTTCAGGCAGTGCATTCCAGATCATAGACACATGGATGTGTACTTCCATGTCCTTAAACACACCTTGTGATGCAAATATTATGCATCAGTTCATCATCTCTGGAGACCAAAGATATACCCAGTGGTGGAATCTGTAACAATGGATGCCTGGTTTTGCAGATAGCATTTGGGGGTCCTGTTTTCAATGAATAACCATGATCCCCGAAAGCCAACCTTGCATCATGAAGTATTTGACTGTTTCTGCAGCACTTGCAAGTAACTGAGTTGTAGTCAGAAGACCCTTTCCTGGTGTTAAGCTGATTCAGTCTCTTCTCCTTTACCTCTTTGATTGGTTCATTACTACATCACAACAACAACAATGTGTATTTCTATAATGCCTTTAAACATAGTAAAACATCCCAGGGTGCTTCACAGGAGTGTCAGTAAACAAAATTTGACACCGAGCCACATAAGGAGATATTAGAGCAGATGGCCAAAAGCTTGGTCAAAGAGGTATGTTTTAAGGAGCATCTTAAAGGAGGAAAGAGAGGTAGCGAGGCAGAGAGGTTTAGGGAGGGAATTCCAGAGCTTAGGGTCTTGGCAGTTGAAGGCGTGGCTGCCAATTGTGGAGCGATTAGATTTGGGGATGTGCAAGAGGCCTGAATTGGAGGAGCACAGATATCTCAGAGGGTTGTAGGGCTGGAGGAGATTACAGAGACAGGGAGGGGCGAGGCCATGGAGGGATTTGAAAACAAGGATGCGAACCTTAAAATCGAGGCTTTGCTTAACCGGGAGCCAATGTAGGTCAGCGAGCACATGGGTGAACGGGACTTGGTGTGAGTTAGGACATGGGCAGCAGAGTTTTGGATGAGCTTAAGTTTATGGAGGGTGGAAGATGGGAGGCCGGCCAGGAGTGCATTGGAACAGTCAAGTCTCGAGATAACAACGGCATGGATGAGGGTTTCAGCAGCAGATGAGCTGAGCCAGGGATGGAGTCGGATGATGTTACGGAAGTGGAAGTAGACGGTCTTAGTGGTGCCGCGGATATGTGGTTGGAAGTTCATCTCGGGGTCAAATACGAACCCAATGTTGTGAACAGTCTGGTTCAACCTCAGACAGTTGCCAGGGAGAAGGATGGAGTTGTTGGCTAGGGGACGGAGTTCGTGGTGGCGGCTGAAGACAATGGCTTCGGTCTTCCCAATATTTAGTTGGAGGAAATTTCTGCTCATCCAGCACTGGATGTCGGACAAGCAGTCAGACAAATTCAAGACAGTGGAGGGGCCAAGAGAGGTGGTGGTGAGGTAGAGCGTACAGGTGGAAACTGACACTGTGTTTTCGGATGATGTTGCCGAGGGGCAGCATGTAGATGAGAAATAGAAGTTGATTCAATTGGTTATATCTGCGCTCTAATTATCTCAAGCGATTTTATTTTACTAACACTGAGAAAAACCATATTGGAAAATGCAATTTAGCCTTAGTAACAGAGACACATTTTTATACCATGTCTTCAATTTTCCAATTGGAACTAAATTAGCATTAGCATAGAAAGCACCAACAGCTGGAGAATAAGCCTTATAATCTCCTAATGCTGATGCGATGAAAGAGAGACTGGGTTATAACCAGGCTTATAAATTCAATGTCCAGTACTGTAATTGGATAACAGTTATAACCTGTCTCTGCTTGGTACAGCCTTTAATTTGCACTGACTAAACTGAACCTTTAAACTCCCTTAACAGGTAAAAGTTAATAACAAGGGATTTCAAGACAATTTAATTAACCTTTCCCTTACAAGTCGGTTATTTCACCACGGGCGGCTTTCCAGCTGAGCCCCATCCTGTAATCCAAAGCCTACTTTCCAGTGAGAGAAAGAAATAGAATGTTATGGAGGCAAGGTGACCCAACATCCATAGCACAAGTGCATTCCAGGATAGCCCATCTCCATAGCTGGAAAGTGAGAGACAGATAGTATAAAACGGTCAAATGCCAAACTTCAAATCCCTGGAACTCTCCACATAGGCAAAACAAGCATCTTTTTTACCACAAAAATCGGAGCGGTTTGGACAATCTTGACCGTTTCAGGGCTATGACCCTTTGTCTTAATGCAGACCCTCTAGTTGTCAAGGGCGCCCACCTGAAGTAGGTGTTAAGCTCTGTAAATACGTAAATTGGAGTCCTAGGACCTGAAACTGGGATAGGACCATGAATTTCAGGTACAGTTGATGCGCACGCTCTGCCTAGTTGTACCAGACATTCATTGGCCTAACCGGTGACCTTTAAAGGGACCACTGCAGCATTCTTAGAAAACGGCCCAGGAAATTTTCAGTTTTTATTTTTGTGCTCCTCCTGAGCTCACAAAAAAAAACAATATTCACAGTTCCGTCTAGGACTGGCCATCCCCTCCCAGAGCCGACCTGCCAGCCGGCTCAGCATAGGACCCGGCCAATTTCCTGCACTTCCCAATCGGCGAGCTGCAGCGGGACACTCGCTTGGCGCCTGTGGCTCACCAGTGGCATTCAAATCAGGCCCGAAAACGAATCTGGCTCCGCCCTCAGGCCGGTATGGCTCCACCAATATCACGCCCGCTTTTTGATGCAAGTCGTATTTCATGGCCTAAGTGCGCTATAATCTGGATAGTGCTTCTTTGTGGTTCTGACTCCTTCATTGCAGCCGACAGTAGCCTTTTAAACTAAAAGTTGAGAAAATTTAAGATAAAACAGGTCTGACTTATCATTTTTGAACTAAATTGGGATTTGGTAAATGCAGGAGTTTACAACAACAACAACAACTTGTATTTACATAGCACCTTTAATGTAGTAAAACATCCCAAGGCGCTTCACAGGAGTGTTATAAGACAAAAAAATTTGACACTGAGCCATATAAGGAGAAATTAGGGCAGATGACCAAAAGCTTGGTCCAAGAAGTAGGTTTTAAGGAGTGTCTTATAGGAGGAAGGAGAGGTAGAGAGGCGGAGAGGTTTAGGGAGGGAATTCCAGAGCTTAGGGCCTAGGCAACAGAAGGCACGGCCACCAATGGTGGAGCAATTAAAATCAGGGATTCTCAAGAGGGCAGAATTAGAGGAGCGTAGATATCTCAGGGTGTTGTGGAGCTGAAGGAGATTACAGAGATAGGGAGGGATGAGGCCATGGAGGGATTTGAAAACAAGGATGAGAATTTTGAAATCAAGGCGTTGCTTAACCAGGAACCAATGTAGGCCAACGAGCACAGGGGTGATGGGTGAACAGGACTTGGTGCGAGTTAGGATATGGGCAGCAGAAGTGCATTGGAACAGTCAAACCTAGAGGTAACAAAGGCATGGGTGAAGGTTTCAGCAGCGGATGAGCTGAGGCAAGGGCGGAGATGGGCGATGTTACAGAGGTGGAAATAGGCGATCTTACTTATGCTGCGGATATGTGGCCAGAAGCTCATTTCAGGGTCAAATATGACACCAAGGTTGCGAACAGTGTGGTTCAGCCTCAGACAAATATTAGCGGGAGAGGTGGAGTCGGTGGCTAGGGAACAGTGTTTGTGGCGGGACCCAAAACAATGGCTTCGGTCTTCCCAATATTTAAGAAGAAAAGGGTAGTCATTTTTGACTTTGGGTGATAATGTAAAAGGTGCAATATCAATTCAGTCGCCTATTTATACATCTCTCCCGGTTTTGAAAATTGAGAGAGATGTATAATGGGTGCCTGAATCGATATCTCCTGTTTTGCACTATCACCCAAAGTCAAAATGATCCCCAAGGTGTTTGTGACATTGTATTGTTAATGGTATGGCAGCACAGTGTATCGGAACAGCTGGCAGTGTAATTGATTCTAGTGTTCAATGTCAAATATATAACCTGTTCTTTCGTGTTTCAATAAACTGTGTATGTTTGAATTACAGTTATGTCCAGCGCTCCGTCTGAATTCGATAAAGGTAGGAGTGTTATAGGAACCACAAAGGTGCATTGTCTAACTGAAGCCTTTCCTCATCAGGGAGAGAGCAACCTATTACAGGTGTACAGCATCATTAATGTAATTGTTACTGTTATCTCTTTCTCTTCGACTGGTTATTTTTCCACTTGCACAGAAGGTAAATGGTAATAGCTGCCAAAAAATTCCCCCCATGACATGTGTAGTTTTCAGAATTTTTTTCCCCCATTTAGAGAAATGTCATGACATTTCCCAACTGAGAAACTTCACTTTCAAAGCTCTCTCCATCTTTCTTTTTTATTGCAAGTGAGTGAGCAAACTTTAAACACTCACTTATGCTCTCCAGCCTGTCATACCTGTCAAAAAGGCAACAAAGAAAAACGGCAACCGCTGGAAATCTGAAACAGAAAGAGAAAATGCCGGAAGAGATAGAGAGTTAGGCCTAGAAATTCAGTGGGCTTTGCGCCCAGTTACCGCCCAAAGAGGGCTTCTGCGCCAGTCTGCAAACTTCGGGCGAACTTCATTGACGCGCTAATTGCGGCGGTAGCCGTTAGCGCTGCGCCGCCACCGATGACGTCATCGGTGTGCGCAGCGCCCCGGTACCGCCCCGACACCGGCCCGACCCCCATCTTCAGTAGCGGCCGCCTCTTCCGTGGCGGCCGCTAATAACATTCGGAGACCGGGTCCGTACAGCAGCCTTAGTGGGGCGCTTTAAGGTGGAGGTGCGGCCGGCTGCTTTTTCGGCGGCCGCCTGCCCGCACCTCCTTCCCCGGCCTCCTCCACCCTCCCCCCCGCGGCATTGCCGGCTGGTTTCCGGGAGCCCGGCACTTCTCCGTTGTGCCGGGCTCTTTTGCCGGCACTCGCGATCGGGGCTCCGGCTGCTGCAGGCACATCCCCCTGAAGAGAGGGAGGAAGGCCTGCAGTACCGCAGCCTGCCGCTCCGCTGCGGGTGGCGCTGCGGCCACTAGCGCGCCGATATTCAGTTTCAGCGCCCCAAGCGGGGGCGGCCACACCCTTGAACAGCGGCCGTCCTCGACTTTGGGCGCTGAAACTGAATATCGGCTGGGCGCGAGTGGCTCCGCGTCCAGTGGTAAATTCTGGCCGCCAGCGAGCTGGCGGGGCTATAGCTAATTTCTAGGCCTTAATGTTTTCGGTGTGGCCCTTTCGTTGAAACAGGAGGATCTTGTCGATGTAAATATCCTCCAGAGAAAATTGAGTTGGTTCTGTAATGGGCGAGCTATTTTCTCGGCCAGATTATTGCCCATTGGATGAAGATAAATACTTTGCTTCAAGGTGTGTTAGATGGAACAGTGACACTGTGTTCCGATCAGGAAAAAGATCTAGGCAATATTGTGGACAGATCTATGAAACCTTCAGCCCAGTGCTTACCTGGGGTGAAAGAAAACAAATAGGCCTCAAGAATTTGTGGCCCTTCCATTATACTTCCGATTATGGAGTTGTCACGTCCATGGCCTCTCAGTCAGCAGGGGCAGGGTAGGCAGCTGGTATACAAGTCTACCACGCCACTGAAAAGCAGATCTAATTGAAGTGTTTTGCATTATAAAGGGGAATGACAAAACTGATGCAGGAAAATTGTTCACCATAATGAAAGATATAAACGCTAGAGGGTAGAAGCTAAAATATGAGGTCAGAAGTAAGCAAAGAAGTCAGTCCGAGTGTTTCCCCCCCGACAGTAACAGACAGGGAAGGTCATTAAAATGAGGAACATGAATAGGTTTGAGCATAACTAGCATTCTGAAATGATGTCTTAGGATAACCAACTTATGAAATTTTATTACATTCGCCTGACATTTCTGTCCCCACTATTTTAAATGGGTTAACACCTCCACTAAAATAGTGGGAGGGAATTTCAAATGGATGCATCATTTCAGTGCCTGCCTGTGTTTCGGGAGAGAGACAAGAATTACGGGATAGGGTGAGAAGGTGGGTAGGCGGGACTGAGATCTTGTTAGGTCGAACTGACTTTTCCTGTTCTTAAAAATCCATATGTCCTTTAAGATCGCAAAGCTGATCAGCATATCCTGGAGAGTCACAGGATTTTCTACTTCAGTTACACACCCTTTTAAAATATTTGCTATTATCTTAATATGTGCAGTTCATCCACTTTCTGCGTAACACTCATTTATCAATGTTACATTCACCTTAGCTCCAAAACAGCAATATACTTGTAACTCTTTTATATCTTTGGGACCTTTGTGCCGAATGATCAGAAGCGGTAAATCAATTACCCTTATAGTGTTACATTTTGTTGTTAATCATGTGGAGCTTTTTATTGATTTAGAAGGTTCTAGATTGCTAAATGTGTCCCACAGCTAGAGGTCCTACTGTGCTGGATATTTTTTGCTTTAGTCTTTAACATACTTTTAAAAACAATTCCATGTGGTGCAGACTTGCCAAGAACATTGCGCCAGTCTCTTGGGAACTGTTCAAACATTGCTCGGGGGCTCAGGCTCGAGCTCACTATCCTTAATGGCTGTACGGATCAAATCTCTTGCAGTCACTTAATGACATATCACACAAACAAGACTTTTCTGGGCAGTCAGCAAGATGAAAAGGAAATAGATGGAAAGGAGAACAGAAATGTCACCTGGTTCGGTGAGAAAAAAAATGTTCTAAAGGTTAGAGCTGAGGCTGAGATATTGGAGCAACGCCAGTAATGCTTAGTGTTGCCTCCAGGCCCACAACTCCCCAGATGGAGACAGCATTCAGGGCTCCAGCAACGTCCAACCCCTGAACAGTCATAAATTGCAAGGACATTGCAAGGACTGCCTGTGCATTATTCATATTTGAAGCCAAATCCAAGTCGAGCCAAGTCTAATATAAATTCTTGCAAATTTGGCGAAATCCAAAGGAGTTCCTTACCAGACCTGGCACCGTCATACATCTTACATATGGATGTATGTTTATAAGCAATGCATTTGTCTATTCCAAGCTGCTACACGTGATAGAAATCTGCACAGCACATTTTATTGGCCTTAAAAATCTTCTTTCTTTAAGCCGATCACAGATTTTCCACTATTTAGGAAGGAGAACGGATGGAGCTGAGGGGGCTCTTTTAAGATGACCAGAGGCGAGATAAGGGGAAAAAATGTTTACGCCGCAAGTCATTATGAGCTGGAATGCACTGCCTGAAAGGGTGGTGGAAGCAGATTCAATAATAACTTTCAAAAGGGAATTGGATAAATACTGGAAACATTAGCAGGGCTATGGGGAAAGGGCAAGCGAGTGAGACTAATTGGATAGCTCTTTCTAAGAGCCGGCACAGGCAAGACGGACCGAATGGCCTCCTTCTGTGTTGTATCATTCTATGATTCTGTGACAAGCACCAATGGTAACACTGTTACGCCTCCAGTAGCCAACAAAGCAGCAGCTACAGGAAATTTGGACAATGTGAGCCTTTCCTTTTCCCAGCTGATCTACTCCCACAAAGTATCCTGTTTCAACTCCCCTCTCTGTAGCAAAGTACCGACTAATATCTTTACGGGCATGATTCTGTTTGATACAAATATCCGTCACTGCTGCTGGAGCTTGTGATGGCTGAAAGATTTAACAAATTTGATTTTCCAACAGTTTTCTCCCTCATCCATTTCATTGACTCATGCAGACACACAGTTCCACATTGCCAGCTGCCCTTACCCAAGTGGGCAGTCTTCATGTATACAACATGTCAGTAAGCTACTTGACAATAGGTGACATTGGGCGGGGAAATTCGTCCCTGTTGTGCCTATTTCCTGGGCACAACATCCACACTGGGGAGGCCAGTTCCTGGCCGCAATCGGCCGCACGCGATCCCTCCCAGGAGGTGAGCCGGCTGTCAAATTGGTAGCCGGCAACGACTAAATGTCCTGGCTGACTGCCTAAAGCAGGTGTTAGGCCTCTTGAGTATGCTAATTGGGGTCTAGCACCCATTTAAGGATCCTGCCGCCAAAATTGGCAGAAACTGGGTGGTACACCCCACGAAGAGGAGGTCGGTGTCCTGGCTAATGTTCTACCTTCAAGCACCATTAGCAAAAGTGGATTATTCTGGTCACTCATTCATTTCCCTGTTTGTGGGAACTTGCGGCTAGAAATTGGACCTCATTGTGCCTGTATTACGGATGTAAAATGGTGCACAACGAGGTCCAATTTCGGCAACCAACATCTTTAGGTTGGACAGTTTTGGGTTTGATGATTTTTCAGGCATATCTGGCTTCCACGCAAAACAGGCGTATGTAAATGAGTCAGAGGAGAGAGTGCTGCCCACTGAGCCACTGGCTGACACACTTCGAAGTTGAAGTCTAGTTTTACGCCAACCCTCTGGATGAGCTGCTCCGGTTTAATCTCTGCCTGTTTGTATTTCAGGATTGAGCCAGTCTAAATCAAGCCTCGCCCACATCAGACGATGGGCCCCCATTGGCAGGTCCTGACGCTGTTGCTCCTCGGCCTGTGCATGAGCGGAAGCCTGGCCCGTTTCTGCGAAAAGTGCCCCTGGTCTCAATGGTCAACCTGCACCATAACCTGTGGCCCTGGTCAAACCAGTCGCCAGAGGTTGGTGCCAATAAGAATTTAGGGGGAGGGGTGGGGGAGGGGGGTGGGGAAGGGAGGGGGATGGGTGGGGAGGGGGAGGGGGAAGGGTGGGGGAGGGGGTGGGGAAGGTTTGGGGAAGGGAGAGGGGAAGGGGGAAGGGTGGGGGGGGAGGGTTGAGGGAGGGAGGGGGCTGTAAAGTCTGTGGGTTGTGCAGTTAATAAATACACAGACTTCAGAAGTAACAAACAAAACAGGTCTTTACTATTCGAAGGTCCGGGCGAATCTGCCCCAGCAATCCTGCCACAACACTTATATACTGGTGTGGTCACTATCGGTATTACAGTATACAGAAGCCAAACAAATAGTGCCACACCTAAAGTAGTTCCCTTAAAGGTGAACGGTTACATTCAATAGTTCCCTTAAAGATAGACGGGTACATACACTACAATCCTCCCTTTTTAGCTTATTACTTACAGAGTCCCCGTTAAACATACATATCTTCAACTTCCTATAAAACAAATTACAGATATAATCTCGGTGGAGTCAATGTCATATAAAACAATTTACAAATATAATCTCGGTGGAAACAGTTCACAGGTTCAGTCTCTGCGGAAACAGTTCATAGATTCAGTCTCTGATCTTGACTCGTTCCGAACAACATTTCTTTGGTGTAGCTGGATTACCTGGCTAGCGTGACTCCTCCATAGCCTTTTTCTTGACGTAACAGCTTGAACCTTCGTCCTGTTGAACCAGCAGTGCGGACTTTTACAACCAACTGGCTGTCTTGACATTTTCCAGTTTTTCAACTAATTAAGCTCCTTTCGTAATGTCCCGCCTGGAATGGTAGAAGTGCTAATATTTTAGACAGTTATTATCTTCTGCTTCTTCTTTTTCTTTTCTGCCTTTTTGAAACTCTCGGAGCTCCTTTCTCGGCTGCCAGCTGTAGCGCCACCAACTCGCTATGTTCCTTAGACCTTAAGTGCTTCCTCCGGATTTCAGCACTGAGAGTTTTCATCACAAGCTGGGCAGACCACATCCTCGTAATATTCAGTGTCACTCAACAGGTCATGGTAATATTCGGGTTCGTCCTGAGTTAGGCCAGCGAGAGAGACTTCTTCTTCCTCCTCACCCGTCTGGACGTTAGCTGACGGTGGTTCCTTCCCTAAACATCTTTCTTGAAAAGCCTTCTTCATGCATTCATATTCATCCCGCTCTTCCTGGGTTATCTGCCATTCCTTCACGACGGACCTCATTTGTGAGTTCAATACCTTCCTTTCCATCGGTAATTGCGTTATCAGGCTATTTAACCCTTCTACTGAAGTAACGGTTTCCACATTCTTCTGTTCACCTTGACGTGATTCAACGTACTTTTGGCATCCTTGTAAAATTTGTGTTGCCACCTCAGCTATCTCCGTGACTTTTGAGAGCTCCGAACTCGTTCCCCCTGAAGATTGAAGCTCGTGTTCAGATTGTTCCCCTTGCAGAGCCTTGTCCTTCAGCATATGAAGGAGTTGGCTGACCGTTAACTCTTCCCTGGGAACACGGTGGATCAGAGTCTTCTCCATTTCCTCCACCTCTTTCTCCAATACTTCCACCTTACGTTCCTCTTGAACTTTGGCTTTCAGCGCTCGGAAAAGTTGCGCCCTGATGCTCTCTAGTTCATGTTCAGGGACCATTCTTACAGTGTTCTGTTCTTCCACTGAAAGGATTCCCAGTTGAATCTGTTCTTCAAGTTGTTGAACCTCGGTCATTGCCGCCTCATATTTGTCTTGGGTGTCCTTCAATGTTTTTATAAGTTCTTGGACATCCTGTCTTTCATGCTCTGCCATGATTTTCACCTCTAATTTCTCATCTATGGATGGATCTCCTACCGATGAGTCTGTCTTGGCCTTGAGCTCATCAAGAATTTCCTGCAGCCGTTGGACTTCTTGCTCATGTTCAACCTTTAGTTGTTCATATGCTTCTACTGAAACTAGCTTTTCGGAGGCTGCCGAGTTAACCCCCTCCAGAATTGTAGCCTGGGCCTGTTCATACTGTTCTTTCAACTTCTCACACTCTGCTTGTAAGGAGTCGTAGAGCAGAACTGGAATAAAATCCTGGCTCCCTGAAGATTCCTCTTCCTTTGGTTCATTCTGTAAATATTCTAGTTCCTGAACAGCATCAGGGGAATGTGATTGGTATTTGACCACGATGGCTCTATGGTCGCTCTCTGCTTGAGCTAGCTGTCTCTGTAGTCTTTCCAGGTTCTCCCATTCGGTGTCCCAGAACCTTTCCATATTTTTCATCTCTTGTATGAGACGGTCACTCAACTGTTCTAATTGTTGTCGTACTTTGACATAAGTTTGCGTCCAAGCTCGGTGTTCTCCCGTCATGGATGAATCCTTTGCTTGAACAGGCTCAGAATTCTCTGTCAACCTGGAGTTCTGCTCTGCAGCTTTATTCTTCTTGGTACCATAAGTCCTTCTGCATGTCTTCGTTTTCTTTCCCATCGTCGGCAAGTCCCCTTTAGCCTTGTCTTCCATATTCGACTTGGTCTTATCATCATCCATTTCAGAATCTGAGCTAATAGCTTGCACCGAGTCCTCCCTCATTATGGCTTTTAGGTAATGCCATTCCATGTCTATTTTCTTAATCCACTCCCGTCCTAGAAGTGGTGGTCCTCCCTCAGGTAATACGTACAAGTTCATTCTTGGGTGTTCTTTACCCCTATCTCTCACCTTGACTCTTATTTTCCCCACGGGGTATACGTTATGCCCCGTGTATGTCTGTAATACGAACTTGGTATTTCTTAAAGGTATGTGAGAGAATAGCCGGTGGTAGTCCCTTCGGTTGATGACTGATAGAGCTGATCCAGTGTCCAGCTCCATTCTTACTTGGACTCCAGCTATTTTTAGTATGACCCAGATGGCCTGTAGATCCGTTTCTTTACCCACATTGTGGATTCTCAGCCTACCCAGCTCCTGGTTGTTTGGGTCTGAGTCTGAATTCTGTTCGTCTGAACTCTTCTCAGCCACCTTGTGTACCTTGTTGTACTTTTCTTGTGGTGGCTTCCTTTGATTATTGGTCTTTTTCCCGGACCGGCATACCTTCGCGATGTGACCCAGTTTGCCACATTTCCTACACTCTTGGTTCTTAAACCAGCATTGATTCTGGTCATGCGTGGTCTTCCCACAACGGTAGCATTTTGTTGTGCTCGAAGTAATTTGGTCCACCCCTAGTGCCGCCGCCTTTAGCTGCATTTCCGCCGTTCCTTTCACTGCGGCTTCGTGCGATGCAGCTATGAGGACAGCCCTGTCCAGTGTGAGGTCATTTTCTTCCAGTAGTCGCTTCTGCGTTCCTTCTTTGAACAATCCGCATACGAACTTGTCACGCAGTGCCTCTGTCAGATTCCCTCCGAACTGGCAGTATTTTGCTAGCCTACGCAGTTCGACCAAGTATTCCGCATTGCTTTCGTCTTTCTTCTGCGTTCTTGCGTAGAATTTGAATCGTTCAGCCAGCATCAGCGGTGTGGGGTTCAAATGGTCCTTCCGCACAGCCACAATCTCTTCGAAGGTCTGATCCGCTGGTTTATTTGGTGCTATTAGATGCTTCAAGAGCCCGTATGTTTTTGCCCCCATCGAGTTTAGCAATGTTATCGCCTTGTCGTCTTCCTCTATTTTGTTGGCTTCGCAATAGATCTCTATGCGTTCCACGTACGTGACCCAGTCTTCTATTTCTGAATTAAAGTCGTTAATATTCCCTCGCTTAGGCATTTTTCTTCCCTTGGGAGCAGCACCAGTATTTCTTTAAGTATTCTTATTTATTTGTGTATTTCTAAGATGGCGGTTTTCCCGCGAAATCGGCGGTTTCCCGCTCTTTCCTTCTCTCCCCGCCCACTTCAATGGCGGTGTGTCAATCAAGATGGCGGTTTTCCCGCGAAAATGGCGGTTTCCCGCTCTTCCTTTCTCGCCCCGCCCACTTCAA
Source organism: Somniosus microcephalus (assembly GCF_052327205.1). Classification (NCBI taxonomy): domain Eukaryota; kingdom Metazoa; phylum Chordata; class Chondrichthyes; order Squaliformes; family Somniosidae; genus Somniosus; species Somniosus microcephalus. The sequence continues at coordinate 56,742,797 of NC_140991.1, read as the reverse complement.
TGGCGGTTTCCCGCTTCTGGCGTCTTCTCCGCCTAATGGCGGCTTCCCGCGTTTCTTCCCGGTGGAAGGGGTACGCTTCCCCCACAACGGACAGGTTCAGCCGCTGGCTGGCTTCTGCACAGCTCCCCTTACTCGGCTATGTCTTTTCCTCCCGCCCGCACGGCCCAACCGGCGCTGGGTACACCCCGTTAACGGAGGACAGTTCAGCCGCTGGACTGGCTCTCGCGCAGTCTCTCTCTCCGTACCCGGCTCTGTCGCTCTCTCACCCGCATGTTCGGTGCTACCGGCCCTGGGTACCCCGTTGGTGGAGAACAGTTCAGCCGCTGGACTGGCTCTCGCGCAGTCTCTCACCCCGTTTTCGGCTGTGTCTCTCACCCACTCCCGCACGTTCGGTTTTGCCGGCTCTGAGTACCCCGTTGGTGGAGAACAGCTCAGCCGCTGGACTGGCTCCTCGCAGTCTCTCTCTCCGCACCCGGCTCTCACCCGCACGGTTCCCGTTCGCCTCCCCAGCCCTCTCGCAGACCGGTGTTTCCCTCCCCGGCTGCGGCTGGGTTTCTCTTCCCGCGCCTACTCGCAGGCTCAGCGCTTCGTGGCTGCGGTCGCTGCCCGGATTTTTCCCGCCGATCGCGGTCCGGCTGTCACCCGACGCCGTTGGACCCGACTTTTGGCCGGCACAGCTCCCCTTCGACCGAGGTCGAGTGCTCTGCCCTTATCCTCCGGATATTCTCTACACCTTCCCCTACTCACAGTCTCTTCGGCCGCCTTGTTCCCTGCTGATCGGCTCACTCCGCACCGTGGTAGAAGGGTAGTCAGTGCCTGTTGCTAATGGAAGCTTTTGTTGCTAAAGTCTTCCACCTTTCTCCTGCTGCAGCCTCGTGTTTTCTTCCAGCAGCACGACGAGGGCGGTTGCCTCTCTTCGACGCTCTTCTTGCTTTGGTAATCTTGCCGCAGGGTACGATCGGACTCGTCGCCACTGTAAAGTCTGTGGGTTGTGCAGTTAATAAATACACAGACTTCAGAAGTAACAAACAAAACAGGTCTTTACTATTCGAAGGTCCGGGCGAATCTGCCCCAGCAATCCTGCCACAACACTTATATACTGGTGTGGTCACTATCGGTATTACAGTATACAGAAGCCAAACAAATAGTGCCACACCTAAAGTAGTTCCCTTAAAGGTGAACGGTTACATTCAATAGTTCCCTTAAAGATAGACGGGTACATACACTACAGGGGCGGGGAGGGTTAGGGGAGGGAGGGGGATGGGGAGGCTTTGGGAAAGGGTGGGGGAGGGGGAGAGGGAAGGGTGGGGGAGGGGGAAGGGAGGGGGCAGTGTGGGGAAGGGGAAGGGGAGGGTTGAGGGAGGGAGGGGGCGGGGGAGAGTTTGGGGAGGGAGGGGGATGGGGAGGCTTTGGGGAAGGGTGGGAGAGGGGGAGGGGGAGAGGGAAGGGTGGGGGAGGGGGAGGGGAAGGGGAGGGTTGAGGGAGGGAGGGGGCAGGGAGAGTTTGGGGAGGGGGATGGGGAGGCTTTGGGGAAGGGTGGGGGAGGGAGAGGGGAAGGGAGGGGGAGGGGGAGGGGGCGGGGGAGGGTTTGGGGAGGGAGGGGGAGGGGGAAGGTGAAGGGTGTTTTAGAACCCCTCGGGAAACAGATGTCCTGAGGAGGTACCAGACCTGCTCCGCTCACCTTCAGCCGCTGTGGATGTGACCTACAGCCCGTCCACTAGCAAAAAGGCGAGTATGATTAAATTTTTTAAGAAGATGCATGTGGAGCCAGAGGGAGTAGCAGTGCACTCCTACCAGCAGCTGCCGGCCGCGATTGACCCCACTTCCTGTTGTCCTTCCCCCTAGCATTTACCTGAAGCTCCTGCCGGTGGCCAAACATTCGCTCCTGTAGAAGAGCAAATTGCCCCTGGAGATGCGGCAGGTACCGGTAGCTCGCCCAAATTATTTAGATGAGGGCCGAGGTCCGAATTCGGGCTGGCACCAGGCCTCCCGGTTCAGGCGCACTTTGTGGCCGCATCAACGCCTTGACGCCATTTTGCTGTGACTGCACTTTAGGACGTAGTCCATTGTTTTGAATTTTTTTAAATTCATTTATGGGATGTGGGCGTTGCTGGCAAGGCCAGCATTTATTGTCCCATCCCTAATTGCCCTTGAGAAGGTGGTGGTGAGCTGCCTTCTTAGAAACATAGAAACATAGAAAAATAGGAGCAGGAGTAGGCCATTCGGACTGGACACAGTAAAGTCTACAGGCCTCAACAACATCCAGGCTGTAGCGCTGAAGACCTGTGCTCCAGAAGTGGCTGAGCTTTCCAGTACAGCTACAACACCGGCACTGGCATCTACTTAACAATATGGAAAATTGCACACGTATGTCCTGTCCACAAAAAGCAGCACAAATCCAACTTGGCCAATTACCATTCTATCAACCTACTCTTAATCATCAGCAGAGTGATGGAAGAAGTTGTCAACACCACTATCAAGCAGCACTTACTCACTAATAACCTGCTCACCAAATCTCAGTTTGGGTTCCACCAAGATCACTCGGTTCCAGACTTCATTGCAGCCTTGGTCCAAACATAGACGCAAAACCTAAATTCCAGAGATGAGGGGAAGTGTGACTGCCCTCAACAGGGTGCACTGGAACAACTTCGGCAGCATCTGCCAAAACTCACAACCTTCACACATAGATGGACAAGGGCAGCAGGTGCGTGGAAACACTATAATCTCCACTTCCCCTCCAACTCACAAATCATCCTGACTTGGACATCTATCACTGTTACTTCATTGTAAATCATCCTGACTTGGACATCTATCACTGTTACTTCACTGTAACTGGCTCAAGATCCTGAAACTCCCTACCTAACAGCATTGTGGGAGTACATTCATAGAAACATAGGAGCAGGAGTAGGCCATTCGGCCCTTCGAGCCTGCTCCGCCATTCAATATGATCATGGCTGATCCTCTATCTCAATACCATATTCCCACTCTCTCTCCATACCCCTTGATGCCTTTTGTTTCTCATTCTTAAATATATTCAGCGACTTGGCCTCCACAGCCTTCTGTGGTAGAGAATTCCACAGGTTCACCACCCTCTGAGTGAAGAAATTTCTCCTCACCTCAGTCCTAAATGTCCTACCCCATATCCTGAGACTGTGACCCCTCGTTCTAGACCCCCCAGCCAGGGGAAACATCCTCCCTGCATCCAGTCTGTTTAGCCCTGTCAGAATTTTATACGTTTCAATTAGTTTCTTGAACCGCTGCAGTCCGAGCGGTGGCTTTTGAGACATTCTGAGGATATGATGAGGTCCTATATAAATGCAAATTCTTTCTTTACTGTAGCCCCCACCAGATCAGGTAACTACCGGTGCACACCAGGGATAGAGCCTGGGAGCCTCCTTGTCTGTCAGGCTCAGTACCACACCAGGCAGCACATTTCTCCACTAACGGAATCGAGATTAAAATATTTTATGAGCAAGTTACAAACGTGCGGAGACAGCGATTGTGTAAGCAACATTGCAAAATTGTGGTCTGAAGCTAAGAGAGCCTGTGGGTGGCTATACCGTGGGAACTGTGAGGTTAGTGGGAAACTCACAGACTTAAATTTCCTTCTTTTCCAAACAAAACAAATCAAACCCCGGATTCCCTATGCAGCACAGCTTCCTGTTTCTGCTTTGCATTACATTGTGTCCAGATATTGTCACGCTGACTGTAAATGCATTGCTAAAACATTTTTTTCACTTCCAGTTATGAATCTGATGTAAAGCAGTTCCTTGCGTATGTGATCTGACATACACTAAAATAATATGTCATTATTTACACCCAGGAGCTCAGTTGTATTATGTTTCTGCAGATTGAACTTCTGTATAAAACCTACAGGCAATAACGCAAATATTTGCAATGTAAAAGTAGTTTGAAATAAAGTACAGGAAATCATCAGTAACCTGTGTCATGTTTGGGTGTTATGTTCACACCTCATTGTGACAGGTTCAGCTCCTGGCAGAAACCAGGTATAATTATGTGCTGTCATCTGAATAATGAATGTGCCAAAATTCGCAATCAATTGCCCGGCAGAAAGGTCAAGACAAAGTTAAAGTAAAACTCCAGGGCCTAGAAATTCGGTTGGTAGCGCCAGCGATTAGCGCCTAAAGAGCCCGAGAATTGGGGCGTTACCCAATTTTTGGGCGGACGCAGTGAATATAGCGCCACCTCCCATATTGAGTATCCTTTTAGCGCCGGCGCTAACTCTTTTCGCTCGCCCACGGGCGCAGGCAGATCATGACGTCATTTCAGTGTGCAACGCCTTTTTGGCACCCCGGACCAGATATTCGGTGGCGCCCGCAACCTTTTCGCCTGGCGATATTAGTAACAGTTGGATGGAGCGTTCCCAGGCCCTTCTTGGACTCGGGGGGCGCTATTTAAAGGGGACAGCACTAGTATAAAAGCTGCAGCCATTTGGGCTGGCCATTCTGATCGTTGCTGGAGAGAGTTGCTGACCTTCTGTTGGACAGTAATTTTCTCATTGAGCCTTCGGAGGCACTGGCACTGGCAGCTTGAGGGCCCGGCTCCCGAGCTGGTGATGCAGCATCTGAAAGCAGGGAGGTGGAAGAGTGGCTTTAGCAAAAGGACAGTGATGCGCCATCAATTACTCAAAAGACTGAGGTTAAGCGAGTAACAACCAGGCTTTTATTAACTAAAGAATGAAGGTCTAGTCTCGAGTGGTCGACCCGTCCAGAATACTAAGGGACTGGGAGGTAGTCACTTATATACCTGGAATAGTGGGAGGAGTCAGCCGAGGCATGTCCAGACCTGTACCTAGTGGAATACACATACACATACAAACAGGTATAACAGTGGTTTACCACATTCACCCCTTGTTTAAAAATGAGTCCGGCGGGGTGAAGTGTATTTAAAAGTTCGTGTATTGGAGTTTCTCCGGAGGTCTTGTCTGCCGCTGTGATCGACGTGGTGACGGCAGGGGTGGTGGAGCTTCCGGCGTCGCGTCCCGTGTAGGCTGGGGCACTGGAGCGTAGTCCTCGTGGGTGACGGTCCAAGGCGAGCCGGCTGCTGGGGTTGGATATCAGGTCGTGGGGGGGGGTGGTAATGGGTAGTGGGTTACAGCGGTCCCCGAGGGTGTCGTTGGGGGGGGGTGGTAATGGGTAGTGGGTTACAGCGGTCCCCGAGGGTGCGAGGTCTCGTATGGAGACCGTGTCCTCCCGCCCGTCCGGGTACGCAATGTAAGTGTACTGGGGGTTGGCGTGGAGGAGGTCGACCCTCTCGACCAGGGGATCCGTTTCATTGGTCCTCACGTGTCTTCTCAGTAGTACCGGCCCTGGGGACGTCAGCCATGGCGGTAACGCTGTCCCCGATGTGGACTTCCTTGGGAAGACAAACATTTTCTCGTGAGGGGTGGCATTGGTGGCAGTGCAGAGCAGTGACCGAATCGAGTGGAGCGCATCGGGGAGCACCTCCTGCCAGCGGGAGGTCGGAAGGCCCCTAGACTTTAAGGCTAGTAGGGCAGCCTTCCAAACAGTTGCATTCTCTCTTTCCACCTGTCCGTTCCCCCGGGGGTTGTAACTGGTGGTCCTGCTTGTGGCTATACCCCTAGCGAGCAGGTACTGGCGGAGTTCGTCGCTCATAAACGATGAGCCCCGGTCGCTATGGATATAGCTGGGGAAACCGAACAGGGTGAAGAGGCTGTTCAGACATTTAATGACCGTGGCACTGGTCATGTCCGGGCAGGGGATAGCGAACGGGAAATGGGAGTACTTGTCAATGATGTTGAGGAAGTACACATTGCGGTCGGAGGAGGGGAGAGGCCCTTTAAAATCGACGCTCAGGCGTTCGAAAGGGCGAGTGGCTTTTATCAGGTGGGCTCTGTCTGGTCTATAAAAGTGCGGTTTGCACTCAGCGCAGACTTGGCAGTTCTTGGTCATGGTCCTGACCTCCTCAATGGAGTAAGGCAGGTTGCAGGCCTTGATAAAGTGGAAGAACCTGGTGACCCCCGGGTGGCAGAGGTCATTGTGGAGGGCCCTCAGCCTATCGATCTGCGCGCTGGTGCAGGTGCCACGCGATAGGGCATCTGGGGGTTCATTGAGCTTCCCAGGCCGGTACAAGATCTCGTAATTGTAGGTGGAGAGTTCGATTCTCCACCTCAAGATCTTGTCATTTTTGATTTTGCCCCTCTGCTTGTTGTTGAACATAAAAGCAACTGAACGCTGGTCAGTGAGCAGGGTAAATCGTTTTCCGGCCAGGTAGTGCCTCCAATGACGCACAGCCTCCACAATAGCCTGGGCCTCCTTCTCGACCGCGGAGTGTCTGGTCTCCGGGCCCTGGAGGGTTCGTGAGAAGAATGCCACAGGTCTCCCCGCCTGATTAAGGGTGGCGGCCAGAGCGAAGTCGGATGCATCGCTTTCCACCTGGAAGGGGATGGATTCGTCCACTGCGTGCATGGTGGCTTTGGCAATGTCCTCCTTGATACGGTGGAAGGCCGAGCGGGCCTCTGCCATCAGGGGAAAAGAGGTGGATTTGATCAGCGGACGGGCTTTGTCTGCATAGTAGGGGACCCACTGGGCGTAGTAGGAAAAAAACCCTAGGCACCTCTTCAGAGCTTTTAGGCAGTGGGGCAGTGGGAGTTCCATAAGGGGACGCATCCGGTCCGGGTCGGGACCGATGACCCCGTGTTCCACAACACAGCCAAGGATGGCAAGGCGGTCTGTGCGGAATATGCACTTCTCCTTGTTATATGTCAGGTTCAGGAGTTGGGCGGTGCGGAGGAATTTCTCGAGGTTTGCGTCATGGTCCTGCAAGTCATGGCCGCAGATGGTCACATTGTCTAGGTAAGGGAAAGTGGCCTGCAGCGCGTTTTGATCGACCATCCGGTCCATCTCCCTTTGGAAGACGGAGACCCTGTTGGTAACGCCAAAGGGAACCCTAAGGAAGTGATAGAGGCGGCCGTTTGCCTCAAAAGCAGTATACTGGCGGTCTTCGGGGCAGATGGGGAGCTGGTGGTACGCTGATTTCAGGTCAATGGTCGAAAAGACGCGGTACTGCGCGATCTGGTTGACCATGTCAGCTATGCGGGGGAGTGGGTAGGCGTCCAGCAGGGTGTAGCGGTTTATTGTTTGGCTGTAGTCGATGACCAGGCGTTGTTTCTCGCCGGTCTTAACGACCACAACCTGGGCTCACCAGGGGCTGGAGCTGCCCTCAATAATCCCCTCCTTCAGGAGCCGCTCCACTTCGGTTTTGATGAAAACCCTGTCCCCGGCACTGTATCGCCTGCCCTTTGTGGCGATGGGCTTACAGTTGGGGGTGAGGTTAGGAAACAGTGGGGGGGGTGGGACTCTGAGTGTGGAGAGGTTGCATCTGGTGTGCAGCGGGCAATTTGGAGGCTGCTGGCTGCGGACTGTGAGTGGGGGGAGGGGGCCACCGTACGCCATCGTAACGCTTTTGAGGTGGCACTGGAAATCCAACCCCAGTAGAACGGCAGCGCAAAGTTAGGGCAGGACCAGGAGTTTAAAATTATTGAACACAGCCCCGTCTACTACTAGTGTCACCACGCAGTAGCTGCCAATGTCCGCTGACTGGGACTCGGCAGCCATAGAAATCCGCTGGTGCGCAGGCAGGACTGGGAGAGAGCAACGCCGCACCATGTCGGGGTGGATGAAGCTCTCTGTGCTCCCGGAGTCAAAAAGGCAGTTTATTGCATGGCCGTTTACCTTAACGTCCATTTTGGACCGAGCTAGTTGGTGCGGTCTCGTTTGGTCCAGCGTAACAGAGGCCAGCGTAGGGGTCGGTGTGTCGCTGCGGGTATCAGATGGGGGAGGGGGTTGGCGGCCTGCTGCGTCCCGGCTGGTGTCCAAGATGGCGGCGTCCATGATTCCCATGTGGCTGGAGTCGTCCAAGATGGCTGCTGCTGCGGTGGTTCGCACATGGCTGGGGAGGCCCAAGATGGCGGCCCGCACGCGGCGCTGTTGGGGGCCCAAGATGGCAGCTCGCATGGCCCACACGCGGCGCTGCTGGCGTTCGGGGTGGCTTTGGTCTTGCAGACGCTAGCGTAGTGTCCCTTTTCCCGCAGCCCGAGCAGGTCGCATTCTTCGCCGGGCAGCACGCTCTGGGGTGTTTGGCCTGACCACAGAAGTAGCATTTCTGGCCTTGGGATACTGCTGTCTGGCTTTGGGACACTGCTGCGGTGGTTGGGCCGTTGTTGGGCTGTGGCTGGGGTGGCACGGTGCTATGGGGCTGTCCTACCGTGTCCCAGGTTGTCGTTCCCCGCGGCGTCCACGGTGCAGAGGAATAGGCATCCATGCCCCGGTAGGCTGCGTCCAGCGTTAGTGCGGTTTCGGAGGCTTTGTCGAGGGTGAGGTCACTCTGCTCCAGCAGTCGCTGTCGGGTGTAGTTGGACCTGTGGCCCGCTACGAAGGCATCCCGGATCAGTTCCTCCGTGTACTTAGTGGACGTTACCGCCTTACACCCACAGGCCCGGCCAAGCACGGACAGTGCTTGGAGGTATTCCTCAGCCGATTCCCCAGGTTGTTGCTTGCGACTCCCCAGGAGGTGCCTGGCGTAAACTTTGTTCACAGGGCGCGTGTACTGGGTCTTGAGGAGCTGGAGGGCGGCTGTGTACGAGGTCGCGTCCCGGATGACTGAGTACACTCGGTGGTTCACCTTGGAGATCAGGACAGACAGTTTATTCGCATCCGTTACGACCGCAGTGGAGGCAGTCAGAAATGCCTCGAAGCACATGAGCCAGTGAGCAAACTTGGTGGAAGCGTCCGCTTCCCGACTGTCCAGGTCCAGGCATGCTGGTGTGAGGATCTTCTCCATTATAAAGAATTTAGTTAATAAAATTGATGCGCCATCAATTACTCAAAAGACTGAGGTTAAGCGAGTAACAACCAGGCTTTTATTAACTAAAGAATGAAGGTCTAGTCTCGAGTGGTCGACCCGTCCAGAATACTAAGGGACTGGGAGGTAGTCACTTATATACCTGGAATAGTGGGAGGAGTCAGCCGAGGCATGTCCAGACCTGTACCTAGTGGAATACACATACACATACAGACAGGTATAACAGTGGTTTACCACAGACAGCTTGGCAGCAAGGGATGCCAGATTACGGCAAGGCTATGACATGGGTCCACAGTGAGAAAGCATGCTGGCGGGGGGAACAAGTGGAAGGAGACAGTTGTAAAAGGTGAGAACCTTACCATCGCTGTCGACAATGGGGTCGGCAGCTGCAGTGGTTACAGGACCACTCAGGCGTCCTCCAAGAATCTGGTGGACTCTCTCCTCGAGATCCGTGAGAGTGACCACTTGTGGAGGTCCTCCACCGGTGCGAAGCTGGTCTTTGCCAATCCTCGCCAGCTTGGACTGCAGGGGAAAGGAGGGGAAGTTATGTTACATGATGCCCTGAGTGATCATCTCATGCCCCCCATGGTGGAAGAGCCCTTACATGATGCCCTGAGTGATCATCTCATGCCCCCCATGGTGCAAGAGCCCGTACATGACGCCTTGAGTCAAATGTGCATGTGTGTGCCCAGAAAGGGCCATGGGTGCTTGCTGGCAGATGGCCAATGGGGCACAGCCCACCCTGTAGCCATAAAGTCAGGTGCAAATGAAGGGATGCAGAAGTTTGCAGAAACAACACTCACCCTCACAACCCGAGTGAGGTCGTTGAATTTCTTTCTGCATAGGACAGGGCTCCTGGTCACCATGCTGCTGGAGTTGACCCTCTGGCATACATCCCTCCAAGCTCGTCGGTAGTCCTTATGATTCGGCCTCATGCCATTGTCTGGGTAGAGAACATCTCGCCGGCGCTCCGCTGCGGCCACCAATTGCTCCAGAGCCTCATTGGTGAAGCGCTCTGCTCTCTGTCTCACCTTCTCCATCTGGTCCAAGTTTTTTGCGCCAGAGAAGGGCCTGTGCCGATTCTGAGGCCTGCAAGGCGAAGAGTGTGCATGCTGAAGCTGACTGACCCACCCCTTTAAGAGCTGGCCGGTGCCTGGAAGTCTCGTGGTCATCAGTAATAGAGAGCACCTGCGCTGCGCCCGTCCGCTCCGATATTGGGTTGCGCCGGAAGATTGAGGAGGAACTTTTTCACCCAGAGGGTGGTTGGAATGTGGAATTCAATGCCTGAAAGGGTGGTAGAGGCAGGAACCCTCACAACATTCAAGAAGCATTTGGATGAGCACTTGAAATGCCATTGCATACAAGGCTATGGACCAAATGCTGGAAAATGGGATTAGACTGGACAGGGATGGATGGGCGGCGCAGACACGATGGGCCGAAGGGCCTCTTTCTGTGCTGTAAAACTCTATGACTCTATGACTCTATTAGTGCCTTAGGAGTCCCGTGTAACGCCTGAATTCGCGCCTCAATCCCCTTTAGGGTCGATGCAACCCAATATCGCGCCAGGCGGCGATAAGTTTCGTCTGGCTATAAACTTTGCGCAGCGCCAGTTCTAATGCCTCAAGCGGGGCTATACCCAATTTCTAGGCCCAGGTATTTTATTACTTAAGAACATAAGAAATAGGAGCAGGAGTAGGCTAATCGGCCACTCGAGCCTGCTCCGCCATTCAATAAGATCATGGCTGATCTGATCCTAACCGCCAATCTACTATCACAGAACCATCTCCTGAATCTAACAGAATTAGACACATGAAATAGGAGCAGTATCAGGCTACACGGCCCCTGGGCCCGCTCCGCTACCCACAGGGCCATGACCGATCAGAACCTAGACTCATGTCCAAATTCCTGCCCGTTCCCCGTAACCCTTAATTCCCTTTACTTCTAGGAAACTGTCTATTTCTGTTTTAAATTTATGTAATGATGTAGCTTCTACAGCTTTTTGCGGCAGCATATTCCATGGACCTACCACCCTCTGAGTGAAGTAGTTCCTCCTCATCTCAGTTTTGAAAGAGCAGCCCCTTATTCTAAGACTATGCCCCCTAGTTCTAGTTTCACCCATCATCGGGAACATCCTCCCCGCATCCACCCGATCCAACCCCTTCACAATCTTATATGTTTCAATAAGATCGCCTCTCATTCTTCTGAACTCCAATGAGTAGAGTCCCAATCTACTCAACCTCTCCTCATATGTCCATCCCCTCATCCCCGGGATTAACCGAGTGAACCTTCTGTGTACTGACTCGAGAGCAAGTATGTCTTTTCTTAAGTATGGACACCAAAACTGTATGTAGTATTCCAGGTGCGGTCTCACCAATACCTTGTACAACTGAAGCAATACCTCCCTATTTTTATATTCTAGCCCCCTAGCAATGAAAGCCAACATTCTTTTGGCCTTCTTAATCACTTGCTGCACCTGCATACTAACCTTTTGAGTTTCGTGCACCAGGACCCCCAGATCCCTTTGTACTTCAGTACTTTCCAGTTTCTTGCCATTAAGATAATAACTTGCTCTATGATTTTTCCTGCCAAAGTGCATAACCTCACACTTTCCAGTATTGTATTCCATCTGCCAAATCTCTGCCCACTTACTTAGCCTGTCTATGTCCCCTTGCAGGTTTTTTATGTCCTCCTCACTCACTACTTTCCCTCCCATCTTAGTATCATCTGCAAACTTTGATATGTTACACTCGGTCCCCTCCTCCAAATCGTTAATATAGATTGTAAAGAGTTGGGGACCCAGCACTGACCCCTGCGGAACACCACTAGTTACTGATTGCCAGTCTGAGAATGAACCATTTATCCCAACTCTCTGCCTTCTGTTAGATAGCCAATCCTCTATCCATGCCAGAATATTACCCCCAATCCCGTGATTTTTTATCTTAAGCAATAATCTTTTGTGTGGCACCTTGTCAAATGCCTTTTGGAAGTCTAAATACACTACGTCCACTGGTTCCCCTTTATCCACCCTATATGTTACTTCCTCAAAGAACTCCAGCAAATTTGTCAAACATGACTTCCCCTTCATAAAACCATGCTGACTTTGTCCTATTAAATTATGATTATCCAAATGTCCTGTTACTGTCTCCTTAATAATGGACTCCAAAATTTTATCTACCACAGATGTTAGGCTAACCGGTCTATAGTTTCCAGCCTTCTGTCTACTGCCCTTTTTAAATAAGGGTGTTACATTAGCAGTTTTCCAGTCTGCCGGGACCTTTGCTGAGTCAAGGGAGTTTTGGAAAATTATTACCAATGCATCCACAATCCCAACCGCCACTTCCCTCAAGGCCCTAGGATGTAAGCCATCAGGTCCAGGTGATTTATTCGCCTTGAGTCCCATTATTTTACCGAGTACCACTTCCTTAGTGATTTTGATCGTGTTTAGCTCCTCCCCCCCATAGCCCCCTGTTTATCCAGTGTTGGGATATTCTTAGTGTCCTCTACTGTAAAGACTGATACAAAATATTCATTCAGTGTTTTTGCCATCTCCATATTTCCCACCATTAATTTCCCGGTCCCATCCTCTAAGGGACCAACATTTACTGTAGCCACCCTTTTTCTTTTTATATAACTATAAAAACTCTTACTATCTGTTTTTATATTTTTTGCTAATTTACTTTCATAATCTATCTTCCCTTTCTTAATCAATCTTTTTGTTATTTTTTGCTGTCTTTTAAAGTTTTCCCAATCCTCTATCCTCCCACTGGATTTGGCTACCTTATATGCCCTTGTTTTTAGTCGAATACTATCCTTAATTTCTTTACTTAGCCACGGATGGCTGTCTTTTCTTTTACACCCTTTTCTTCTCAGTGGAATATATCTTTTTTGGAAGTTGTAAAATAACTCCTTAAATGTACACCACTGATCATGTATCGTCTTACCCTTTAATCTATTTTCCCAATCCACTCTACTCAATTCCGCTCTCATACCTTCATAGTCTCCTTTATTCAAGCTTAGCATGCTTGTTTGAGATCCAACCTTCTCACCCTCTAATTGAATATGGAATTCAACCATGTTATGGTCACTCATTCCAAGGGGATCCTTTACTAGGACATTTTTAATCAATCCTGTCCCGTTACACAGGACCAGATCTAAGGTTGCTTGCCCCCTGGTCGGTTCAGTTACATACTGCTCAAGAAACCCATCCCTAATACACTCAATGAACTCATCCTCAAGGCAGCCCTGCCCAATTGGATTTGTCCAATTAATATGATAGTTAAAATCCCCCATAATTATAGCTGTTCCCTTATTACAAGCCTCAACTATTTCCTGATTGATACTCCGTCCAACAGAGTTGCAACTGTTCGGAGGCCTATAGACTATGCCCACTAGTGTTTTTTTCCCCTTATTATTCCTTACCTCCACCCAAACTGTTTCATTATCCTGATCTTTTGACCTAATATCATTTCTCTGTATTACAGTGATTCCTTCCTTTATTAACATAGCCACCCCACCTCCCCTTCCTTCCTGCCTGTCCTTCCTGATCGTTAAATTACCTGGTATGTTTAATTACCAGGCATTGTCACCCTGCAGCCATGTTTCTGTAATGGCCACAAGATCATACCCATAAGTAGTTATTTGTGCCACTAACTCATCTATTTTGTTACGAATGCTACGTGCATTCAGATAGAGAACTTTCAAATATGTTTTGTGACACTTAGTTCCTGCTTTTGCCCTTTTTATTACTTTACCTTTTACTCCATACCTTCTGCCCCTTCCTAACACGCTCTGGTTTTTAATTTCCCCACTGCTACCTAAGTCTATGACCTTCTCTGTTGTCATTTTTATTATTTGCTCTCTAGGAACCTCCCCCCTACTAGTTAGTTTAAAGCACTCTCTACAGCCCTAGTTATATGATCCGCCAGGACTCTAGTCCCAGCACTGGCCAAGTGAAGCCCGTCCCAACGGAACAGCTCCCTCCTGCCCCAGTACTGGTGCCAGTGTCCCAGGAAGCAAAACCCATTTCTCCCACACCAGTCATTGTGCCACGCATTTAACTCTCTAATTTTATTTGTCCTAGCCAAATTCGCTCGTGGCTCAGGTAATAATCCAGAGATTATTACCCTTGAGGTTCTGTTTTTTAATTTGACCCCTAGCTGCTCATACTCCTTTAATAGAACCGGCTTCCTAGTCCTATCTACGTCGTTTGTACCAACATGGACCATGACAACTGGATCCACCCCCTCCCACTGCAAGTTTCTTTCCAGCCCAGAGGAGATGTCCTTAACCCTGGCACCGGGTAAGCAACACAGCCTTCGGGACTCTCGCTCTCGGCTGCAGAGTACTCTATCTATCCCCCTAATAATACTATCCCCTACCACTACAACATTTCTATTTACTCCCCCCTCTTGAATGGCCCCCCATTCCACGGTGCTGTGGCCAGGTTGCTCATCCTCCCTGCAGTCCCTGCTCCCGCCCCCACAGGGAGTAAGAACCTCGAACCTGTTGGACAAGAGCAAGGGCTGCGGCTCCTCCAGCTCTACCTCCTGGATCCCCATACCTGCCTCACTCATAGTCACACCGTCCTGTCCCTGACCATGGGCTACATCTGAATTAATTAACTTCATAGGTGTGACCACCTCCTGAAACACAGAGTCCAGGTACTTCTCCCCCTCCCTGATGTGTCGCAGTGTCTGAAGCTCAGACTCCAGCTCATCAACACAGAGCTGGAGTTCCTGTAGCAGCAGACACTTGTCACAGACGTAATCACCGTGAGCCTCAATGGGGTTCACCGGCTCCCACATCTCGCAATAGTAACACATCACCTGCTCCATTCTATGTAATTAATTAAATGTTTTATTGTTAGTTATGGACACCCTCTGCCCGATTTTAGATGCTAGTATCCCCTTTAATTAATTGGATTTAAATTAAATCAATCCCTCTAGTTACACCAGTTAAATGGTTTACCAACAGTCACTCTGCACCAGAAAGGCCTTATTAACTACAACCCACAGAGTTAAAGTTTGAAAAGAGCACCTAACACCCCACTTACCCGAACTCACACTTACCCAAACTCACAGCACTCTTTGATGACTCGCACTAGGACTGGTCTTTTTATACTGTTTGTTTGTTTACAGCCAAATGAGTCACCCCTGCTGATTGGTTAGAAAACTGTTTTCCACTGCCTGCTGTGCCAATTTACTCCTACTGCAGTGTAACCTTGTTTTACTCTTCTTAAACCAACAGAATCCCAAATATTTAACTTTTCCCCTTTACTTAAACTGCTTAAGTAATCTTATCAAGAATGATTTAAAGAGAAATAACAATTAAAGAACTCTCACACTTACCCAAACTCACAGCACTCTTTGATGACTCGCACTCAGTGCTTGCTCGCACTAGGACTATTAGAATTATCTTAATCTAAAGTTTACTATCATAGTGGTTCTCCAGTGAAAAATGGGAAGACATTAGAAGATAAACAAATCTATTTAGCTGCATATTTTGATTTTTATTGTAGGGGTAAAGGGGGAATGAGGAAGAGAGTTTCATGTTTTTGCTGGATTATTGATCTGGGCTCAGGGAATTCTTTGCACTATTGTTGCCAATACAACTCAGGTTTGGCAGTTTAGAAGTGCACTCCCATGGGCCACATGGGTGATGTTTGTGTTTGCCTTGCCCACAGGATGTTCTGCTTTCCCTCTTCCAGTGATGTCCTGCTAGCATCCTTTGCCAAAAAAAAAACTGATCCAATTGTTTACGAATTTGACCATTTGACTCAACTAACTCCCCCAGTTGCTCAGCACTTGAAGTTAATGCGCGGTATAGACCTTGAAGGTCCCAGGTTCCATTGTTAGTTTGAGCTGAGTTAACTGATCTTAGCCAGGACAATGATAGCGATCGGCCTCAGTCTGTGGGGATGAGGAAAGGGAAAATCAGTCTCGGTTCCTACTCTTGATTGGCAAGATGTGGTGCCCCTGCGAGAGAATAACTTGTTGACATTCAAACATTACAGATACACATTACAAATAATGAATGATTACTTGGACAAGGTATTGGCCCTTGTGTAACCCAGCAAGGAGTCAAAACTTTCAGTAAAGCAGGAGTGAAATTTGGTTTTGTAAAAAAAAAGAATTGTAGCCTGTGTTGGTTGGGGGGGGTGGTGGCAGGGAGGAAGGGGAATATCAGTCCAGCCTTTGCAGAAACCCCAACTCCTCACAACGGATCAAAGTGGGTGTTGACAGATTTCTGCAAGGAGACTGCCCTACAGCCCTGTCAGCAACAGACATGTGAAGACCAAGATGACCAAAGAATGAGAACTTACTTATCTTGGAAAATTACCAATTTAAAAATAGCTCAGTTGAAAAATAAATGCGAGATTTTACAGAGTTAAACTATCCAGTCTCTAAAAAAATATTGGACAGTTTCTAGAAATTAGTCGAACTTACATACTTTTGTATTCCCTGTCTTAACATTTTACGGTGAGTGACATGGTTTCAAATTATGTTCATTAATAATATCGTTACAGAATCGCTATAGTAAGGTCTTTGAGAAGTTAAATGTGCATCGTTATTACATTCAAATTTCATGGCATTGACCTTAATTAGAATTGAATTAGAAAGACCAATGCAATCTTTACCTAAGATTGGAGATAATATAATCACCACCATCAATGGTGCCTCCTGTTCACTTTAAAAGAGAAAGATAGTAAAATTATCAGTTTATTCTGTAAGTTGCTTCCACATTTAGCAAAATAAATGCACAATATTTCAATGTGTGTTAAGGATTGTATATAAAGGGTAATGCACCCACAGCATATGTTTTCCCAGTACTCTACATCTGAACTGGCCGGATAACTCACAAGTGCTGGAGGAAATAAAGAAAAACAAGTACCACAGGTTTTCAAACATGATACAGTTTGCAGCTTAGTACTAAACAACAATATAAAAGATGTTGAAGAAATTGCTGTGTGGAGGGCAGACTGTAAGAGACGATGAAACACCAATAAAGAATTCAGGAGAAACTTCTTTACCCAGAGAGTGGTTAAAATATGGAAATTGTTACCCTATGGAGCAGTTGAGGCGAATGGCATAGATGCCTTTAAGGGAAAGCGGGACATGTACAGGAGGGAGATAGGAATGGAAGGATACACAGATCGGGTTAGATGAAGTAGGGTGGGAGGAGGCTCGTGTGCAACATAAATTCTGGCACAGACCAGTTGGGCCGAATGGCCTGTTTCTGTGCTGTGAATTCTATGTCATTCTTTGATAGAGTTTCCTAGCGTGCAGAGAGATGGTCAATGTTGTCAGAAGATTAGATAGCATCAAGAAGGGTGTTTCGTGGAAGAATGTGGAGGGTCTACAGCTGTTCTGGGATCATGCAGAGGCTGTTCATTCGATTGTCTGTGAGCCAGTTGAAATTATGTGGTGATTGGTTCCTGGAGGAATGTTTGGGGAAAGAATATACTGTACCAGTAGGTTACAAGAGTGGAATTATGATTTTTTTTTAAATCAACAGTTTGGAACCAAGGTCAGCATTACGCAGGTATGTATTTAAAGAGTATTTTTACTACAGTGTATTATTGGCATGGAAATAGTATGAGCCACCCACACTGGTCAGGCACAGATAGCAACAGTGCTGAGCACATAGATCGTTTAATGAACAAACACTCTCTTCATATGAACAGTAGTCTGTTGATGTAAATGGTAATTTAATTGTATGAACGAAGATCTGTCTGAATGAATGAGGGTCTCATTCTATTTATAACACTCACTACCCATGATGATTAGCAGAAGCATTGGGGTCAGGAGACAACAAATTAGACAGTATTAGGGCATAGATGAAATACTTAGCCTTAAATGCCACCTGAAATAGTCATTTTAATTCATGACTTTGAGCCACGTTCGGTGTAAGTACAATGTTTGTTCACCAGTGATCATTATTAGCTTTTATTTAAACTGCACTGTTTAAAACATTTAACATTTTATTAGTTTATATTTAGATGTAAAATTCTCTGATGCTGTGTTTTGCTGTAGGAATCCAGGTTGTGACAGTGCAACTTTATACCACTAGGGGGAGCTATTGCATCTCTTTTATGCAATGTATTCTGGGAAGTATAACATTATTACAGCCAACTTACTGTCCACTGGGTAGTTAAACTGTGCCAAGTAGTCTGGTTCATATGGAAAATGGAAACGTATTATTTTTCTGTGACCATACATGATAATTATAGTTGTAGAGTTTTATTGCTCACAAATAGGAGTTTGATCTCCAAACTACAGTATTAGAATCACAGAAAAGAAAGACTTGCATTTATATAGTGCCTTTCATGACCACTGGACGTCTCAAAGCACTTTACAGTCAATGCAGTACTTTTGAAATGGAGTCACTTTTGTAATGTGGGAAATGCAGTAGCCAATTTGCGCACAGCAAGGTCCCACAAACAGCAATGTGATAATGACCATATAATCTGTTTTTGTTATGTTGGTTGAGGGATAAATATTGGCCAGGACACCGGGGATAACTCCCCTGCTCTTCTTCGAAATACTGTCTTTGGATCTTTTACATCCACCTGAGAGAGCAGGTTTAACGTCTCATCTGAAAGACGACACCTCCGACAGTGCAGCACTCCCTGGGCACTGCACTGGAGTGTCAGCCTAGATTTCTGTGCTCAAGACCCTGGAGTGGGATTTGAACCCAGAGGCGAGAGTGCTACCCACTGAGCCACAGCGGGTGAATTTCCTGGGAGATTTCCCACTCTGCTGCCGTAACTTTGCCGGAAGTGCAGCAGAAATCCCGTTTACGCGCGTAAATGGGGTTTCTGCCGCATTTCCGGCAAAGTTACAGCAGCAGAGCGGGAGCAGCTCCAAGGAAATTCACAGCCATAAAACCATAGAATTTTACAGCACAAAGGGGAGGCCATTCAACTCATTGACCCTGTGCGAGCTCTTTACAAGGGCTTTCCGTGTAATCCCATCCCCTGCCCTTTGCTCAACCACTTTAAGAACATTAGAACATAAGAAATAGGAGCAGGAGTAACCCATTCGGCCTTTCAAGCTTGCTCCGCCATTCAATGAGATTATGGCTGACCTTCTGCCTCAACTCCATTCACCGGCCCTATCGCCATATCCCTTGATGCCCTTACTAGTCAGAAATCTATCAACTTCTGCTTTGAATAAACCCAATGACTGAGCTTCCACAGCCCTCTGGGGTAGAGAATTCCAAAGGTTCACCACCCTCTGTGTGAAGAAATTTCTTCTCATCTCAGTCCTGAATGGCCTACCCTTTATCCTGAGGCTGTGGCCCCTGGTTCCAGACTCCCCAGCCAAGGGAAACATTCTCCCAGCATCCACCCTATCAAGCCCTGTAATAATTTTGTATGCTTCAATGAAACCCCCTCTCATTCTTCTGAATTCAAGAGAATACAGGCCTAGTTTACTCAATTTCTTCTCATACGATAGCCCCGCCATCCCAGGAATCAATCTCGTGAACCTTCGTTGCACTCCCTCTATGGCAAGTATATCCTTCCTTGGGTAAGGAGACCAAAATTGTACACAGTACTCCAGGTGTGGTCTCACCAAGGCCCGATATAATTGGAGTAAGACTTCTTTACTCCTGTACTCAAATCCTGTAATGAAGGCCAGCATACCATTTGCCTTCCTAATGGCTTGCTGCACCTGCACATTCACTTTCAGTGACTCATGTACAAGGACACCCAGGTCCTTTTGAGCATCTGCATTCCCTAATCTTTCATCATTTAGGAAATACTCTGTCTTTCTGTTTTTTCTACCAAAGTGGATAACTTCACATTTATCCACATTATATTCCATCTGCCATATTCTCGCCCACTCACTATGTTACATAGTTATGTTGGGACTACATTGTACAAGTGTACTAACACTCAAATCAAGTGTAGCAGCACTATGATGCTGGGAAAGTAGTGCGCAGGCGCTGCACAGGATTTTGAAATATCACCCCGCACCATGCGGCAGGCAGCCATTACAACACAAATAAAACAGTAGTTATAAATACAAACTACCGAGTCCAGAGTCGTCTTTACAAAGCACTAGAAGACATAACATGGTGGCAGCGGTATAAGTGAGTAAAACTTACGCAAATAAAAACGATATCAGATTGAAGAAAGAAATTTAAAAGTAAACTCTGCAGCGTTGTAACCGCGAATCGTACGGGCAGCTAAAATGGCGGCGTCCAATGCACTGACCGCGAATATGCTCCCCATCATGAACTGGGAAGCCGACGATATCGTGGAAGCTTTCCGGAAATTTAAGCAAAAATGCGAGCTTACATTTAAAAGTTTCCTGAAAGGCTCCTCCGATGAGGAAAAAGTCAGCTACATTCTACTGTGGGTGGGAGAAAAAGGCTTAGATCTCTATAACAGCTGGAGTTTATCCGAAGAGGATAAAACGAACCCTACGGAGATTTATGAAAAGTTCAGTAACCATCTCGAGCCTAAATCAAACCACCGCATACACAGGTATAAATTCCAAAGCTTAAGACAGGAACCTGGTGAAACGGCTGACAATTTCCTGACGAGATTAAAAAACGAAGCCAGCAAATGTAAGTTTACGGAACTAGAAGAAAGGCTGGTAGACCAATTAATATGGGGATCAGCACATACAGAAGTGCAAAAAGAACTAATAGGAAAACAAAAGCTCAGAATATCAGAAGCCATAGATACAGCGAGGGCTCACGAAGCCACAAAACAACAGATGAAAACGTTAAATACTCATACGGCTGACGTGCGGACAACTCCCGAACTGGATCACAGAGTAGATGCAGTGCGCGAAAAGCACAGCACACAAAAACAAGTATATAACAGCGGGAAGAATACGTGTAGAAACTGCGGAAGACAACACGACTACACAGACAGAAGAAAATGCCCAGCGTATGGAACAAGCTGCAACACGTGTGGTAAAGCAAACTACTGGCAAAAGATGTGCAGAGCTAAAAGAGAGGGGCTACACACCAAAAGCAGAGGTGGACAGCAGAACCAACAAAAGAAAAACAAAATCCATACCATGGGTGAGCAAGATGACGAAGACTGCGGGTACGACAAAGCTCTGAACATTGAAACCATAAAGGTTCTCTTACACGAAACATCCAGAGCGGAAAGCACCCCAAAGAAAGAATGGCACACTATCATCCAGATTAAAAAGAGGATCGAAGGACAGCCCACAACCGTCAATCTAAAAGTAAAGTTGGACACAGGAGCTCAGAGCAACATCCTTCCACTGAGGCTATACCAGAGGATCTTCCCCAAAAACTTGGGCGAAGATAGATACCCGAAAAGAGGATGTTTAAAAGCAAACAACATCACGCTGACAGCGTATGGGGGGAGCGAGATCAGACAACTCGGAACAACCTATATAAAAGGAACACACAAAAGCAGAAACATCAACTGCATGTTCTATGTGACCGATTCCGAGGGACTGGCGATCCTCGGATTAAACAGCTGCGAGAAGCTGGGGTTAATCACGGTAAACCACGAACTAACAAAAACATCACTGAAAGTCGACAGCAACACCCCACTGGAGAATCGTCCACAAATCATGGACACGAAACATTTGATGGACATGTATCCAGAATGTTTTGATGACACTGTAGGATGCTTCGGGGAGTTCAAGTACCATATAACAATAGATGCAGAGGTAAAACCCATCATTCACGCTCCAAGAAAAATACCCATCGAGCTAAAAGAAAAATTATACACCGAACTAAAAGAAATGGAAGAGAAAGAAATAATCGCAAAGGTCACTGAACCCACAGACTGGGTAAACTCGATTGTGGTATGGGAAAAGCCGAACGGGCGGCTCAGAATCTGTCTGGACCCCAAAGACTTAAACCAGGCAATAAAGCGGGACCACTACACCACACCAACATTAGAAGAAATCACACCAGCACTGGCAGGAGCCAAAGTCTTCTCCAAACTGGATGCCAGAAACGGCTACTGGAACGTAAAACTGGATGAAGAATCAACTAACCTGACGACTTTTAATACACCATTGGGGCGTTATAAATTCCTGCGGCTGCCATTCGGGTTGAAAGTCAGCCAAGACATCTTCCAACAAAAGATCGATGAAACATACAAAGGCTGTGAAGGAGCCATTGGAATCGCTGATGACATCCAAGTTTACGGATCAAATGAAAGAGACCACGACGTGCACTTGCACGAGGCCATGGAGCGCACCAGAATGGCTGGCATCAAGCTGACGCCGAGAAGTGCATCGTTAAAAGTACGAAATGCAAATTTTTTGGCATGATCTACACACTGGAGGGTGTCAAGCCTAATCCCGAAAAGGTCGAGGCAATAGCAGAGATGAAACCTCCAAACGACAAGAAGGAGCTGAGAAGCTACCTCGGCTTGGTCCAGTATATGAGCTCTTTCATCCCGAACATGTCAGACTATACAGCGAACCTAAGAGAATTACTAAAAGAAGATACCAAATACCAATGGTCAGAATCCCATGAGAGGAACTTCAAACACCTAAAGGAATTATTATGTAAAGAAACCAGCCTGTCTTATTACGATAGAAAAAAACCTGTCACCCTACAGGTAGATGCCTCTACCAGGGGGCTAGGGGCAGCCCTCATGCAGGAAGGAAAACCAATAGCTTTCGCATCGAAGGCATTGACATCAGCAGAGACAAGATACGCAAACATCGAAAGAGAGCTATTGGCAGTAGTATACGGATGCGAAAAGTTCCACACCTACTTATACGGAAGAAAATTCGAGGTAGAGAGTGACCATCGTCCACTCGAACAAATGTACAAGAAAAACCTAAGCAAGGCCCCAGCAAGACTGCAAAGGTTACTATTAAGACTCCAAAGTTACGACTTTGAATTAAAATACCGGCCAGGGAAAGAAATGGCACTGGCAGATGCATTGTCTCGATTGTCACCACACGAAAAACACGAGATGAAGGGCCTGACAGTAAAAATACACCACCTCATAAATGTTACTCCCACAAAGCTTAGCCAAATTGGCATAGTGGTTAGCACTGTTGGCATAGCCACGGTGGCATAGTGGTTAGCACTGTTGCCTCACAGCGCCAGGGACCCGGGTTCAAATCCGGCCTCGGGTGGCTGTCTGTGTGGAGTTTGCACATTCTCCCCGTGTTTGCGTGGGTTTCCTCCGGGTGCTCCGGTTTCCTCCCACAGTCCAAAGATGTGCGGGTTAGGTTGATTGGCTATGATAAATTGACCCTTAGTGTTAGGGGGATTAAATACGTGGGGTTACGGGGATAGGGTGGGATATGTGTTGGTGTTGGTGTAGGGGTTACAGGGATCGGGTGGGATATGTGTCGGTGCAGGCTCGATGGGCCGAAATGGCCTCTATCTGCACTGTGGGGTTTCTGTGATTTCTGTGATTTCTGTGAAATTCTAGAGGAGACTGGTAAAGAAGAGGAGTTGCTACTACTCATGCAACAGGTAATACAGGGGTGGCCGGAGAAGATCCAGCAGGTCCAAAACCAAATCTGACAGTACTGGACAATCAGAGACGACATCTCGGTGGAGGACGGTGTTCTCCTTGCTAGCTCAAGAATCATAATACCAAAAACGATGCAAACGGAACTTCTCCGCTTAATACACCAAGGCCATATGGGGATGGAGAAATGTAAACTAAGAGCCAGATCAGCTGTGTACTGGATAGGCATGTACAAAAGCATAGAACAAATGGTCTCCACATGCTGCATATGCCAGAAATACCGAAACACACAGCAGAAGGAGGAGATGATTCAAATGGAAGTACCCCCAAGACCATGACACACGGTCGGAACAGATCTGTTCCTGTGCAACCAGGAGTGGTACATCATAGTAGCAGACTACTACTCAAAATTTCCTTTTGTCAGAAGGATAAATGACATGAGAGCCACAACAATCACAAAAATTGCAAAAAACTTATTCGCAGAACAGGGCATCCCAGAGAAGGTCATCTGCGACAATGGGACACAATTCACCTCCAGCGAATTCAGAGCACTGGCTGGAAAATACGGATTTAAAATAATTACCTCATCCCCACATTACCCAAGAGGACACGGATTTATTGAAAGACAGATCCAAACAGTCAAAAGAGCTCTCATTAAAAGCAAGGAGATGGGAGAAGACCAAGACCTCGCCCTTTTGGCAATCAGATCGATACCTTTGAGAGCAGACTCGAAATCACCAGCAGAACTACTAAACGGTAGAAAATACAAAACAACTCTACCAGCAAAGGTATATCCTCCCCAGGACCAAGAGGACGTTCGGCAGAAGCTGATGGAAACACAAGCTACGGGGAGCACACACTATAACAAGCATGCAAAACCACTACCGGAGCTGTTAAATGGGCAATCAGTGCATATACAAGATCCGTTGTTGAGAACGTGGAGTCCAGCCAAGGTTATTGGAAAAGCTGATACTCCAAGATCTTACTTGGTAGAGACAGAACCTAGAAACCAATACAGGCGAAACAGATCCATATCAGACCCTCACCTGAAGCTGTCAAACAGCGGACAACATTAACAGCAGTTAGGGTACCAGACACGGAAAACAATATTATGCCAGAAACAAACACCTCAAATACAACAACTGCAAACATGCACTCTCCAGAGCCAAACACGACAGCACCGGCAACAAGAAAAGAACACACCAAAACACAGCAGAAAGGAATAGTTACAGCCAAGTCCACAAGATGGAGGAGTAACATACAACCACCTGAGCGGTATCGCGAATAATTATAAAGACAATTATAATTCGCACAGAAAAGTAAAACAACATGGACAAATATCTGTATATAAATTGAGCAAAAAAAGCTCACGTTCTGTATTTCGTTAACGTTATTCAACTGGAAACATTGTAAAATAGAAAATTGATGTAATTAGTTTTGTTGGGAAAGAGGGATGTTACATAGTTATGTTGGGACTACATTGTACAAGTGTACTAACACTCAAATCAAGTGTAGCAGCACTATGATGCTGGGAAAGTAGTGCGCAGGCGCCGCACAGGATTTTGAAATATCACCCCGCACCATGCGGCAGGCAGCCATTACAACACAAATAAAATAGTAGTTATAAATACAAACTACCGAGTCCAGAGTAGTCTTTACAAAGCACTACGAGCGCTAGAAGACATAACACACTGAGCCTGTCGAGATCCCCTTGAAGCCTCTTCACATCCTCTTCACAACTGACACTGCCACCTAGCTTTGTATCATCAGCAAATTTGGAAATGTTACATTTAGTCCCCTCATCCAAATCATTGATATAGATTGTGAATAGCTGGGGCCCAAGCACCGATCCTTGCGGTACCCCACTAGTCACAGCCTGCCATCCTGAAAAAGACCCGTTTATCCCTACTCTTTGTTTTCTGTCTGTTAACCAATTCTCAATCCATGCTAGTATATTACCCCCAATTCCATGTGCCCTAATTTTGTTCACCAACCTCTTGTGTGGGACCTTATCGAAGGCCTTCTGAAAATCCAAATACACCGCATTTACAGGTTCCCCTTTGTTTACTCCAATAGTTACATCCTCAAAGAACTCCAATAGGTTTGTTAAACAGCATTTCCCTTTCATAAATCCATGTTGACTCTGCCCAATCTTACTATTAGTTTCTAAGTGCCCAGTTATTGCATCCTTTATAATAGATTCCAGCATTTTCCTAACTACTGATGTGAGGCTAACAGGTCTGTAGTTCCCCGTTTTTTCTCTCCCTCCTTTCTTAAATAGCAGGGTTACATTTGCTGTCCTCCAATCTGCAGGAACCATTCCAGAATCTATAGAATTTTGGAAGATGACAACCAATACGTCCACTATCCCAATGGCCACCTCTTTCAAAATCCTAGGATGTAGGTCATTCTGTCCTTGGGATTTATCGACTTTTAGTCCCATTAATTTTGCTAGTACTGTTTTTTCACTAATAATAATTTCTTTGAGTTCCTCATTCTCGTATTTCTGGGAGGTTTTTGTGTCTTCCTCCGTGAAGACAGAAAAAAAGTATTTATTTAATTTCTCTGCCATTTCCTCATTCCCCATTATAAATTCTCCCGTCTCTGGCTGTAAAGGACCTACATTTACCTTCACCAGTCTTTTCCTTTTCACATACCTATAGAAGCTTTTACAATCCGTTTTTATGTTTTTCGCTAGTTTGTGCTCATATTCCATTTTACTTTTCTTTATCAATTTCTTGGTTCCCCCTTTGCTGATTTCTAAAAAAATCCCAATCCTCAGGCTGACCGCTTTTTCTGGCAACTTTATAAACTTCCTCCTTTGACTTA
This sequence comes from Somniosus microcephalus, assembly GCF_052327205.1. Lineage (NCBI taxonomy): Eukaryota > Metazoa > Chordata > Chondrichthyes > Squaliformes > Somniosidae > Somniosus > Somniosus microcephalus. The sequence goes on along the minus strand of NC_140991.1, from coordinate 56,716,681 downwards.
ATACTAGCTTTAATTTCTTTTGTTAGCCATGGTTGGATCACCTTTCCTTTTGGGTTTTTATGCCCTAGAGGAATATATGTTTGTTGCAAATTATGCATTATTTCCTTGAATGTTAGCCATTGTATGTCCACCTTCATACCTTTTAGTGTAGTCTCCCAATCTACCATGTCCAACATGTCCCTCATACCCTTGTAGTTTCCCCTGTTTAGATTTAAGACCTTAGTTTCAGATTGGACGACATCACTCTCAAGCTTAATATAAAATTCAATCACTTGTCCCTAAAGGCCCCTTTACCACAAAATTATTGATTAGCCCTTTCTTATTACACAGTACCAGATCCAAAATAGCCTGTTCCCTGGTTGGATCCTCCACATACTGATCCAGGAAACCATCTCGCATGCATTCCAAGAATTTGTCCTCCACACCATTAGTGGTAATTTGATTTGCCCAGTAAATATGTAGATTAAAGTCCCCCATGATTACCGTATTGCCCTTGTTACATGCACTTCTAATTTCTTGATTGATGCTGTGCCCTACATTACCACTACTGTTTGGTGGCCTATTCACAACTCCCACCAATGTTTTCCGCCCTTTGCTGTTTCTTAGCTCCACCCAAACTGATTCCAGTTCTACATCATGATCTGCCGAGCCAAGATCTTTTATCTCTACCATACCGATCTCATCCCTTATTAACAGTGCTACGCCACCTCCTTTTCCTTTTTGTCTGTCCTTCCTAAATGTTGAGTACCCTGGAACAATCAGTTCCCAGCTTTGGTTACCCTGCAACCATGTCTGTGTAATGACAATTACATCATACCCATTTACTTCTATTAGTGCCATTAATTCATCCACCTTGTTGCAAATGCTACGTGCATTTAGATAAAGTGCCCTCAACTTTGCCTGTTTAATATTTTACTGCACTTTGACCCTCTTTACTGTTGGCCTTTGTTTCTGCTCCCTACTAGTTTTGCTGACTACTTTTCTAACTTGCACTTCCAGCTTTGCTTCTCTCTGTTCTGGGCCCACACTTAAATTCTCAGCCCCCTGACAAACTAGTTTAAATCCTTCCCAACAGAAAGCAAACCCCCGTGCGAGGATATTGGTCCCGGTTCTGCTGAGGTGTAACCCGTCCAGCTTGTACAGGTCCCACCTTCCCCAGAATCAGTCCCAATGCCTCAGGAATTTAAATCCCTCCCTCCTACACCATCTCTCCAGCCACGCATTCATCTGGTCTATTCTCTCACTTCTGCTCTCGCTAGTACATGGCACTGGGAGTAATCCTGAGAGTACTACCTTTGAGGTCCTGCTTTATAATTTCTTTTCTAGCTCCCTATATTCTGCTTGCAGGATCTCGTCGCTCTTTCTACCTATGACATTGGTACCGATATGGACCACGACTTCTGGCTGTTCACCCTCCCCCTTCAGATGTCCTGCAGCCGCTCAGTGACATCCTTGACCCTGGCACCAGGGAGGCAACATACCATCCTGGAGTCATGTCTGCATGCACAGGAATGTCTATCTGTTCCCCTTACGACAGAATCCCCTATCACTATTGCTCTCCCACTCTTTTTCCTCCCCTCCTGTGCAGCTGAGCCACTCGTAGTGCCACAGACTTGGCTCTTGCTGCATTCACCTGAGAAACCATCTCCCCCAGCAGTATCCAAAATGGAAAATTTGTTGGAGAGGGAGATGAACCCAGGGGACTCCTGCACTACCTTCCGAGTTCTTTTACTCTGTCTGGTGGTCACCCATTCTCTTTCTGCCTGTGCACTCTTTACCTGCGGTGTGACCACCTCGTTAAACGTGCTATCCATGTAGATCTCAGCCTCACGGATGCTCCACAGTGACTCCAGCCGCAACTCCAGATCCAAAACACAGATTTCGAGTAGCTGCAGCTGGAGACACTTCTTGCACACTTGTATTTAAAATTTTCTTTTTAAATATTTAAATATTTATCTGTTTCCCTTTTAAATGCTACTATTAATTCTGCTTCCACCAGTTTCTGGTAGAGCATTCTATGTCCTAACAACCCTTTGTAAGCAAAATGTCTCCTAACCTCTCCCTTTGTTGCTTTGGTGATTATCTTAAATTTGTGTCCTTTAGTTATGACGCATTGGCCAATGGGAATAGTTTTCCCCAATTTACCTTATCAAAACCCCTCATAATTTTGAGGACCTCGATCAGATCTACTCTTAAGCCTTGTTTGTTCTAATGAAGAGAGCTCCAGCCTCTCCTCATACCTAAAGCCTTTCATCTCCGGTACCACCTTAGTGAATCTCTTCTGCATCCTCGCCATGACTTTAACATCTTTTTTAAAGTAAGGCACCCAAAACTGGACTAACTGTGACCTAACTAATGATTTGTATAGTTTTTTGTTTTTTACTCTATACCTCTGTTTATGAAACTTAGGATCCTAAAAGTTTTTTTTTAATGCATTTGTCCTACTTTTAAATATTGGTGTATTGAACCCTTAAATATCTCTGCTCCTTTACTACTATTGAAGTTTTACCATTTAGTGTATATGTCCTCTCCTTAGCCATCCTCCCAAAATGTATCACCTCACATTATTTTGCATTAAATTTCATCTGACACCTATCTGCCCAGTCTACTAACCTATGTTCTCTTGAAGTCACTTACAGTTCTCTTACCCACGGTATATAGAAATGTAACATTATTCATTTTGGATTCATCATTCCCTCTTGAAGTCGGGTCCTGCCTCCCAGAACTCGACCAGTAAAACAGTGGATAATATTGGGGTAGATTTTCAATGGAATGAAAATCAGGCGGATGCTATAAAGAGTCGGTGATCTGTTCCACTAGATTACCGCCGAGGTAATAAACATACAAATAAACATACATGTTTCATTGACAATTTACCAGATACATGGTAATCCCTCTCTCTCCCCCTCAGTGCTGCACTGTCGGAGGTGCCGTCTTTCAGATGAGATGTTAAACAGGCCCTGTCTGCTCTCTCAGGTCGACATAAAAGGTCCCATGGCACTATTTCGAAGAAGAGCAGGGGAGTTATCCCCGATGTCCTGGCCAATATTTATCCCTCAAGCTACATAACAAAAACAGATTATCTGGTCATTATCACATTGCTGTTTGTGGGAGCTTGCTGTGCGCAAATTGGCTGCCGCGTTTCCCACATTACAACAGTGACTCCACTTCAAAAGTACTTCATTGGCTGTAAAGCGCTTTGAGACGTCCGGTGGTCGTGAAAGGCGCTATATAAATGCAAGTCTTTCTTTCTTTCTTTCCCTCCCCCTCTCTCCCCTCCCTTCCCCTCTCTCTCCTAAGCTCACTACCTGTATTGAGCTATAGTATATTATAAGCAGAATTAAAGTGTGAATACACCTCTTAAGCAGAGATGTTATATCCCCAGAGCAAATAGTGGCTGGTGCAGGGATTTATTCACTGCAGCACAGGGTGTCCAAGGCAAGAGCTGCCTAAGTTCAGTGACACAGAGGTGGAGGTCCTAGTGGAGCAGGTAAGGGCACGTAAACAGATCCTCTTCCCCTCGGATGGCACAAGGGTCTCTAAACAGCCTCAGCAAACCTGGAGGGAGGCAGCTAGAATAGTAAATGCCCAGAGCATGATCCGAAGTGGCGCAAGAGGTTCAACGGCTGACCAGAAGAACAAAGGTGAGATTGATGTCTTGCTGCCTCCATCTCTCTGCATTAGACCCTGCCACAGCAGTTTTTTTGCTCCCCCACCCACCCCCAACACTCCAAACCCTTTTCTTCCCCACTCCACATGTTTCTCCCCCAAACACATCAGGTCACAGCACCATCTCTCCTCATTACAATCACACACTCATCTGCTGCTGATGTCCTCACTGTTATGTTCATTAATAACTAGTCGTTTTTATTAAGAACAGCTAGCTTTTGCTAGACACTTTATTGAGCACATGTGGACTAGTTACAGTGTCTGTAGAGGCCTCCATCTTGACTGCGGCCTTGTGGGTAGCCTAGTGCATCCTGGGTAGCCCACTCTTATATACATACAGCACCAACTAGTGTACCATTCCAGAATGACAGGTTACTGATCATTACATCCCCCTTTCTTTGAGGTTAAACAAAATCAGTATCAATCAATATCAATCAATAACAACATAAACATCTTCAACAGTCAATACATTTTCAATGTAGTTTTCTTTGTACTCAAAGATTAAGTCTATCAGGCTTTTTTACTTCACGTGTGGATCTTCTCAGCACAGGTAAGTCTGATGTGTTTTCATGAGAGCCTGTATGTGTATTTGTGTTAGATTGTTCTGGTGGTGAGTGACAAGATTCAGTTGCGGCATTGTCATCGATTTGCTCTTGGATAGTCTCTTGTGTTTTTAGGAGGGAACGGCGGTTCCTCCTGAGAATCTGTCCTTCCTCAGTTCTAACAGTGTATGACCTTGGTCCTACTTCCTCAAGAACTGTAGCTTTCCTGTTCCATGCATCTGGATCCTCAATCCTGACAACATCATCCCTTGTCAATGGTTTCAGAGTTTTGGATGACTTGTCATAGTATGATTTCTGTTTCAGCTTTAACAGTTGAAGTCTCTGTCTCAGCTCCTTACTCTGCTTTTCTTTTGCACAGCAGGGTACCGTGGTACGCAACTTGCGACCCATTAGGAGTTCAGCAGGTGAAGAACCAGAGTCTAAAGGTGAGGCTCGGTAGCTCAGCAGGGAGAGATAAGGATCAGACTTGCTTTCTGTCGCTTTCTTCAGTAGCTGCTTGAGAACGTGAACACCTTTCTCTGCCTTACCATTCGACTGAGCATACAAAGGACTGGATGTGATGTGTTGAAAGTCATAATGTGCTGCAAACTGTTGCCACTCCTTACAGTTGAAGCACGGACCATTGTCACTAACGGCAATCCTGGGAATTCCATGTCTGGCGAAGATGGATTTCACATGCATTATGACACTGCTTGCTGTGGTGCTTGAGAGCAGCGCCATCTCAGGATAGTTAGAATAGTAGTCAATCACTATTAGATAGCCTTTACCATTTAAATGAAAAAGGTCCATACCAACCTTTTGCCATGGTGCTGTTGGTATGTCAGCTACTATCATTGGTTCCTTTGCTTGTTTGTTTTGGTGTTTCTGACATGTCTCACATTTGCCTATCATGTTTTCAATGTCCTTATTTATGCCAGGCCAATAAACAGTGTCTCTTGCTCTCCTTTTGCATTTTTCAATTCCGAGGTGTCCCTCATGAATCCTTTTGAGCATGTCTTGACGTAGAGCCTGTGGAATGACTATTCTGTTCTGTTTTAGTAATAGTCCACTTGCGACACTCAATTCTGACCTTATGTGAAAATATTTTGGACAGGAACCTTTTGGCCAACCATGATGAATGCTCTCTATTACTGTTTATAATACAGGTAAACTATCCTTTATCCGAAAACCTCGGGACCAGCCGTGTTTCGGTTTTCGGAAAATTTTGGATTTCAGGAGGTATTTTATAAGACTGGGAAGTTTGTCGGGGGTGGGGGTTGGCGGGGGGGTCGTCGGGGTCGGGGGTCAGCGGGGGGTCGGGGGTCGGCAGGGGGGTCGGTGGGGGTCGGGGTCGGCGGGGGGTTGGCGGGGGTCGGGTCGGCGGGGGGTCGGCGGGGGTCGGGGTCGGCGGGGGGGTCGGCGGGGGGGTCGGGGTGGGGGTCGGCGGGGGTTGGGGTCAGTGGGGGGTCGGGGGTGGGGGTCGGCGGGGGTCGGGGTCGTGCGCACGACTTACGCTAAACGAAACCTTTCGGTTTTCAGAGGATTTCGGTTTTCGGAAGTGCGGATAAAGGATACACTATCCCTTATCCGAAAGGGTGGGGGGTCAGCGGGGGGTCGGCGGTGGGGGTCGGCGGGGGTCGGGGTCGTGCGCACGACTTACGCTGAACGAAAAAACCTTCGGTTTTTAGAGGGTTTCGGTTTTCGGAAGTTCGGATAAAGGGTCGTCTACCTGTACTGTATCTTTTACTGTTTCTTCTGCTAATTGCTTTGATTTTGTGTCTGACACGGGCAGCGCAGCAGTGACCATACTCACATGAACATCCACGTCTTCTTCAGTAGAGCTCACATGACTCATTGTGGGTGCTCGGGATAGTGCATCTGCTAACACTATGTATTTGTCTGGTGTGTAGATCAGTTCAAAGTCACATCTTTGCAGCTTCATCATGAGTCGTTGAATCCTTGGAGACATCTCATTCAGGTTCTTTTTTATGATGGCAACCAGTGGGCTGTGGTCTGTCTCAACTGTGAAGGTGGGAAGTCCATATATGTAGCCATGAAACTTTTCTAGTCCAACTACCAAGCCTAGACATTCCTTTTCAATCTGGGCGTATCGACACTCAGTATCAGTCATAGACCTGGAGGCATAGGCAACAGGCTTCTAATCTTCACCCTCTGCTTGTAGCAAGACCGCACCTAGGCCATCTTTTGATGCATCCGTTGACACTTTGATTCTTTTTGTTGGGTCAAAGAAGGTGAGTACAGGTGTGGTTGTCAGCACTGTTTTGAGGTTTATCCTATGTTATGTTCATTAATAACTAGTCGTTTTTATTAAGAACAGCTAGCTTTTGCTAGACACTTTATTGAGCACATGTGGACTAGGTACAGCATCTGTAGAGGCCTCCATCTTGACTGCTGCCTTGTGGGTAGCCTAGTGCATCCTGAGTGGCCCACTCTTATATACATACAGCACCACCTAGTGTACCATTCCAGAATGACAGGTTACTGATCATTACACTCACCACAGGTACCAACAGCAGTCTGTGTTCACCTGGCCATGCTTGGAAAGCCTTTCACACTCTTTCTGCTGATTGCTTATGCATTTTCCTCACTGCAGCCACTCACTTGCACACGACCATCTCCCCATTCTTGCTGCTCCTCTCTCTCGGCATACTTGTTATTAATACTTGTTATTAATACTTCAGCTTGTACTGTTTTCTCCACATCTTCTCACATCATCTACCTTAACTTTTCCGCTGCTGTCTAATTCCACCCCCTTTCTCCCCCACCCTTGATGTATATTGAGTGCTATGTTGCTGATCTTCCCACTCCCCAGCCTCCTTCGTTTATGTTAGTGGTCAAAGATATGGGTGAAGTCCTGGTTCAAATCAATGCTGGAGAACACATTGCAGGCGTGAGGGGAGAAAACAAGGGAAAACATGTAGCTGGTAAATTGTCAATGAAACATGTATGTTAATTTAAACACCATCCATTACTTTCATGTACTGTGCTATAAATATATTATACACCAATATTCAGTACTACTGCAGCTCAGAACATTCCTTTTTTACTGAATATAACTTGAAACAAAAAGGTAAAGAGCAAAAAAATGAATGATCTGAACCTTGTTTCTCTATAATTAAAATGTCTTTTTTTCGGATAAGCACGTGGTGGATAACTGATTTTGATTTCTGGATTTATAACTTTCAGCAGGACTGACCCAGTGACATTTGTATCGGTGTAATTTAAAAAGGCTTTCGATAAGGTCCCACATAAGAGATTAGCGTGTAACGTTAAGGCACATGGGATTGGGGGCAAGGTATTGACTTAGATAGAGAACTGGTTGGCAGATAGAAATCAAAGAGTTGGAATAAACGGGTCTTTTTCCGAGTGGCAGGCAGTGACTAGTGGGGTACCGCAGGGATCGGTCCTTGGACCCCAGCTATTCACAATATATAGTAATGATCTAGACAAGGGAACTAGATGTAATATCTCCAAATTTGCAGACGACACAAAGCTGGGTGGGCATGTGTGCTGTGAGGAGGATGCCGAGAAACTCCAGGATGATTTGGACAGGTTGGGTGATTGGGCAGAAGCATGGCAGATGCAATATAACGTGGATAAATGTGAGGTTATCCACTTTGGTTTCAAAAACAGGAAGGCAGATTATTATCTGAATGGCAATAGATTGGGAGAAGGGGAAGTGCAACGAGACCTGGGTGTCCTTGTGCACCAGTCGCTGAAGGTAAGCATGCAGGGGCAGCAGGCGGTTAAGAAGGCAAATGGTATGTTGGCCTTCGTAGCGAGAGGGTTTGAGTACAGGAACAAGGATGTCTTGCTGCAGTTGTACAGGGCCTTGGTGAGACCACATCTTCAGTATTGTGTGCAGTTTTGGTCGCCTTATCTGAGGAAGGATATTCTTGCCTTGGAAGGAGTTCAGAGAAGATTCACCAGGCTGATACCTGGGATGGCAGGAATAACATATGAGGAGAGATTGGGTAGATTTGGCTTGTACTCGCTGGAGTTTAGAAGAATGAGAGGGGATCTCATTGAAACTTATAAAATACTGGCAGGACTGGACAGACTAGATGCAGGGAGGATGTTCCCGATGGTCAGGGAATCCAGAACCAGGGGTCACAGTCTAAGGATAAGGGGTAGGCCTTTTAGGACAGAAATGAGGAGGAATTTCTTCACCCAGAGAGTGGTGAACCTGTGGAATTCTCTACCACAGAAGGCAGTAGAGGCCAATTCATTAAATATATTCAAGAAGGAGTTGGATATATTTCTTAAGGCTAAAGGGATCAAGGGGTATGGGGAGAAAGCAGGGACTGGGTACTGAAATTGGATGATCAGCCATGATCACATTGAATGGCGGAGCAGGCTCGAGGGGCCGAATGGCCTACTCCTGCTCCTATCTTCTATGTTTCTATGTTTAAAACTCCCTCATACAGAAATATAAGTGCTCTATTTGACAATTGAAAGCTTGCTGCCTTTTAACAGTTATTAACATTAAGTCTCGCAATCAGTCTCTTCCCCTATCCATTGTTGCCATTACTTAACTTTTTTGGTCATTATTAATATGTGGCCAGAAGCTTCCTCCACCTTAACTGGTCTCCTTCAATAACAAGCCATTCCATTTCAGAGGAAAGTCCTTGTGTATTACTCATTGGCCTAGAAATTCAGTTGTTTGCGCCAGCCGGTAGCACCTTAGGAGGAGGAGATGTTGGGCGCTAGGCGGCTAGCGGCCGGGCGCAGCGCGATCTGCGCCTCTCCCCAACTTCAGTAAAGATTTAGCGGCGGCGCAAAGTCTTTGCGCGCGCTCAGCTGCGCGCGCAGATCCTGACGTCATTTCATCGTGCAACGCCCTTTGTGCGCCCCAAACCGGAAATTCAGTGGCGACGCCCTATTGTGCGCCTGGCGCCCCTAGCGACTGGTAGAGGGGAATGGTTCTCAGTCGATGCGGGGTGCGGGGGGCGCAAATTAAAGGGCACTCCTCCTGCAGTAGAAAAGGCAGCCATTTTGCAGCACTCCTTTTTGAGAGACGGATCTTTGCAGAGAGACAAAGGTCGAGAGCTTTCTGCTTTGGCTCAACACTCGGACAGGTACTTGTGGCTTCAGGCCACAGCTTTCCAATTGTCTTTACCTTCAGTGTCATATCATTGTTTGCAAACATATAATGGGGGCTGCAATGGGTGCAAACGCTGGCCTTCTCCATAGCCCTGGGCATTGCACAGATGAAGCAGAAGTGGTCAGGCCTAGCTTCAGGGCTGCAGTGTGCAGGGCGTGGCAGGCAAACAAATCCACCCTTCCCCTTTAAGAGCTGACCGGCGCCAGAGTGTCTGCCGTCAATCAGCAACTCGCCACACCTGCGCTGCGCCCGCCCTCGGGGGTATCGCCCCGGACCGCCGGCTTAGCGCCTAATGATAGTCGTGCATCGCCTGTTTTAGCGCAGCAGCAACCTCTTGGGGCGATGTGACTGAATATCGGCGAAGGTGGCGCGAACTTGCGCCGGGCGCAAACTTTAGCGGCCGCCCGTCTGTAGCGCCCCGAACGTGGCTATACTGAATTTCTAGGCCATTGTCTTTTCATTGTTACCACGTGCTTTGTTTGTATAGTGTTACTGCCTGGAGGACTGATTTATTTTTGTTTTGACCCGCAGGTGACTTACACATCATATTTATGTTGGTTTATGTGGGCCATTCCTCTGGATTTATGCAAAGGTTACTTGGTTCCTTTCATTCTCTCAGTCACAGTTCAATAATATTCGAATTGTTAACTTGTCACTTCATATATGTCTTTATTGTTTATTTATCTATAGTTCCACAGAGTTGAGTATATTCAGATTGCCTGCAGTGTCACTTACATGAATGTTCCTTCACTTTACATTCCACAGAGAACCAGAACAGGCTTTGGCCAATCAGCAGCCCTCATTTTCTTCCCCCGTAGTTCTGTCCCATCTCCTCCAAAGTCAGTGACTCACACTGGGATAGGGTTCCACTGATGCTGCCACTTTCCCAGTATTTCATCCGAATAACCATTCTTCGGTGTAAACTAAACAATGACTGTTGGCGGGTATTGGACCATGGGAAGACATCACAGCCAAGCCCGAGCCCCGCCCAATGTTCAGACATATTAGAAGGCCCGTCTTTAACTCGGGGTGAGAGGTCAGCATGGGGCTGGCCAGCTTAACCCGAACTCCCGACATGAGGCACAGGTCATTATAACTCCCGGGCCTCATTTCCATACTCCAGGTCTGACTCCCACCCAAACCCGGTGGGAATGACGGGAAAGCCGATGAGTGGCACCAAGGAGGCTACCGCTGGGGACCCACGGGAATGGTCCCTCGCATGTCAGGTAAATGTGTTGGGGGTGGTGGGGGGGGGTTGTGGACGCAATATTGGTTGTGGGAGGAGGGGAGGGGAGAGACGGGATCCTTGGGTCCGGAGGAGCAAAAGTGCACATTCTATCTGGATGGCACATAGCTCATTAGCTGACAGATTGTGGAGTCCAGTCATTTATGATCAAAGGCTCAGGATCTGCTGTTCAATGTTTAACCAATGAATTGAGATAAGGGTAGCAGAGAGCACACTTTGTTTATTTCCAATCAGATTGAACTGGCGCTCACCATCTGTGCCTGGGGTGGAACTGAAACTTCTCTGTGGGATGTTTGAAACGATGCTGCTTTTTCTGGAAAATACCTCATTATCACAACTGGAACTTCCCACCATTTCTTTGTCAAATTGATGTTGTTTCCTGTTAAAAGTCAGAAATTGGTGCTGATAGATAATGGGCTGAGAAGCACACTGGAGCTGTCTGCTTCTTCCACTGCTGACACCTCTCTCAGAGGCATAAGAAGACGGCTCAGGTTTTCCTGCTCTACTGGTGAAGCGGATTTCATTAGTAGAAGCAAACAGCTGACCCACAATGCGCATTTTACTTAACGGTGCCCAGAGCGTGCAGTCTGTGCCCAGAGCGTGCAGTCTGTGCCCAGAGCGTGCAGTCTGTGCCCAGAGCGTGCAGTCTGTGCCCAGAGCGTGCAGTCTGTGCCCAGAGCGTGCAGTCTGTGCCCAGAGCGTGCAGTCTGTGCCCAGAGAATGCAGTCTGTGCCCAGAGAGTGCAGTCTGTGCCCAGAGCGTGCAGTGTGCCCAGAGCGTGCAGTCTGTGTCCAGAGCGTGCAGTCTGTGTCCAGAGCGTGCAGTCTGTGCCCAGAGCGTGCAGTGTGCCCAGAGCGTGCAGTCTGTGTCCAGAGCGTGCAGTCTGTGTCCAGAGCGTGCAGTCTGTGCCCAGAGTGTGCAGTCTGTGCCCAGAGCGTGCAGTCTGTGTCCAGAGCGTGCAGTCTGTGCCCAGAGCGTGCAGTCTGTGCCCAGAGAATGCAGTCTGTGCCCAGAGAGTGCAGTCTGTGCCCAGAGTGTGCAGTCTGTGCCCAGAGCATGCAGTCTGTGTCCAGAGCGTGCAGTCTGTGCCCAGAGCATGCAGTCTGTGCCCAGAGAGTGCAGTCTGTGCCCAGAGCATGCATGCTGTGCCCAGAGCGTGCAGTCTGTGCCCAGAGCGTACAATCTGTGTCCAGAGCGTGCAGTCTGTGCCCAGAGCGTGCAGCCTGTGCCCAGAGCGTGCAGTCTGTGCCCAGAGCATGCAGTCTGTGCCCAGAGCGTGCAGTATGTGCCCAGAGAATGCAGTCTGTGCCCAGAGAGTGCAGTCTGTGTCCAGAGCGTGCAGTTTGTGCCCAGAGCGTGCAGTCTGTGCCCAGAGCGTGCAGTCTGTGCCCAGAGAGTGCAGTCTGTGCCCAGAGCGTGCAGTCTGTGTCCAGAGCGTGCAGTCTGTGTCCAGAGCGTGCAGTCTGTGCCCAGAGCGTGCAGTCTGTGTCCAGAGCGTGCAGTCTGTGTCCAGAGCGTGCAGTCTGTGTCCAGAGCGTGCAGTCTGTGTCCAGAGCGTGCAGTCTGTGCCCAGAGCATACAGTCTGTGTCCAGAGCGTGCAGTCTGTGCCCAGAGCGTGCAGTCTGTGCCCAGAGCGTGCAGTCTGTGTCCAGAGCATGCAGTCTGTGCCCAGAGCATGCAGTCTGTGCCCAGAGCATGCAGTCTGTGCCCAGAGCGTGCAGTCTGTGCCCAGAGCGTGCAGTCTGTGCCTGTGCAGATGCCCATCTTTAGGAAGTCGGAGTAAAGCTCTCTATTGCTCACTTTTTGCTTTAGGATCAAGATCCTGTTTCGACACGGGAAACCTTTTGATGAGATCGCTTCCTTTCGTTTGGAATTGATCTGTCTTCTTCAAAGCCTTTGTTATCAAGAAGTTGCCTCATGGCCACCACATCGGTTTACTAACTTGGCCTGTTTTCCCAGCAGAATGAACTAAAAGCAGAGGTGGTTGGTGCTGAGGGACATCCAACTCTGTCTGCCGTGGAACCTGACCTTTCCAATAACTAAGAGTAAAAGTTAACCAGCTTTTCTTCTTCTGGCATCCTAAAAGAGCTTGCAAAACATCAAAATGGCTTCCTTAAACTTATCTGTGTCATCATCCTCCTTTATATCATTATTTTTAGTGTATTCTGCAATTATACCCTGTATTTTCCCCATAACAAATATAGTGATATAGCAGATTACGTAGAATTACACAGAATTTACTGCACAGAAACAGGCCATTTGGCCCAACTGGTCCCGGTCGGTGTTTATGCTCCGCTCGAACCTCCTCCCATCCTACTTCTTCTCACCCTATCAGCACGTCCTTCTATTCCCATCCACCTTGTGTTTATCCAGCTTCCCCTTAAATGCATCTACGCTATTCGCCGCAACTGCTCCATGTGGCAGCAAGCTCCACATTCTCACCACACTCTGGATGAAGAAGTTGTGCTCCAGCCATTCCCAGTGTTGAGTTATTTCCTTTTTTGAGCCACCACAAGCAATCGTCCAGTAGACTAGGGAGTCAGGAGTCTGGTAAAAGAGACTCTGCATGGTGCAACTGGAGTCCAACACAATATCAAGCGTTGCTACAAGCAAGCCAGCCAGTCCTCCTCTGCCCCCTTCTCCGTGCCCCTTTCCCCTCTGCAGCACGATGTACTGGTTGGCTTCCTCCGTCACCCATGGCGATTGGCCAGCCCCGCTTCTTTGGGACTGACCCACATCACATAGAAACATAGAAGATAGGAGCAGGAGTAGGCCATTTGGCCCCTCGAGCCTGCTCCGCCATTCAATGAGATCATGGCTGATCACTGAGAACAGCAGCAAGGGCCACAAGGATATATCTCTGCGGCTCGCCAACCAAGGGTGCAGTGCCAAGCTCGGGCATCGTACCACAGCACTAGCCAACCTGCAGCAGTGAGAACCGCAGCATCATACATACATAGTAAGTTGATTAATATATTTTAGACACCAACAACTCTCCAGTTTCCTGCCATAGAGCTATTGCCGGGAATTGCATAAGATGCCATCAGGTCCTATGGATTTATGGGGTTTTCATGAAACTGTAAAGAATTAAATGTGGTTACCTTCTCCACCCTCTTCTGGACCTGCTCCTGCATGGTGCCATGCTTTCCTGCGTGGCACTATGCTTTCCTGGCGAGGCTGGCACTGGTAGCCGAAAGAGCGACTGCATGTTAAAATCACATTGGGGTCTGAATGACATCATCAGACCTAAATTTTACATTACAGTGAGGCTGGGGGAAGGGCCTTGCAAGCAGCCCAAAATGAGCCTGTTAAAATTGCATGGGGCGCCGAGTCAACGAATATTGGGAGAGTACGAAGCTGCCACAATTTTAACCCCCCACACGACTCGATTTCATTGGACGTGGGATTAAAATCAGGCCTATATATACTATTTCCAGGGTCACAAGATGATGGGTCTGGAATAAGAATTTTAGCTGATTTTCCCCCTTTCTTAATCTCGGAATGCTATGACCGACTGTAATATGTCTACCACCAACTGTTAACTCAGCATAGACCGGAGACTGAATCTGGGATCTTCTGCCTCAGTACTACACTATGTGGAGTATCTAGCGACTGAGCTGTTGGGGTAACTCAGGCCTCAACTCTGAGAGGAACTAGGGTGCTAGTCTATTGATTCCCACCCATCTGTGTTTTAACAATGTGAGGCGACTTAACAACAGGATTCAACCAAATTACATCTGTAATTAGTCAGAGGTCTCATGAATTTGACTCTGATGATGAATGATGGCACAGAAAGAGTTTGAAAAATTGTGCAAGGTTATCGACGGGTGAGTCATAGATTTCCCACTGCCCAACACATTCTCTTGCAATCAGGAACTGGTGACGAATTCTTCATCATTTTAATATAAGGGACAGAGTTCCAGATGATGACACCATTCGAAGAGTGTGCCACAGGCTGGAGAAATATTGTGTGAAGCCTTAGATTTGATATTCTGTGTAGAATTTTTGAAATGATATTAAATGTTGAGGTGCAGCTTTAGCAGCTCTTACATTCATCCTATAACTACAGTGGAGTGGCTTAACTATGGCTAAGTCTTCTGTTACAAGGGTGAATTCCTCAGTTGAAGACACTTCCTTTCCCATAGGACAGCCTGATTTGAGGAGAAGCAAATGCGGTCATCCAGAAAAACTTGAGCAGTAGCTCTCTTGATGGTCTAACGGGTAAAGACACTATGGTAGAGTGCTAAAATAAACCAATCAGAAGGTTTCAGATTGAACTCTCAGGCTGTTCTGAGTTTGCTAATCATAGCTGCAGCATGCAGTTGGCCTCAGCACCCTTTGGACAAGGGAAGGCAAAAGTTAGCCAGGGTTGCTGCTCTTGATTGCTGTCGAGCAACTCCCACTGGAAAGTTCGTGTGCGGACATTGGGTGGGAACAGCAGTGGGCTCCATGTGGATACCATTACAGTCGAATAGCCTCGCAACGCTAAATCAAAAGTAAAATACTGCGGATGCTGGAAATCTGAAATAAAAACAGAAAATGCAGGTCAGGCAGCATCTGTGGAGAGAGAAACAGAGTTAAGGTTTCAGGTCGATGACCTTTCGTCAGAACTCGCAGAGCCTCGCAATGCGGTTTAGTTTTGCACATCATCCATGCCGGGGAGTTCCCGGGCCCCCTTGGCAATTCCGCCCTTAACACCCCGAGAGCTGGCATAAGATCCGCTGAGGTCCGCAAAAAAAAGGCTTTATATAATTTTGATAGGAAAGATAATTCTAACTGATCTCCTCCCCTTCCTGAAGGAGCCTGCTTGCTTCATTGGGAGCAGCAGGACCGAAGAGGAGACTTCTTCAGGACCTCCTCGGCATCAGGCTGCTATTTCATCAGCGGTTTGGAGCGGGCGTCGCTGAGGTGCCTGCTTTGGCCAAGCAAATGACTCCGTCTCCAGAATTTGGGAGGGGGGGTTTCTAGTTTCAGATTAGAACAAATGGGGGCTCGGTCCCGCTGAAGTTACGCTGGTGGAGCGGACCCCTCGGAGTTTCAGGGCTTCAGTGTAATTTTGTACTAGATTGGATTATAGCTCGATTGAGCGCATAAATATAACACATATCTGGTGTCAAAGATTTCATTTATTTTTGTGCTTTAGGCATAAAAATAATATGCATTTATTTCAGCTCTCAATCCGTATAACTGTAAATCAAAACATAAAAAAGTAATTTTGACGATAGAATTTCTGAGGCTGCAACTTGTGCGAATTATTCTTTTCCCCTCAGATTTTCATAACACCATGTACCAGAGCTAATGGTTATCCCCTCAGGAGATGTACGAAAATGATAGCCTACATGTGTATGCTCATTGCCCTTATCTATTACATTGCTCTGTGTGTGTGTGAGTATGTGACAGTGGTGGCCAATCATCCTCAGGAAGAGTGATTATGGACCATGGTATTGTGTACGTCCCCTGGTGGCCACATGATCGTGTTCCTTCATGCCCCTCGGTCCTCTGCTTCCATCATCCATCTGCTATTATTATCATTGCAGAGGTCGACAGACGCACTGTGAAGTGTTACTATGTTGTGTTGGATGTAACAGGAAGCAGAGTGTGCGCAGACGTTTCGGGGTTGTATTGTGATCTGTCCCCTGTGAAGTCTAAACATTGAAACCTCATTTTTTAAATGCTGAATGTACAATCAGCTCGATGGTAATGTGACCCTTATTATAACTCTCCTGTGCACAGCTTTGGGGAATTAGCACTGGAGTAATTTCAATGCTGCAGTCAGTTCTGAGATTTATCCAGCATTCAGAGCCATACAAAGCAATGGGACGCTCAACAACATCCAGCAGTCTTAATTTGAAGCATTCATTCAACTTTCAATCTTCCCAGAACTCATTTTGTTTGTACAGGCTACAGTTCCCATTTCAAGCCTTGTCTCTGGATGCTATTTTTATGGTGGGGGGCACGGAGAGGGTGAGGCTCTTTTGAAAATACCACAGTGGTTGCCTTGCTGCTTTTCACTTGTATTCCAAAAATGATGCGGGAGGACATATAGATGCAGATCAGTATTAGGACTTGGAGAGCAGTATCGTTCACTCATGTAGATTATTCATGGCTTCTCCTTGGATAATGACGCCAAATCTTAGATTTTTTTTACTTCAAGCTCCATTGCTGTCTCTATAGATAGGTAAATTAAGCACAGTGAGAAACAACATTCCTGACAAATTGCATTATTATATTAATATATCAACAACTGTGTGCGATTGGGTGTAAGGAGCATACTGTTCGGGCCTGTATTTCATATGAAATATGGTGTGTTCAGAACCAAAGCCAAATTAACTAGAGCTTTAAAGAACACAGAAGAATGAAAAATCCCTGAAATCTTTGAAACAGACATTGCTATGTTGATACTCATTTTTAAAAGAGGAAATAAACTTCAGCGTTAACACCAATTAGATTAATTAATTCAGATGTAGTCCGTGGCCAAGGTCAGGATGGTGTGACTAGAAGTGAGGCAGGTACGGGGATCCAGGAGGTAGTGTTGGAGGAGCCGCAGCCCTTGCACTTGTCCAACAGGTTCGAGGCTCTTACTCCCTGTGGGGACAGGAGCAGGGACTGCAGGGAGGATGAGCAACCTGGCCACAGCACCGTGGAGCAGGGGGCCATTCAAGTGGGGGGAGTTGAAAGAAATGTTGTAGTGGTAGGGGATAGTATCGTTAGGGGGATAGATAGAGTTCTTTGCAGCCAAGAGCGAGAGTCCCGAAGGCTGTGTTGCCTGCCCGGTGCCAGGGTTAAGGACATCTCCTCTGGACTGGAGAGAAACTTGGAGTGGGAGGGGGAGGATCCAGTTGTCGTGGTCCATGTTGGTACCAACGACATAGATAGGACAAGGAAGGAGGTTCTGCTGAGGGAGTTTGAGCAGCTAGGGGCCAAATTAAAAAGCAGAACCACAAGGGTAATAATCTCTGGATTATTACCTGAGCCACGAGTGAATTTGGCTAGGACAAATAAAATTAGAGAGTTAAATGCGTGGCTCAAAGGCTGGTGTGGGAGAAATAGGTTTTGCTTCCTGGGACACTGGCACCAGTACTGGGGCAGGAGGAAGCTGTTCCGTTGGGACGGGCTTCACTTGGCCAGTGCTGGGACTAGAGTCCTGGCGGATCATATAACTAGGGCTGTAGAGAGGGCTTTAAACTAACTAGTGGGGGGGAGGTTCCTAGAGAGCAAATAATAAAAATGACAACAGAGAAGGTCATAGACTCAGGTAGCAGTGGGGAAATTAAAAACCAGAGCGTGTCAGGAAGGGGCAGAAGGTATGGAGTAAAAGGTAAAGTAATAAAAAAGGGCAAAAGCAGGAACTAAGTGTCACAAAACATATTTGAAAGTTCTCTATCTGAATGCACGTAGCATTCGTAACAAAATAGACGAGTTAATGGCACAAATAACTACATATAGGTATGATCTTGTGGCCATTACAGAAACATGGCTGCAGGGTGACAATGCCTGGGAATTAAACATACCAGGTTATTTAACGATCAGGAAGGACAGGCAGGAAGGAAGGGGAGGTGGGGTGGCTATGTTAACAAAGGAAGGAATCACTGTAATGCAGAGAAATGATATTGGGTCAAAAGATCAGGATAATGAAACAGTTTGGGTGGAGGTAAGGAGTAATAAGGGGAAAAAAACACTAATGGGCGTAGTCTATAGGCCTCCGAACAGTGGCAATTCTGTTGGACGGAGTATCAATCAGGAAATAGTTGAGGCTTGTAATAAGGGAACATCTATAATTATGGGGGATTTTAACTATCATATTAATTGGACAAATCAAATTGGGCAGGGCTGCCTTGAGGATGAGTTCATTGAGTGTATTAGGGATGGGTTTCTTGAGCAGTATGTAACTGAACCGACCAGGGGGCAAGCAACCTTAGATCTGGTCCTGTGTAACGAGACGGGATTAATTAAAAATGTCCTAGTAAAGGATCCCCTTGGAATGAGTGACCATAACATGGTTGAATTCCATATTCAATTAGAGGGCGAGAAGGTTGGATCTCAAACAAGCGTGCTAAGCTTGAATAAAGGAGACTATGAAGGTATGAGAGCGGAATTGAGTAGAGTGGATTGGGAAAATAGATTAAAGGGTAAGGCGATACATGATCAGTGGTGTACATTTAAGGAGTTATTTTACAACTTCCAAAAAAAATATATTCCACTGAGAAGAAAAGGGTGTAAAAGAAAAGACAGCCATCCGTGGCTAAGTAAAGAAATTAAGGATAGTATTCGACTAAAAACAAGGGCATATAAGGTAGCCAAATCTAGTGGGAGGATAGAGGCTTGGGAAAACTTTAAAAGACAGTAAAAAATAACAAAAAGATTGATTAAGAAAGGGAAGATAGATTATGAAAGTAAATTAGCAAAAAATATAAAAACAGATAGTAAGAGTTTTTATAGTTATATAAAAAGAAAAAGGGTGGCTGAAGTAAATGTTGGTCCCTTAGAGGATGAGACCGGGAAATTAATGGTGGGAAATATGGAGATGGCAAAAACACTGAATGAATATTTTACATCAGTCTTTACAGTAGAAGACACTAAGAATATCCCAACACTGGACAAACAGGGGGCTAAAGGGGGGGGGAGGAGCTAAACACGATCAAAATCACTAAGGAAATGGTACTCGGTAAAATAATGGGACTCAAGGTGGATAAATCACCTGGACCTGATGGCTTACATCCTAGGGTCTTGAGGGAAGTGGCGGTAGGGATTGTGGATGCATTGGTAATAATTTTCCAAAACTCCCTCGACTTGGCAAAGGTCCCGGCAGACTGGAAAACTGCTAATGTAACACCCTTATTTAAAAAGGGCAGTAGACAGAAGGCTGGAAACTATAGATCGGTTAGCCTAACATCTGTGGTAGGTAAAATTTTGGAGTCCATTATTAAGGAGACAGTAACAGGACATTTGGATAATCATAATTTAATAGGACAAAGTCAGCATGGTTTTATGAAGGGGAAGTCATGTTTGACAAATTTGCTGGAGTTCTTTGAGGAAGTAACGTATAGGGTGGATAAAGGGGAACCAGTGGACGTAGTGTATTTAGACTTCCAAAAGGCATTTGACAAGGTGCCACACAAAAGATTATTGCTTAAGATAAAAAATCACGGGACTGGGGGTAATATCCTGGCATGGATAGAGGATTGGCTATCTAACAGAAGGCAGAGAGTTGGGATAAATGGTTCATTCTCAGACTGGCAATCAGTAACTAGTGGTGTTCCGCAGGGGTCAGTGCTGGGTCCCCAACTCTTTACAATCTATATTAACGATTTGGAGGAGGGGACCGAGTGTAACATATCAAAGTTTGCAGATGATACTAAGATGGGAGGGAAAGTAGTGAGTGAGGAGGACATAAAAAACCTGCAAGGGGACATCGACAGGCTAAGTAAGTGGGCAGAGGTTTGGCAGATGGAATACAATACTGGAAAGTGTGAGGTTATGCACTTTGGCAGGAAAAATCGTAGAGCAAGTTATTATCTAAATGGCAAGAAACTGGGAAATACTGAAGTACAAAGGGATCTGGGGGTCCTGGTGCACGAAACTCAAAAGGTTAGTATGCAGGTGCAGCAAGTGATTAAGAAGGCCAATGGAATGTTGGCTTTCATTGCTAGGGGGATAGAATATAAAAATAGGGAGGTATTGCTTCAGTTGTACAAGGTATTGGTGAGACCGCACCTGGAATACTGCGTACAGTTTTGGTGTCCATACTTAAGAAAGGACATACTTGCTCTCGAGTCAGTACAAAGAAGGTTCACTCGGTTAATCCCGGGGATGAGGGGATGGACATATGAGGAGAGGTTGAGTAGATTGGGACTCTACTCATTGGAGTTCAGAAGAATGAGAGGCGATCTTATTGAAACATATAAGATTGTGAAGGGGTTGGATCGGGTGGATGCGGGGAAGATGTTCCCGATGATGGGTGAAACTAGAACTAGGGGGCATAGTCTTAGAATAAGGGGCTGCTTTTTCAAAACTGAGATGAGGAGGAACTACTTCACTCAGAGGGTGGTAGGTCCATGGAATATGCTGCCCCAAAAAGCTGTAGAAGCTACATCATTACATAAATTTAAAACAGAAATAGACAGTTTCCTAGAAGTAAAGGGAATTAAGGGTTACGGGGAGCGGGCAGGAATTTGGACATGAGTCTAGGTTCGGATCGGTCATGGCCCTGTGGGTAGCGGAGCGGGCCCAGGGGCCGTGTAGCCTGATCCTGCTCCTATTTCGTGTGTCTAATTCTGTTAGATTCAGGAGATGGTTCTGTGATAGTGGATTGGCGGTTAGGATCAGATCAGCCATGATCTTATTGAATGGCGGAGCAGGCTAGAGGGGCCGATTGGCCTACTCCTGCTCCTATTTCTTATGTTCTTATGTTCTTATTCATCACATCGTTCTCTCCACTTTGTTCTGGTTGTTTTATCAGCTCTTTCTTGCTACTCTGGTCAGAGTGTGCGGTATTGAAGTGTGTTGTTCGAATCAATTACCTGGGTTTGCCAGCATGTTAGGGCGGCTTCCTGTAACACGACGGCGAATTGAAGCCACTGAAAAAACAGGGAACATTTTCTTTACTTTTTGATGGCCTGTGTAATTTTCAGCAATTTTTCACGTGAAAGTAGTTGGGCTTTTTGGAGCTAGAGTAGGATTGATCACACTGCAATGTTTTTCAAACTCAGTAGGTCATTGGACCTGAGCTGCTGTTGGGGATCAGGGCTCAGAAGGAGGGAAGAAGGCTGAGAACAGCTCCACTGTCATTATCAACCAGAAAATGGAGTAACCATGATAACGCTGACCTACTACTTCATTTTACAAATGCAGCAAAAACAAACAGAAAGACACCGGGGGAAAATTGGTCTTGTTTTCAGCACCGCTGGTAAAGCTTCCTGGATTGAATACCATTGGCAGAGAGTTGTTATGATCTGTAATGCACTGCCTGAAAGGCTGCTGCAAGCAGATTCAATAATAACTTCAAAAGGGAATTGGATATATAGTTGCAATGGAACAATTTGCAGGGCTACAGGGAAAGAGCAGGGCAGTGAGGTAATTGGAAATCTCTTTCAAAGAGCAGGTGCCTTATCTCACTGATGGTCTTTTATATCACCTAACAGTTTTCTATTTGGCTGCATATAGTCTCGGCCAGAATGGAGATGATTGGCTAATTCCCCCATCAATCACGCCTGGTGACCGCACTGCTGTAAGTGACTGGGATTAATTTTACGCACGTAATTTGTATTACGTAATCATCCTCCATTCACTGCATTTTTGACAGAGAAATAATCCGTATTTTATTGGGAGACTGCTCTAGTTTCAGTCAGGAATTTTGGTTGCTGTAGTTTGTAGAGACTCTATTTAAATAGACCCTGTTTGCTGAGTAAATAGACTCTGTTTGCTGTAAGTTCGGCCATAAGTCTCGCCCCACCTCAAACTCATTGGCTGACACTGGGCTGGTCAGCTGGGCAGAAAAGTGGCAAATGGAATTCAATCCAGAGAAGTGTGAGGGAATGCATTTGGGAAGGGCTAACAAGGCAAAGGAATACACAATAAATGGTAGGACACTGAGAAGTGTAGAGGAACAGAGAGACCTTGGAGTGCGTGTCCACAGATCCCTGAAGGTAGCAGGACAGGTAGATAATGTGGTTAAGATGACATATGTGGAGGGAGTGAATGTTTAAGGTGGTGGATGGGGTGACAATCAAGCGGGCTGCTTTGTCCTGGATGGTGTTGAGCTTCTTGAGTGTTGTTGGAGCTGCACTCATCCAGGCAAGTGGAGAGTATTCCATCACACTCCTTACTTGTGCCTTGTAGATGGTGGAAAGGCTTTGGGGAGTCAGGAAGTGAGGCACTCGCCACAGAATACCTAGCCTCTGACCTGCTCTTGTTGCCAAAGTATTTATGTGGCTGATCCAGTTAAGTTTCTGGTCAATGGTGACCCCCAGGATGTTGATGGTGGGGGATTTGGCATTGGTAATACCATTGAATGTCAAGGTGTTGGTGGTTAGACTCTCGCTTGTTGGAGATAGTCATTGCCTGGCACTTCTGTGGCGCGAATGTTACCTGCCACTTATCAGCCCAAGCCTGAACATTGTCCAGGTCTTGTTGCATGTGGGCATAGACTGCTTCATTATCTGAGGAGTTGTGAATGGCACTGAACATTGTACAGTCATCAGCGAACATCCCCATTTCTGACCTGGGTGAGTACTTTGTACTGAAAATCCGCTCCTCGCTGTTCATTCTCCTTTAACTTTGCTACTGCAAACGTTTAGTAATACTTTATGTGCAACTTTGGAAGGAGTCACTATTAGGAAGTGAAACATTGCGTGTAGTGGTGTATCAGCCACACATGGCATTCAGCACTGCCAATAAAGCTGCATTGCTGGCTGCCATACAAATAAAGGAAAAGTAAGGAAAGAAAAAGCCATCCACAGTAATGCCAACCATGAGACAAACTCTTAAAATATCATGAGATTTGGTAAGAAATCATAGCTGCTATTTATTTCCGACATAATCAATATAGATTGGCAGTTGGTTTATAAACCTCATTAGTGGCTTTATTTAATCTCTAACAGGTCACGGCTCTTTACAAAAATGCTTTAAATTTCAGGAGTGGAACGCCTTCCTGTACTGTGCTCACCAAGATGGTGGAGGGTTTTGCCGCCAAATTTTAACTCCACTCGGGCGGAGATGAAAAAAATTTGAAAACATTTAAATTTTCATCTCAGGTGATTTCCAAAGTTAAATAAGACAGCTTGTGAGCTGACTGAGCATTTAATTGTAAACCATTGCACAAGCGCGTGTGGGGGCTGTCGCTACAGAATTGCACATTTCTGCCGTTATCTCCAGTGCCCTTTCCCATTACTGATGGAACTCAGTCAAATTTCTTCTACGTTGAAGCACATCCAAGGCAATAAATGATTTCAGCCATCTGAATAAACACTTTGGCCCAGAAATTCGTGTCGGGGGCTTCCCGCGGGTGCAAGCCCCCAACCTACACTTACCTAGCGCGCTGGCAGTTGAGGCCTGGGCCCGCGTGGATTTCCTCTCTGTGGCCCGGTCCAGCTCCTGGCGCGCTGTGCTTGCGTATTCCAGCGGCATAGTTAGTGCGATGCGCCCGCTGGGATCACGTGAGCCATGGGCAACCAATCAGAGGAGGGAAAAGCCCATTCATGAGATTGACAGAAAGAACTGTCAAACTAATGAAAACTCCGGCCCCCAAAACAGTACCTACCCTTCAAATAAATATTTTTAAAAAATCACACTTTTCAAATAAACTATAAATAACATTAAATAACTATTTTAAACAATAATTTAAATTTTTGAAAAAAATAATTTTATAAAAAAACGGTGCTAAAAATACACTTACCTTACTTTAAAGTATTTAAAAATAATAAACCTGTGGAAAAAAAATTCTAATTTTAATGAATTGACCACTTACCTTTTAAAATGAAGTCCTTACGCCTGGTTTTTAAATGTGTAAAATGTAGAGGCCTTCACGCACGGAAAAACCTGTAAAAAAAAAGGAAGTTCAACGCGCACACGCAGACTCCCGCGCGCACGCGTTCGACCTCTGAATCCCTTCGTTCAGAGGATCGGAAATGCCGGTTTCCCGCGCATGCGTAGTGCATGCAAGAAACCGGCACTTCCATCGGGTCCACGCGTGAGTACTCCGTGCTTACTCACGCGTTGGGACCCGAATTTCTGGGCCTTTGTTAACTTGTGTTTTTTGACAATATATTTTCTCCTTATTTTCTCCCCAGCATTGGCTTATGGTTGTGTTGATTTGAGCTCAATGGTAGCTCCCCTCTCTACTGCCTGTTTTTACTGAAGCTTAATCAGCGCAGATCAGAGTTTGAATATACAACTTCCTGGTTTCACAGCTGGGCGGACTAATGAGCGAGCAGGTTGTTTTTCAAACGCATCAACGGGAAGAGAGCTAGCAGCGAGCCGTCCAATCAGTGGGTAAGAACATAAGAACATAAGAAATAAGAGCAGGACTAGGCCATACGACCCCTCGAGCCTGCTCCGCCATTCAATAAGATCATGGCTGATCATCGACCTCAACTCTGTTGAATCCGTGAATCTTAAGGTATGGCGTTCTTCAATAAACAGACGGAGACTGTAGATCAACAATCAACAGGGGTTTACTGGATGAGGGTAATCTAAAAACTAACAGTACAGATGCCTGCTCAAGGCTTATATACAGGTGTGGTCACTGCCGGTACTACAGTATACAGGGGCTGTAAAAGTTGTTCTCTCTTAAAAGGTACATACACTACAATTCCTCCCCTTTTAGATTAACAGTACCATAACATTCAAATAACAGTTAACACTTTAACATGCACATTAACTGAAATAGTCCATTTATAAATTCAGTCTTTGGGGCGGCTTCCTGATCCTTTCTGGATAGCGCCTTTCCTGAGTGTCTTGTTCTTGGTGCGGAGGCGATTCTGGCCCCCTGTCGTCGGTTAGTTCATCAGCTTCCGCTGCTACTGTTTCTGGGGTAGATGCTACCGGTATGTCGGGTTCATCCCCAGGTACGCGAGACATGGGGTTGACTCGTTCCTGTGACGCTAGGATCTGGTCGACATGGCATCTCACAATGTTCTCCCCGACATCCACTGTGTACATTAGTGGCCCCTGCTGTGTGCATATCATTCCGGGTTGCCATTTCTCTGTTCGGTAGTCGCGGGCCAAGACTGGTTGTCCTACATTGAAGCTCCTTGTCGGCTTCTCATTGATGTGCTGGAATTGCTTATTCTCAACATTTCTTCGCACATTTGGTCTGAGCAAATCCAGACAAGATCTCAACCTTTGGTTAAAGAACATCATGGCCGGGGTTTGGTTGGTAACTGCATGTGTCACATTTCTGTAGGCTAACAGGAAATTGTCCACCTTATGCTGTAGTGGAATGTCATCATCGCACATGGCCCTTACTGCCTTTTTAAAGGTTTGTACGAACCTCTCAGCCAATCCATTTGTGGCTGAATGATACGGGGCGGATGTGTAATGCCTTACCCCATTCCTTCTCATAAATTTCCGAAACTCTTTGGACACAAACTGTGGTCCGTTATAAGAGCAAATCTGCTCTGGCAAGCCGTTCCTGGCAAATATGGTCCGTAGGACTGCAATCGTTTTCTCCGTGGTGGTGGAGGACATTTTGATCACCTCAGGCCATTTCGAGTGCGCATCCACTGCTATTAAGAACATTGAGTCCATGAATAGACCAGCAAAATCAACATGCACCCGTTGCCATGGAGAGGAGGGCCACTCCCATGGGTGTAGAGGGGCATGTGGTGGTGCATTTTGGACCTTCTGGCATCCTGAGCAGCTCTTTGTTAGGTCCTCGATTTGTTGATCGATCCCCGGCCACCACACATAAGCCCTAGCAAGGCTTTTCATTTTCACCCCTCCCAGATGGCCTTCGTGAAGCTCATTGAGCACTCTCTCCCTTAACTTGGGTGGAATTACCACTCGGGATCCACACATCACTGTCCCCTGGCATACTGACAGCTGTTCTCTTCTGGATGAGAATGCTGGCAACAGTGAGTCACCATGTGTTGGCCATCCCTTCACCGTCAAATCATATACCCGAGACAGTGTCGGATCATTTCGGGTCTCCTTCTCTATATCCGCGTTAGTTACTGGCAAGCGTTCAATTATCGACGAATAAAATATTTCGACAGGGTCCACTGCTGGTGCTTCCTCCACAGTAGGCAGTGGCAGGCGTGATAGCCCATCAGCGTTTCCATGCTGTTTCGTGCCCTTATACTCTATTTCATATTGGTTCGCCCCTAGAAAAAGGGACCATCTTTGTAGCCGTTGTGCAGTCATCACCGGAACGCCCTTCTTTGGATTAAAGATGGAGACAAGTGGTTGGTGGTCAGTCAGCAAGGTGAACTTCTGCCCATGCAGATAGTGGTTGAATTTTTTTACTCCCCATACTAGGCTGAGGGCCTCCCTGTCAATCTGGGCGTAGTTGCGCTCAGCTGAGGTTAGTGACCGAGACGCAAAGGCTACTGGCCTCTCCAACCCGTCTGGGAATTTGTGCGACAGCACCGCTCCAATACCATAGGGTGATGCATCACACGCCAACCGAATTGGTAGTGCTGGGTTGAAATGGGCCAACACCTCTTTTGATGTGATCAATTCTTTGCACTTCTGGAAAGCTCGTTTACATTCGTCATTCCACTTCCATGGCACCCCCGTTTGCAGTAGGGTGTTCAGTGGGTGTAATACTGTCGACAAATTTGGTAAGAACTTATGGTAGTAGTTCACCAGCCCGAGGAACGACCTCAGTTGTGACACGTTTTCCGGTGCTGGAGCCTTGACTACTACCTCAATCTTTTAACCCCTCTTCATCAATAACGTGGCCACAATACGAGATCTGCTTCTGGAAAAACTCGCACTTGTGGCGATTAGCTCGTAGCCCATATTCCTTCAATCTAGTGAGCAACTTCTCCAGGTTGGCGAGGTGATCACTTTCATTTTCGCCCGTGACCAGGATGTCGTCCAAATAACACTGGGTCCCTGGAATCCCTTGCAGGACTTGACCCATTGCCCTTTGCCAAATAGCCGGAGCCGATGCTACCCCGAACACCAGCCGGTTGTATTGGTAGAGACCTTTGTGAGTGTTGATCGTGAGGTATTGTTTCGAGGCTTCTTCTACCTCCATTTGCAGGTACGCCTGGGCCAGATCAATCTTAGTGAAGCGTTTTCCTCCAGATAGCGAGGCGAAAATATCTTCAATCCACGGAAGCGGATATTGTACCGTGTGAAGGATTGGGTTCACTGTCACCTTAAAGTCCCCACAGATGCGAACCTTCTTTGGTTCCCCAGGCGTATTACTCAACGACCTCTTCATTACAGGAACGATGGGTGTAGCCCACTCGCTCCAGTCCACTTTGGACAGTACTCCTGAACGTTCCAAACCTTCCAGCTCTGCTTCAACGGCTGGGTGGATCGCATAAGGCACTGGTCTGGCCTTAAAAAACTTTGGGCTTGCATTTTCCTCTATTTTAATCATCGCTGTTATGCCTTTTAGTGTTCCGAGTCCCTCCTGGAACACTTCTTGTGCATCAGTTAGCATTTTTGACAGTCGTCCAAGTGTGACGTCGTCATCCTTTTTGGCCTCAACCTTCAGTGCCTGTATGGAATGCCAATCTAATTGTATCTTCCAGATCCATTCACGTCCTAGTAGTGGTGGTCCTCCATCTGGCAATACATATAGGTCCATTTTTGGTATTTCCTGGCCGTTGTATATCACGTTCACCCTTATTTTTCCTTTGGGGTAGACTTTTTGCCCCGTGTACGTCTTCAAGACAATCTCTGTAGCTTTCAAGGGTATATGTGAGAATAGCCGCTTGTAGTCCCTTCGGTTTATGACTGTTAGGGCTGATCCTGTGTCCAATTCCATTTTCACTTGGACTCCGTCTATCTTGAGCGTGACCCAGATAGTCTGGTGATCCTCCATTTTGATTACCTTATGTAGTTTCAGACAACCCAGCTCCTTGCTTCCGGAGTCTGTATCACTTTTCTGTTCGTCTGAACTACTGTCCATCACCTTATGTACCTTTTTGTACTTCTCCTGTGGCGATTTCTTGCTGCTGGTTTTCTTCCCTGACCTGCAGACTCTTGCAATGCGTCCTGCTTTTCCACACTGTGTGCACACTTGGTCCTTGAACCAACAATCCTTCTGGTCGTGTGTTGTTCTGCCGCAGCGATAACACTTCCCTGCTCCATATGACATTTCATTGGTGCCATATTCTTGCGGTCTCTGTTGTATCTCTGCAGCACCCCGTCCGGCTGCTTTGTGAGATACTGCCATGCTGAAAGCCTTGTCCAGCGTAAGATCCTTTTCTGATAGAAGCCGTTTCTGGGTTCCTTCACTTTGAAGCCCACACACAAACTTGTCCCTTAACGTACCTGCTAGTCCCATTCCAAACTGGCAGTGTTTCGATAGCTTGCGCAGTTCCGTTAAATACTCAGCATTACTTTCGTCTTTATGCTGGTTCCTTTTGTGGAACTTAAATCTTTCTGCTATCAGCAGCGGTGTGGGGTTTAAGTGGTCCTGTAGGATTTCCACTATGCTTTCGAAATCCTTATCCACTGGCTTCTCTGGGGTTATTAGGTTTCGCAGTAAGCCATATGTTTTTGCACCCATGGAATTCAACAAAATGAGTGCTTTCCTGGCATCTGGCACTTCATTCGCCTTGCAGTACACCTCAATGCGTTCCACATATGTCACCCAATCTTTGACTTCATTGTCGAACGCTGTGACACTGCCACTCTTCTGCATCCCTGGGTGTGGCTAGACTGGCTAAAATGGCATCTCCCGCGCTCTCTCTTCTTCCCCGCTGGCTCAAAATGGCGTCTCCCGCGCTTTCCTTTCTTCCCGCGCTCGCCCTTCTTCTCCGCTGTGGCTTCAAAAATGGCGTCTCCCGCGCTCTCCCTTCTTCTCCGCGGCTCAAATGGTGTCTCCCGCGCTTCCTTTCTTTCCCCGCGGACGCTGCTCAGCCCTTGAGCCCTGGCTGCGCTCTGCGCGTTCTCCTGTGCGCCTCTCTCGTTGCCGCCGCTCGGTCCTGAACCCCGGCTGTGCTTTACCCTCTCTCTCTTTTTGTTTTCCGTCGACGCCGCTCGGTCTTCAACCCCCGGCTGCGCCCTGTGCGCTTTACCCTCTCTCTTACCCCGTCGACGCTGCTCGGCCTTTTCTGTGCCGTCGGTCAGCTCCAGCCGCCGCTGTCCGGGAAGGGTCTGTGCTGTACCTGTTGCCAGCCTGTTGCTGGATCGTCGTGGCTGGAGAACCAAGCCCAGCTCTCAACA
This sequence comes from Somniosus microcephalus, assembly GCF_052327205.1. Classification (NCBI taxonomy): domain Eukaryota; kingdom Metazoa; phylum Chordata; class Chondrichthyes; order Squaliformes; family Somniosidae; genus Somniosus; species Somniosus microcephalus. The sequence goes on along the minus strand of NC_140991.1, from coordinate 56,687,249 downwards.
GCCTCCCCTGCAATGTTCACTCTCTGCCGGATGACTGGGCGGTTCCTCGTGGTCGACGCCCGTGCTCCTGGCCTTGACTTTCTTCCACTGTCCTCCCGGAGCGAATCCTTGGGAGGAAATGCAGAGTTGCAGGCAGATTCGAATCGACCTCGTCGCCACTGTTGAATCCGTGAATCTTAAGGTATGGTGTTCTTCAATAAATAGACGGAGACTGTAGATCAACAATCAACAGGTGTTTACTGGATGAGGGTAGTCTAAAAACTAACAGTACAGATGCCTGCTCAAGGCTTATATACAGGTGTGGTCACTGCCGGTACTACAGTATACAGGAGCTGTAAAAGTAGTTCTCTCTTAAAGGTACATACACTACAAACTCCACTTTCCCACCTGATCTCTGTATTCCTTGATTCTCCCAGAGTCCAAAAATCTATCTATCTCAGCCTTGAATATACTGTACTCAAAGAGTCAGCATTCACAGCCCTCTGGGGCAAAGAATTCGAAAGATTCACCACCCTCTGAGTGAAGAAATTCCTCCTCCTCTCAGTCTTAAATGGCCGACCCCTTATCCTGAGACTATGCCCCCTATAGAGGCACTCGAGAAGGCGGGGCCATGAAGAAAGGACAGGCTGGGATCCTGGAGGCATGCCCTGGAAAACTCTTTTATCTCCGGCATTCCCACTACTGCAGGCACTAAACCTCATTTTCTTTTCCAGTCTAGTCAATCGTTGGAGGGATCGCATCTACACAAAAGGCCCGTTGCATTTGCAATTCACAGAAACAACAGGACAGACCAAAGCTAAGGCAACACAAGTTTGTCAATGCGATTTTTTTTTCTGGCGGACCACGTCCAAAATCGATGAAAAAGAAAGAGGTAAACGAGGAAAGCAACAAGCGAGATCTGCCGTGGGATCTTCAAAGCATTTCCTAATTCTTCGTTTTACGTTCCCTCCCGCCACTGAAATGCTACCAGTTCAGTTGATTATTAATTGGATAATACAATGCACTGGCTGGAACAGCCTGAAATGTATCACCAGGGACCGAATTCAATCAAATTTCTTCTATTTTTTAAAAACAAACCATGTTTGGACCCGTGGCTCACAAACGAGGATTTTTTTCCTTTCTTCGTTTTAAATGTTTTTTTTTATATATAGATTATGTAAAAAAGGGGTTGCAATTGGTTCCCCTAAATCAAAAAAAAACTTTACTTACTTAGGGCAGCACGGTGGCATAGTGGTTAGCACTGTTGCCTCACAGCGCCAGGGACCCGGGTTCGAATCCGGCCTCGGGTGACTGTCTGTGTGGAGTTTGCACATTCTCCCCGTGTTTGCGTGGGTTTTCTCCGGGTGCTCCGGTTTCCTCCCACAGTCCAAAGATGTGCGGGTTAGGTTGATTGGCTATGATAAATTGACCCTTAGTGTTAGGGGGATTAAATACGTGGGGTTACGGGGATAGGGTGGGATATGTGTTGATGTAGGGGTTACGGGGATCGGGTGGGATATGTGTCGGTGCAGGCTCGATGGGCCGAAATGGCCTCTATCTGCACTGTGTGATTTCTGTGATTCTGTGAAGATAAATCTTGAAGAAGCCAGCGACTCACTGATACACCGCAGTTCAACTTTCCAACTCACCCAACCTCGATGCAACGGTGTCCATTGTGCACATGCAGTCTTTGTATCTCAGATATTTCCAATCACACAGGGGAGCAGGAGGGAGACTCCTGATGGAAAGCCAATGGGAGACAGTAGCTATGGGACAAACCAACTTGGGGACCGCCTGAAATCTTCTCGCGGACCACCAGGGGGCCGTGGACACCCCCATTGAGAACCTCTGACCCAACCCACGTGTCCCCAGCAGCCAATCACAGGAGGTGGTGACGAACAAAATAAAATCGTGATTTATCTGAGTGGAATCGCGAGGTCGCTAGTTGGGGTGAGTTTTCACTAGAAATTGCGTGTCTCACGATTAAATCTCAAGAGTTGACATTCCAGCCTAATGAAGCTCATCTCTCAGTAACCAAAAGGTGCTTTTATATTGGCTATAGAACTATAAAAGTATACAGCATAGAAAGTGGCCATTCAGAACATCGCGCTAGAGCAATCCAAAACAAACCACCCTGCCCTGTCTCTCCTCATAGCCTTGTATTTTCCTCTTCTTCCAATATGTATTCAATATTCACTTAAAAGATGCAATAGTCACTGTCTCAACCACATCCTGTGACAAAGCATTCCACGCTCCAACAACTCTACATGTAAAGACATTTCTCCTAACCTCCTCACTCACTTCGTGGCATTATTAAATTGATGACACCTTGTCACTGACTCTCCAGCCCGAGTTGGTAGTCTTTCCCTGTGTGCTCTATGTATAGGTGCAGCAACCTAATGGTTAATGTACTGGATTAGTGAACCCGAGAGGTTGAGAGTTAATAATCCTACTAAGGAAAGTTGCGACTTTGATTTGAGAGGTAGTACCAGAAAATGACCATGAAAGCTGCGCCCCATCTGATTTTACTTCCATTGACTTCAATGGAAAGGAAAATTGGGCGTGGTGTATAATGGGCAGCTAGTTCGACATGGAGGTAGATTTATCCACTTGGCCTAAGTTTATAAAAGAAATTGCAGGGTTTTTTTTCCTGATGGTTATTAACAATACAAATTAACCAATTAGTGCACTCTGTCTGCTGAAAGCAATCAGAATGAGGGACTGTCAGACAGTAGAATTACTGGAAACACTGGATAATAAACAACTGCCAGTAAAGATGTAATTCAATCAAGTGATTCGGATCCTGATTATGTCATAAGCTGTAAGAGCAAAGCCCTTTCCCATACAAAGTTTTAAACTCACTGTCAGCTACTTTATATTCGATACAATACATAGTGAATAGTTTATCGGAAAGAATTGGCATATCACAAGCTTTGCAGTTATACTCTGGCCGTGCATTCCAGGTTTAAAGTTGAGGCGTATGGTATGGCTGAGTCTGAAGCAGATATGTGCAGGAGGGGTGGGTTCTAATGTAAAGATGCACCAGGAGACTCAGTGAGACGAGGGATATAGAAGCTGAGGCTCGGCGGGGTTGGGAGGAGGAGGTTGCAGACTTTAGGAATAACTCAAAAGGGAAAGATAGAGCACAAGATCAGAGAAACATTAAGAGCAGGAAAGAAAGACTTGCATTTATATAGCACCTTTCACAAACACCGGATGTCCCAAAGATCTTTACAGCCAATGAAGTACTTTTTGAAGTGTAGTCACTGTAACGTAGCAGCCAATTTGCACACAGCAAGCTCCCACAAACAGTAATGTGATAATGACTAGATAATCTGTTTTAGTGATATTGGTTGAGGGATAAATATTGGCCAGGAGACTGGGAATAACTTGTCTAATAGGAAAATACTGCGGATGCTGGAAATCTGAAATAACAACAGAAAATGCTGGAAATACTCAGCAGGCCAGGCAGCATCCGTGGAGAGAGCCTTCACATTCAACGGATCATCCTCCGCCACCTCCAACGTGACCCCACCAGCAAACACATCTTCCCCTCACCTCCCCTTTCAGCATTCCGAAGGGACCGCTCCCTCCGCGACACCCTGGTCCACTCCTCAATCACCCCCAACAGCCCTTCTCCTTCACCTGACACCTTCCCGTGCAAGCGCAGGAGATGCAACACATGCCCTTTTACCTCCTCCCTTCCCACTGTCCAGGGCCCCAAACACCCCTTCCAGGTGAAACAGCGATTTACGTGTACTTCTTGCAATTTAATATACTGTATTCGCTGCTCACGATGCGGTCTCCTCTACATTGGGGAGACCAAACACAGATTGGGTGACCGCTTTGCGGAACACCTCCGTTCAGTCCGTAAGGGTGACCCTGAGCTTCCGGTCGCCTGTCACTTTAATTCATCGCTTCACTCCCACTCTGATCTCTCTGTCCTCGGGCTATTGCATTGCTGCAATGAAGCTCAATGTAAGCTCGAGGAACAGCACCTCATCTTTCGATTGGGCACTTTGCAGCCTGCCGGACTCAACATTGAGTTTAACAATTTCAGATAATTATCCCTGCCCCCATTTTTCATGCAGTATGATTTTTGCCATTCCCATTTGCAACATTTTATCTTTCCTGCCTCTTACAAAAGCACAGGGTGTTCTTTCTATTCCTTCCTCCCCTCCTAACCTCCCCCCACCCGGTCTCTGCACCTGCTTAATATCTGTTACATCTCCAGCTTTTTCCAGTTCTGATGAAGGGTCCCAGACCTGAAACGTTAACTCTGTTTCTCTCTCCACGGATGCTGCCTGGCCTGCTGAGTATTTCCAGCATTTTCTGTTGTTATTTCAGATTTCCAGCATCCGCACTATTTTGCTATTACATTAGTGTTTGGTTCACTGCCACCTCTCTTCTAGGAATGCCTACCTTGAAGAAGTTCTGCTCTTCTCTCCGACGGGAGTTCCGTTTATCTATTCAACCTTGTTCATCTTCATTGCTTTCAGTTTCCCTTCTCCTGTTTGATCAAGTATCTGCCAAGACTTGGTTTCACAGCCACATCTCTTTCCTAAGTAACTGTCTCTGGTTCAGAGTTATTCCGCGTGGATTCCAACTAAACTTCCACCCTTCATGTTTCGGATCCACCCAGGATTACAAATATCTCCTCGATATTCATCGTTCTTCGAACTACTGCTCTCGCCGCATCTTGAGATCCACGCTCAACGCCATGCGCCGCCACATGAACAACCACGACCTCTCTCTTCAGCAGCACCGACGCACTCTATTTCAATGCTGTCCGGGTCCACAGTTCCATTTCATCCTTCGACTCATCCGACGCTTCAACAAAAAACTTTTCTTCCTTTCTGATGTCAAGGATCGCAAGCTTCATCAACTCGTGGACACCAACGCCCCCCCAGAACCTTCTTCCCGGTTACATTCCTCTGATCCCATCCCTTTTTCCAATCTCACCCCCTGCCGTGTTTTCACTATCCCCTCTGATCTTCCCCTCTCTGACCCCGAACGATCAGTCCTCAGCAAAGGCCTGAGCTTCATCCCCTTATGCCCCCATCTTAATGAATTTCGAGCTCGGCACGATGCTGAGCTCTTCTTCCGTCGCCTTCGTCTCCGTGCCCACTTCTCTGGCCAGGAGTCTTCCCCCCGCACGGCTGATCCTTTCTCCCGCTTTCTAAATTCTCGTTCTACTTGGAGCCCTCCCTCTGGCCTCTTACCCTCTCTAGATCTTTTCATTGCCAACTGCCGACGTGACATCAGCCGTCTCCATTTCTCTGCTCCCCTCACTCACTCCAACCTACTTCCCTCTGAACTTGCAGCACTCCGTTCTCTCCGATCCAACCCTAACATTATCATTAAACCTGCTGGTAAGGGTGGTGCTGTTGTTGTTTGGCGAACCGGCCTCTACCGTGCGGAAGCTGAACGCCAACTCTCCAACACCTCCTCCTACCTCCGCCTGGACCATGACCCCACTAGCAAACATCAAGCCATTGTTTCCAAGTGTGTCACTGACCTCATCTCCTCTGGAGATCTTCCCTCCATGGCCGCCAACCTCATAGTCCCCCAACCCTGCACAGCCCGCTTCTACCTCCTTCCCAAGATCCACAAACAGGACTGCCCTGGTAGACCCATCGTTTCAGCCTGTTCTTGCCCCACGGAACTTATCTCTTCCTATCTTGACTCTATTTTTTCTCCCCTTGTCCAGTCTCTTCCCACCTACATTCGCGACTCTTCCGATGCCCTCCGTCACTTTAACAGTTTCCAGTTTCCTGGCCCCAACCGTCTCCTTTTCACCATGGACATCCAATCCCTCTACACCTCCATCCCCCACCAGGACGGCCTTCGGGCGCTCCGTTTCTTCCTTGAACAGAGGCCCAACCAGTCCCCATCCACCACCACCCTCCTCCGCCTGGCTGAACTTGTTCTCACATTGAACAACTTCTCCTTTGACTCCACTCACTTCCTCCAAATTAAAGGTGTTGCTATAGGAACCCGCATGGGCCCTAGCTATGCCTGCCTGTTCATGGGATATGTGGAACATTCTTTGTTCCAGTCCTACTCAGGTCCCCTCCCTCACCTCTTTTTCCGGTACATCGATGACTGTATTGGTGCCGTTTCCTGCTCTCGCCCTGAACTAGATAAGTTCATTCACTTTACTTCCAATTTCCACCCTTCCCTCACCTTCACATGGTCCATCTCCGACTCTTCCCTTCCCTTCCTTGACTTCTCCGTCTCCATTTCTAGCGATCGGCTTTCAACAAACATCCACTACAAGCCCACCGACTCCCACAGCTACCTGGACTACACTTCCTCCCACCCCGCTTCCTGTAAGGACTCTATTCCATTCTCCCAGTTTCTCCGTCTCCGCCGCGTCTGTTCTGACGATGCCACCTTCCATACTAGTGCTTCCGACATGTCTTCCTTTTTCCTCAACCGAGGATTCCCCTCTACCGTGGTTGACACGGCCCTTGACCGTGTCCGTTCTATTTCCCGCACTTCTGCCCTCACCCCTGCCCCTCCCTCCCGGAACCACGATAGAGTTTCCCTTGTCCTCACCTTTCACCCCACCAGCCTCCACATTCAACGGATCATCCTCCGCCATTTCCGCCACCTCCAACGTGATCCCACCACCAAACACATCTTCCCCTCATCTCCCCTTTCAGCATTCCGAAGGGACCACTCCCTCCGCGACACCCTGGTCCACTCCTCAATCACCCCCAACAGCCCTTCTCCTTCACCTGGCACCTTCCCGTGCAAGCGCAGGAGATGCAACACATGCCCTTTTACCTCCTCCCTTCCCACTGTCCAGGGCCCCAAACACCCCTTCCAGGTGAAACGTGTACTTCTTGCAATTTAATATATTGTATTTGCTGCTCACGATGCGGTCTTTTCTACATTGGGGAGACCAAACGCAGATTGGGTGACCACTTTGCGGAACACCTCCGTTCAGTCCGTAAGGGTGACCCTGAGCTTCCGGTCGCCTGTCACTTTAATTCACTGCTTCACTCCCACTCTGATCTCTCTGTCCTCGGGCTATTGCATTGCTGCAATGAAGCTCAACGTAAGCCCGAGGAACAGCACTTCATCTTTCGATTGGGCACTTTGCAGCCTGCCGGACTCAACGTTGAGTTTAACAATTTCAGATAATTATCCCTGCCCCCATTTTTCATGCAGTATGATTTTTGCCATTCCCATTTGCAACATTTTATCTTTCCTGCCTCTTACAAAAGCACAGGGTGTTCTTTCTATTCCTCCCTCCCCTCCACCCCCCGGTCTCTGCACCTGCTTAATATCTGTTACATCTCCAGCTTTTTCCAGTTCTGATGAAGGGTCCCAGACCTGAAACGTTAACTCAGTTTCTCTCTCCACGGATGCTGCCTGGCCTGCTGAGTATTTCCAGCATTTTCTGTTGTTATTACTGGGAATAACTTCCTTGCTCTTCTTCGAAATAATGACATAGAATCTTTTACAGCCACCTGGTTTAACGTTTCATCCAAAAGACGGCATATCTGACAATGCAGCACTCCCTCAGTACTGTGCTGGAGTGTTAGCCTAGATTTTTATGCTCAAGTCACTGGAGTGGGATTTGAACCCACAACCTTGATGACTCAGAGGCGAGCGTGCTATCAACTGAGCCACAGCTGACACAGAGAAAGAGATGGGGGTGAGGCTATGAGACCAGAAAGTGGAGAAGTGATAGAGATACAGAGAAATTGTGAAACTCCACTGTAGCTATTGTAGCTATGATTCTACATCCATTATATTGTAGGCCCAATTCTGCGCTTGTGTCTAACGAGACTTCGAGTCAGCAGTGGAGCCTGACAGTTTCAAAAAGGATATAGATACATTAAAAAAGGGTTCCACGACAAGTGACCAGCATGATTTCAAAGGACTTGGTGGACTAAGTTAGGAAAGCAGCTGAACTTATTTTCACGGGAGAAAATAAGCTTAAGGGAAAACATGATACAGGTCATCAAAATAACAAAGGGCATAGATAACATGAAAATAATCAAGATATTTATCTTGGACAGTGAACATAGGACAAGGACAAGGTAAAAAAATTCACTAACCCTGAATAAGGTTAAAGATTAGAGAAAAAATAATTTCCTCACAGGATAGTGGAGATATGGAACAGGTTCGAAGTGATTGTAGTTGATTTGGGGCTCATTATCATCTTTAGAAAGGAGCTGGATCGCTATCTGTTGAAAAGTGGGATTCTAAAGATATATTTAACAACACTGTTTGATTTTTTTTTCCCAGCTTGGGGAAAGAAATACGTGTTCCCTAAAATAGAAAATTACAAGGGATGTGCGAGAGAAGTACATGATAGAATAACCACACATGGACTCTGGATGGAATTCACTTGATGGCCTGAATGGCCTTTTCTCACACTGGTTAGAAACATAGAAACATAGAAGATAGGAGCAGGAGTAGGCCATTTGGCCCCTCGAGCCTGCTCCGCCATTCAATGCGATCATGGCTGATCATTCAAATTCAGTACCCGGTCCCTGCTTTCTCCCCATACCCCTTGATCCCTTTAGCCTTAAGAAATATATCCAGCTCCTTCTTGAATATATTTAATGTATTGGCCTCTACTGCCTTCTGTGGTAGAGAATTCCATAGGTTCACCACTCTCTGGGTGAAGAAATTCCTCCTCATTTCTGTCCTAAATGGCCTACCCCTTATCCTTAGACTGTGACCCCTGGTTCTGGACTCCCCGACCATCGGGAACATCCTTCCAGCATCTAGTCTGTCCGGTCCTGTCAGAATTTTATAAGTTTCAATGAGATCCCCTCTCATTCTTCTAAACTCCAGCGAGTACAAGCCCAATCGACCTAATCTCTCCTCATACGTTATTCCTGTCATGCCAGGTATCAGCCTGGTGAATCTTCGCTGAACTCCTTCCATGGCAAGAACATCCTTCCTCAGATAAGGCGACCAAAACTGCACACAATACTCAAGATGTGGTCTCACCAAGGCCCTTTATAACTGCAGCAAGACATCCTTGTTCCTGTACTCAAACCCTCTCGCTACGAAGGCCAACATGCCATTTGCCTTCTTAACCGCCTGCTGCACCTGCATGCTTACCTTCAGCGACTGGTGCACAAGGACACCCAGGTCTCGTTGCACTTCCCCTTCTCCCAATCTATTACCATTCAGATAATAATCTGTCTTCCTGTTTTTGACACCAAAGTGGATAACCTCGCATTTATCCACGTTATATTGCATCTGCCATGCTTCTGCCCAATCACCCAACCTGTCCAAATCATCCTGGAGTTTCTTGGCATCCTCCTCACAGCACACACGCCCACCCAGCTTTGTGTTGTCTGCAAATTTGGAGATATTACATCTAGTTCCCTTGTCTAGATCATTAATATATATTGTGAATAGCTGGGGCCCAAGGACCAATCCCTGTGGTACCCCACTAGTCACTGCCTGCCACTCAGAAAAAGACCTGTTTATTCCAACTCTTTGCTTTCTGTCTGCCAACCAGTTCTCTATCCAAGTCAATACCTTGCCCCCAATCCCATGTGCCTTAACCTTACACGCTAATCTCTTATGCGGGACCTTATCGAAAGCCTTCTGAAAGCCCAAATACACCACATCCACTGGTTCTCCCTTATCTATTTTACAAGTTACATCCTCAAAAAATTCCAGTAGATTACTCAAGCACGATTTACCTTTTGTAAATCCATGTTGACTTTGTCCGATCCTGTCACTGTTTTCCAAGTGCTCTGCTATTACATCTTTTATAATGGACGCTAGCATTTTCCCCACTACCGATGTCAGGCTTACCGGTCTGTAATTCCCCGTTTTCTCTCTACCACCTTTTTTGAACAGTGGGGTAACATTAGCTACCCTCCAATCCATGGGTACTGTTCCAGATTCCATCGAATGCTGGAAGATGATCAGCAAAGCATCAACTATTTCTAGGGCCACTTCCTTAAGTACCCTAGGATGTAGATTATCAGGCCCTGGGGATTTATCGGCCTTCAATCCCATCAATTTCCCTAACACCATTTCCCTACAAATACTGATTTCTTTCAGTTCCTCCCTTTCATCAGACCCTATGTTCCCCGACATCTCTGGGAGGTTATTTGTGTCCTCCTTTGTGAAGACAGAACCAAAATATGTATTTAATTGGTCTGCCATTTCTTTGTTCCCCATTATAAATTCCCCTGATTCTGACTGCAAGGGACCTACACTTGACTTCTCCAATCTTTTTCTCTTCACATATCTATAAAAGCTTTTACAGTCAGTTTTTATGTTCCCTGCAAGCTTACTCTCATATTCTATTTTCCCCTTCTTAATTAATCCCTTTGTCCTCCTTTGTTGAATCTTAAACTGCTCCCAATCCTCAGGTGTACTGCTTTTTCTGGCCAATTTATATGTCCTCTCCTTGGATCTTATGCTATCCCTAATTTCCCTTGTTAGCCATGGTTGAGTCACCTTTTTTGTTTTATTTTTATGCCAAACTGGGATGAACAAATTCTGTAGTTCATCCATGCGGTCTTTGAATGTTTGCCATTGCCTATCCACTGTCAACCCTTTGAGTGACATTCCCCAATCAATCCTACCCAACTCATGCCTCAGACCATCATAGTTTCCTTTATTTAAATTTAGGACCCTAGTCTCTGAGTCAACTACTTCATTCTCCATCTTAATGAAGAATTCGATCATATTATGATCGCTCTGACCCAGATTTTCTCAGGTTCTTGTGCATCAATTACATTCTGCTGTTATTATTTTAGTCAACATAGAAAATGGCGATTGGCTGAGTGTGTGTTAAAAGGCGATTTAATTTTTTTACTAATAAACTGCTGCAGGCATTTGGTTGCTGACATTAACTTATAAGAATGAAACTCTAAATAGGTTAGAAATGTCTTCTGGGCTGAGCAGCGTGCTGCACTCTTGGAAACATAGTAAAAAAAAGTAAGTGCACTTATTTTTGCTATATCGTATTAGATCATGGGACAGAGTTTTGTGTTTTAAATAGGTTCATAACATCAGATGAAAAAGTTATTGGCCCAGATTTTGCTGTCAAAATAGTGGTGAGGTTAATGGCGTCCCCGTTATTTATGCGTAAATGGTACAGCAACTTCAGGCAAGGGACTGATGCGCAGTAAAACATGGATATCCGAAAGTTGCTTTCTGAGTTGCGCTGGTCCGCTATTGGTTTCGAGAAAATGGCATCTCTTTGTCTGCCTCACCATTGAAATGCATTGAATGGTAGACACAAACTAAACTTGCCACAGAAAGTTAAGTCCTGCCCATTCCAGTTTAAGTACCCTTTTAATGACATGATAAGTGTTAATTACTGCCAAACAACCTCTCTGGCATTGAAAATTAACTATTGCAAGTCTGGAGTCTCATTCCTTCAGGTTTTAATTATTGTTGGAGATTTTAAAAATGTAAAATGCGTTTGTTTTTAGCTTTTCCTTTTCGGCCTCTTTTTTCTCTCTCAATCCAACCTTTCTTTCCCTCTCTATTTCTCTTTCTGCACCTGATTTGACATTGAATTCACCCACTCTAACTTACACTTCCTTCTCAGTCCTTGCGCTGTTTATTTCACAATCCTTCAATCTGATTGGTTAAAAAGATACACAGTTGCTTTCCCTGTTCACTCAGGTCCCAGATGCCCTGTTTCCCTCGCTGCGCCATTATCAGTTCGCGCTTTCAGCAACTTGCCTTGCAAAAAATTTTAAACCTAAACGTGCAAGGGCAAGTCTAACTAATGGCAGACGCCGTTAGAGGCCCTGCTACAGCAAATTATGGCCAATTATCACCTAACTGGAACAAAGGAATGTATGAATTAGGAAAAGCTCATTTGATTTGCACAGGCCAGATACAATTTTGTCTTATCATAGACTCTACCAAACCCATTCAATATCCTGAGAGGGTCAAACAAGCTTAGGTTAAAACCTCAGATAAATCTCTTTGAAACTTCCATCCAACAAATTCTTCTGGGTAATTGAATAAACTCCAGGATACCAAGCTAACATTACAACCCACACTATTCAACCCAGATCAGTTGCATTCCACAAATGACATTTTCATGGTCTTCTTAGCATAGAATAAATCTTGTCCCTAAATATATTTGATCACCTTTTGATTGTCTTTAGAAACTTCAATCGCATTCTTAATCAAATGTTTGGATTCTGTTTTAAGAAGAAAGAAAGTACTTTGATTTATATAGCACCTTATCCAGGTGAGTGGGGATTTTAAAAGTCAATGAGAAATGGGAAAGCAATAGAGCAGGATAGAGATGGGGGAAATAATAACCCGAGTGTGACAGGAAGGGACAGAATGTTTAAAAATAAGAGTGCAACAGAAAATGGGGCCAAAACAAGGAGGAATGGTAAAAAGACAAAGTTAAAAGCTCTATATCTGAATGCACGCAGCATTCGTAACAAGATAGATGAGTTGACGACACAAATAGATACAACTGGGTATGATCTGATCGCCATTACAGAGACGTGGTTGCAAGGTGATCAGGGCTGGGAACTGAATATTCCAGGGTATTTGACAATTCGGAAGGATAGACAGAAAGGAAAGGGAGGTGGGGTGTTGGTAAAGGATGGGATCAGTGCAGTGGTGAGAAGTGATATTGGCTCAGAAGATCAAGATGTAGAATCAGTTTGGGTGGAGATAAAAAATAATGGCCCTGAAATTCGGGTCGGGGGCTTCCCGCGGGTGCAAGCCCCCGACCTACACTTACCTAGCGCGCCGGCAGTTGAGCTCTGGGCCTGCGTAGAATTCCTCTCCGGGGCCTGGCCCAGAGGCCGGCGCGCTGTGCTGGCGTGTCCCAGGGGCGTAGTTAGTGCGATGCGTCCCCTGGGATCACGTGAGCCATGGGCAGCCAATCGGAGGAGGGAAAAGCCCATTCATAAGATTGACAGAAAGACCTGTCAAAACGTATGAATGCTGAGGGCCCAAAACAGTAGTTAACCTTCAAATAATTTTTTTTTTTTAAATCACACTTTTTATTTTTTTAAATAAACTATAAATTACATTAAATAACTATTTTAAACAATAATTTAAACTTTTGAAAAAAATAATTTTATATTCTAACGGGGCTAAAAATAAACTTACCTTGCTTTAAAGTATTTAAAAATAATAAACCTGTGGAAAAAATGTTGTAATTTTAATTAATTGACCACTTACCTTTTAAAATGCAATCCTTATGCCTGGTTTTTACATTTCTAATATCTAAAGACTTACCCTCATGGAAAAACCTGTAAAAAAAACATAAGTTCAAAGCGCACACGCAGACTCCCGCGCGCATGCGTTAAACCTCTGAACCCCTTCGTTCAGAGGGTCAGAAGTGCCGGTTTCCCGCGCATGCGTAGTGCATGCAAGAAACCAGCACTTCCATCGGGTCCACGCATGAGTACCCCGTGCGTACTCACGCGTTGGGACCCGAATTTCTGGGCCAATAAAGGGAAAAAGTCTCTGGTTGGCATAGTCTACAGGCCCCCGAACAGTAGCAATACTGTTGGACAGAGTATAAATCAACAAATAATGGAGGCCTGTATAAAAGGTATGGTAATAATCATGGGTGATTTTAATCTCCATATTGATTGGACAAATCAAATTGGCCATGGTAGTCTTGAGGAGGAGTTCATAGAGTGCATCCGGGATGGTTTCCTAGAACAGTATGTAATGGAACCAACCAGGGAGCCGGCTATCTTGGATCTGGTACTGCGTAATGAGACAGAATTAATAAATGATCTCATAGTAAAGAATCCTCTAGGAAAGAGTGATCATAGCATGGTTGAATTTCAAATTCAGTTGGAGGGTGAGAAAGTTGTATCTCAAACCAGCGTCCTGATCTTGAACAAAGGCAATTACAGTGGCCTGAGGGCAGCAAAAGTAGACTGGAAAAATAAATTAAAGGGTAAGACAGTTGAAATGCAGTGGTGGACATTTAAGGAGGTATTTCATAACTCTCAACAAAAATATATTCCAGTGAGAAAGAAAGATTTTAAGAGAAGGGAGCACCATCTGTGGCTAAGGAAGTAAAGGATGGTATCAAAGTGAAAACAAAGGCATACAATGTTGCCAAGATTGGTGGGAGACCAGAGGATTGGGAAATTTTTAAAAAATAATAAAGGAGAAGATGAATTATGAGAGTAAACTGGCAAGAAACATTATAACAGATAGTAAGAGCTTCTACAGGTATATAAAAAGGAAGAGGGTAGCTAAAGTAAACATTGGTCCCTTAGAGGATGAGACTGGGGAATTAATAATGGGGAACGGAGAAATGGCAGAGACTCTGAACAAATATTTTGTATCTGCCTTCACGGTAGAAGACACTAACAACATCCCAATAATGGATAATCAAGGGGCCACAGGGAGGGGGGAACTAAAGACAATCACTATCACTAAGGAAATAGTACTTGGTAAAATAATGGGACTAAAAGATGACAAGTCCCCTGGACCAGATGGCCTGCATCCCAGGGTCTTAAAAGAAGTGACTGCAGAGATAGTGGATGCATTGGTTGCAATATACCAAAATTCCCTGGACACTGGAGAGGTCCCAACGGATTGGAAAAGCGCAAATATAACACCCCTATTTAAGAAAGGAGGGTGACAGAAAGCAGGGAACTATAGACCAGTTAACCTAACCTCTGTCGTTGGGAAATGCTGGAGTCCTTTATTAAGGAAGCAGTAGCAGGGCATTTGGAAACTCATAATGCAGTCAAGCAGAGCCAGCATGGTTTTATGAAAGGGAAATCATGTTTAACAATCTTGCTGGAGTTCTTTGAAGAAATAACGAGCAGGGTGGACAAAGGTGAACCAGTGGCTGTGGTGTATTTAGATTTCCAGAAGGCATTCGATAAGGTGCCTCATAAAAGGTTACTGCATAAGATAAGAGCTCATGGAATTGCGGGTAATATATTAGCATGGATAGAGAATTGGCTAACTAGCAGAAAGCAGAGAGTCGGGATAAATAGGTCATTTTCCGGTTGGCAAACAGTAACTGGTGAGGTGCCACAGGGATCGGTGCTGGGGCCCCAACTATTTACAATCTACATTAATGACTTGGATGAAGGGACCGAGTGTAATGTAGCCAAGTTTGCGGATGATACAAAGATGGGTGGGAAAGCAAGTTGTGCAGAGGACTCAAAGAACCTGCAAAGGGATATAGACAGGCTAAGTGAGTGGGCAAACATGTGGCAGATGGAGTATAATGTGGGAAAGTGTGAGGTTATACACTTTGGCAGGAAAAATAAAAAAGCAAATTATTATTTAAATGGAGAGAGATTACAAAATGCTACAGTTCAGAGGGACCTGGGGGTCCTTGTGCATGAAACATAAAAAGTTAGCATGCAGGTACAGCAAGTAATCAAAAAGGCAAATGGAACGTTGGCCTTTATTTCAAAGGGGTTGGAGTATAAAAGCAGGGAAGTCCTGCTACAACTGAACAGGGTATTGGTGAGACCACACCTTGAGTACTGCGTACAGTTTTGGTCTCCTTATTTAAGGAAGGATATACTTGAATTGGAGGCAGTTCAGAGATGATTCACTAGGTTAATTCCAGAGATGAGGGGGTTGACTTATGAGGAAAAGTTGAGCAGGCTGGGCCTATACTCATTGGAATTTAGAAGAATGAGAGGAGATCTTATTGAAACATATTAGATACTGAGGGGGCACGACAAGGTAGATACATAGAGGATGTTTCCCCTCGTGGGGAAAGGGGGCACAGTTTTAGAATAAAGGGTCGCCCTTTTAGAACTGAGATGAGGAGGAATTTCTTCTCTCTGAGGGTCGTAAATCTGTGGAATTCTCTGCCCCAGAGAGCTGTGGAGGCTGGGTCATTAAATACATTTAAGGTGGAGATAGACAAATTTTTGCAAAATAAGGGAGTGAAGGGAGCGGGCGGGGAAGTGGCTTTGAGCCCAAGATCAGCCATGATCTTATTGAATGGCGGAGCAGGCTTGAGGGGCCAAGTGGCCTATTCCTGCTCCTGTTTCTTATGTTTTTATGTTCATACCCTCAGCATGTCTCAAAGCACTTCACAGCTAATTAATGACTTTTGAAGTGTGGTCACTGTTGTTTTGTGGACAACAATGGCAGACAATTTGCACATATTTGGACCCTTTTTTGATGGTATTGATCAAGGGATAAATGTTGGCTAGCAACTCACAACGTCCTTCTTCAAATGGTGCCATGGGATCTTTTGCAAACATCTGAACGGGCAGATAGGACTTCAGTATAACATCTCCGACAAAAGCTTAAACAATATGATTTACATTACATAGCGATCACAACATGGAAACAAGCCATTCAGCCCAACTAGTCCATGCTGAGATTTATCCTTCACATAAGCCGTAGTCCTAGCCCCAGGCCTGCTTATGCTTCTAGAGTGGAGCTTGAACCCATAACCTTCTAACTCAGAGGTGAAAGTGCTAGCACTGGACCAGG
The DNA here is from genome assembly GCF_052327205.1 of Somniosus microcephalus. Classification (NCBI taxonomy): domain Eukaryota; kingdom Metazoa; phylum Chordata; class Chondrichthyes; order Squaliformes; family Somniosidae; genus Somniosus; species Somniosus microcephalus. The sequence goes on along the minus strand of NC_140991.1, from coordinate 56,670,836 downwards.
ATGGAGATAAAACATATATTGTAAATACTATTTTAAATATTGAACTACTTGTCCACACCACAGCTTTAAAAGTGGATTAAATTTACAGTTGTTCCAGATCAAAATACACAATTTAAATAGTGCAGTATAACAGGAATGAAAACACAAAATGCTGGGAATGCACAGCAGGTCTGCCAGCATCCAAAAGAGAAAAGACAGGAAGGATCCCAAATCAAAATGTTAACCTATCTTTTTCTCTCAAATGCTGAACAACCTTGCTGTGCACTTCCAACATTTTCTGTTTTGATTTTGGATTTCCAGCATTTGCAGTTTTCCTTTTTACCTTTTATCAAGAGCCAAAACTCTTACTTCACCATTCAGCTTAAATATTGTGATGCTTATATTTTATATAACATTTTATGATATCACAATGATTCAAACAAGGAATTTCCCTTTTTTGAAGTCTCGTGGTTTTTGTTATGTGCCTGGATTCAAATAAACTGCAATAAATTTCTGTATTCCAATCTGCAGCAGCAGGGTATGTTATAGCATGTACTGACATCATGAGTATGCAAATGTTTTGCATCAGATCAGTGAATGGAACATGTTGTTGATCTGTGCTTTAAAGAAACGGTACTGTCATATTTTATTGTTTGCTTTATAGATATAATTTTTATACAATTATAAAAGTATTTATATGTCTCTTCAAACTATAGGCCCAGAAATTCGGGTCGGAGGCTTCCCGCGGGTGCAAGCGCCCGACCTGCACTTACCTTGCGCGCCGGCCGTTGAGCTGTAGGGCCCTGTGGAATTACGATCCGGGGCCTGGTCCAGCTGCTGGCGTGCAGTGCTTGCATATCCCAGGGGCTCAGTTAGTTCGATGCGTCCCCTAGGATCACGTGGGCCATGGGCAGCCAATCGGAGCAGGGAATGCTCCATTCATAAGTCTTGACAAAAAGTGCTGTCAAGACTTATAAATACTATGGCCCCAAAATAGCACTAAACCTTCAAATAATTTTTTTTTTTTAAATCACATTTTCTAAATAAACTATAAATTACATTAAATAACTATTTTAAACAATAATTTAAATTTTTGAAAAAAATAATTTTATATTCTAACGGGGCTAAAAATAAACTTACCTTGCTTTAAAGTATTTAAAAATAATAAACCTGTGGAAAAAATGTTTTAATTTTAATTAATTCACCACTTACCTTGTAAAAAGCAGGCCTTACACCTGCTTTTTAAATGCGTAAATTCTGCAGGCTTACCCTCCCGGAAAAACCTGTAAAAAAAACCTAAGTTTGATGCACACGTGCAGCCTCCCCTGTGCATGCATTCGACCTCTGAACCTCTTCGTTCAGTGGAACGGAAGTGCCGGTTTCCCGCGCATACACAGTGCATGCAGGAAACCAGCACTTCCATCGGGCCCATGGGTGAGTACCCAACGCGTACTCACCCGTGGAGACCCGAATTTCTGGGCCATAAAGTATTTGGAGTAATGCACTCTTAATTGGGACGAATTGAGATTGACTGCACGTTGAAATCATTGGTATGGTTCCAGGCACAATAGAGCCAATTATCTAAGTACATGTTGTTGACAGGGAGCCTAGCTCACTGGCCACACATATTGGAAAATCACGGAATTTTCCCAATATACGCAGCCGGCAAGTCGGGCTCCTTGCCTGTAACACACACTTGAAAAATCAGCCCTTGCATTCACCCAGTTGCCTCAGCAACTTACACTACCAGGGATATTGGGTCAGTCTGTATGCAAGGGATGCTATTGCTGAAAAATGAAGTACTTTTCTATTTTCAGTACGCAGTATCAGCATCAAGCACTGGCAGGTCAAGCTTAGCATGAAACAATGGAGAATAAAGCTCCCCATCACCCTGTCCTATACGATGCCCTATACAGGATTAAGATTGCCAAACTTATTTCAAATAAGATCTTTCTAGTATCAGCTCGGTTCAGTGGTAGCATTCTTAACTCTGAGCTAAACAGTCATCAGCTCAAGTCCCACTCCAGGGACTTCAGCACATAATCCAAGCTGACACTTCACTGCAGTACTGAAGGAATGCTTCATTATTAGAAGTGCTGACTTTTGGTTGAGATATTAAACCATGGTCCTGTCTGCCTATTCAGGAAACCATTAAAGATCCCATGGCACTATTTAAAGAGGCCTAGGAGAGTTCTCCCGCTGTCATGGCCAACATTTATTTTCTCAACTAACACCACCAACAAAACGATTAAATTAATTTTTATCACATTTCTGTTTGTGCAGACATTGGCTGCCGTGTTAGCCTAATAACAAGTGTGGCGAAACTTCAAACGTAATCTATTGTCTGTGAATTGTTTTGGGCCATCCTGAGGATGTGAAAGATAATCCCAGAAATTCGGGTCTCCACGGGTGAGTACGCACGGGGTACTCACCCGTAGGCCCAATGGAAGTGCCAGTTTCATGCATGCACTGCGCATGCGGGGGAAACCAGCACTTCCGTTCTCCTGAACGAAGGGGTTCAGAGTTCGAACACGTGCGCAGGAGAAGCTGCGCGTGCGCATCGAACTTCGGGTTTTTTTTGCAGGTTTCCCCGGGAGGGTAAGTCTGCAGAAGTTACACATTTAAAAAGCAGGCGTAAGGCCTGCTTTTTACAAGGTAAGTGGTGAATTAATTAAAATTAAAACATTTTTTCCACAGGTTTATTATTTTTAAATACTTTAAAGCAAATAAGTTTATTTTTAGCCCCGTTAGAAAATAAAATTACTTTTTTCAAAAATTTAAATTATTGTTTAAAATAGTTATTTCATGTAATTTATAGTTTATTTTAAAAATGTGATTTAAAAAAAAATTTAGTTGAAGATTTAGTGATGTTTTGGGGCTGTAGTATTTATAAGTTTTGATAGCTCTTCCTGTCAAACTTATGAATGGAGCATTCCCTGCTCCGATTGGCTCCCCATGGCCCACATGATCCCAGGGGACGCATCGAACTAACTGCGCCCCTGGGATATGCAAGCACTGCGCGCCGGCAGCTGGAGCAGGCCCCGGATCAGAATTCCACGGGGGCCCACAGCTCAAAGGCCGGCACGCAAGATAAGTGCAGGTCGGGGGCTTACACCCGCGGGAAGCCCCCGACCCGAATTTCTGGGCCATTATAGAAATGCAAGTTCTTTCTTTCTTCAGTGTGGGGTGGAAATGGTCAACACTCCAATTCTGTTGACAATATAATCAGCTAATCACCAAACTCCTTTAATACCGTCTGGTGCAATTTTAGTTCAAATGTCCCCGGATCAATGAATCCAATTCCCAATGCCATTAGATTTTATGTGAAAAAGATATTGGAAGTAATCGGTGACAGAAACAAGAAAATGTTAAAGTTCTGTGGCCAGGAAAGAAACTCAGAGGAACATATGCATTTTGTATAAGATTTCTGGTGCTTCAAGTGGAAACTTTGATAACAGTAATGTTTATAAGGAGGGGAGGGGGACTTTGAATCTCACAATAGTTTTTGCCTTAATTTCCTCTTTCCCCTTGCTTTCTCTCTATTATTAGAACTCCCAACACCTGGCCTCTTATTTTTCTCTGTTATTGGGAGAACTGGACGTTTTCCCAACAGATGTTTTCCTCCACTGTGTAGAAAGATTGACACACTTCTCGGGTGCCAAGTACAAACTCTCATGCATGTGTCCTTAGTCAATAAATGTTACTTGAATAAAGTCATCCTTATGCAGAGAAATTGTTTTTAAAATAGTGATGAAAATACAGGACAAGGTAGAACAACTTCCAGTTTGAAAATAAATAAATAAACCAATACATCAATGCAACCACATCAAGGGATTTGACCGTTAAGGCAGGAAGTTCGATCCCACACCATACCAGAATTCACTCACAGTGCTTGGCAATACAAAATCCTGATTGTCTGCTCTCTGCACTTTAAAGTTCAATTTGAGGTTAGTCAGGCTCATGGAGGTTATCCACACTAATGTCAGGCCAACCAATGATCTTCTTCAGTGTCTCATTAGTAGCAATGGAGCAATCTCGCGACTGGCCAACTGTGTTCTGCCTGAGCCCAGACAGCTTCTTCGGAACAAAAACAGAAAATGCTGGAAATACTCAGCAGGCCAGGCAGCATCTGTGGAGAGAGAAACAGAGCCAACGCTCCAGGTCGATGACCGTTCGCCAGAACAGCCTCTTTGGAAAGCTGAAAAAGAGTGGAAGACTCTTAATAAGAGATATTCTTCAGGTGTCAGTAATTCTCCTCTTAATTTTTTGTCAATTGAACAAGTTTGTGCAGGAATTTCCATTCTAATTTTTGTCTGTAAACTGTTTTTCACATTGTCTGGAAGTATCAATCTAGCCAGTTATAATGGAACATAGCTAATTATTGAGTGTATCCAATCAGCATTAGTCTTGTCACAGTCTTTTGTTGTAATTGAAACTGTCACCTAGGAGCTGAATCAAATCTCAATGAAACCACATTCAAAAAATCTTTAACACAGAAATAAAAACATTTTCCTATACAATTTAACATTACATTTGTAATATAATAACACTATTTTAATGACCATGTTACCTTGGTTAAATGCATTAACACCTTCTATAAAATAGAAAACAAAGGAATTTAATGAGCACAACTCATTCCTTATTAATTATTACACATTTCAACCTATTGTACTTTTAAAACTTTGGAATTATCTTTATTGCTTTTCTAAGAATGTTCTTCAATAGGTCCAATTTTTGTTGAAGTTTGGATGCCCAAAAGTGTTTGCAAAATTCTAAATGTGTAATTAAAATAACCAGTTTTGACTTACAATCAAATGATCCCAAGATGCATCTCAATCAATTTTATGTATAAGCAACTCACCATAACACTATGATTTCTATCAATAATCAATTATCACATCAAAATCATTTCCTTTTCTAATTTTGACCGTGTGCACACAGTTTCTGATTCCTGTTCCACTGTGCTTTACATTGCGTTAGAAGTAACTTACAATTGTATAGCATTTTTCATGACCTCAGGATGTCCTAACATACTTTACAGCTAATTAAGTACTTTTGAAGTGTAGTCACTGTTGTAGGGAAACACAGCAGCCAATTTGCACACAGCAAGGTCCCACAAACAGCAATGACATAAATGACCAGATCATCTGTTTTGGCTAAGACACCATGTCCCTGTTCTCCTTCAAATAGTGCCATGATATCTTTTACATCCACCTGAGAAGGCAGACTGGGCCTCAGTTTAACGTCTCATCCAAAAGACGGCACTCCTTCAGTACTGCACTGGAGTGTCAGCCTAGACAAGGCGGTTATGTCTCTGGAGCGGGACTTGATCCCACAACCTTCCGCTCAGGCGAGTGTGCTACCAACTAAGCCAAGGCTGACACCTACATTATTCACTTTTAAAGGCCACTGCCACTCCTTAGACCATCCACTTAATTTGTGCAGATCCCTTTGACTGTTGTTACATATACAAATTGGTGCTGAAGTGAACTACACCCATGGGCCTGGTTTGTGTGAGCACTGATCCAGTACTCATAGGTCCTGTGGATTATATTGAGCACTTGAGGTGAAACTCTAGCTGATTTTAAAGAGTTCACACTCCATTAACTGGCATAACTGGGATGTCGGATAGAACATTGAAAGTAGTTGTGTGGATTAAATTGCTTATTACAGTATAGGGTGATCTCTGTTAAAAGAATAATTTGGCCCTGAAATTCCAGGCGGTTCTAGGAGGGTCTCCAGCATTACATAGGGTTAAGTAGCTTTTCTGGGCAGCAAATTAGAGGGGAAGCGTTTCCCACCACTTTCCTGCTCTAAAATCATTCTCTCGAATATCCTACTGTGATAGGAACAGTAGCATAGCGGTTATGTTACTAGACTAGTAATCCAGTAGACTGGGACTAATGATCTGGAGATGTGAATTCAAATCCTGTCACAACAGCTGAGGAATTTAAATTCAGTTAATTAAATAAATCTGGAATAAAAAGCTAGTATCAGTAATGGTGACCATAAAACTACTGGATTGTTGTAAAAATCCATTTGGTTCACTAATGTCCTTTAGGGAAGGAAATCTTACCCATTCTGGTCAATATGTGACTCCAGACCCACAGCAATGTGGTTGACTCTTAACTGCTCCCCTGAAATGGCCCAGCAAGCCACTCAGTTGTATTCTGTGGTTTCTGTGATGGCTCACCACCACCTTCTTGAGGTCAGTTAGGGATGGGCAATAAATGCCAGCCTTCACATCCTGTGAATGAATAATACATTTTTTTCGCCTTTCCTGCAGTATACCTCCTCGAATCTCCTAGATTAAAATGAGCCTAGGTTGGAGTTATCAAAAAGAATTACTTACATTGAGAAGAGGGGAGAAATAAGTTTATATGAGTATAATAAATGACGAATAGAAACAACGTAAGAAAAGAAAAGTTCTCCTGAGATGAAACCAGTGCAAGAAAGGAGGAGGAGTTTGTGACTGCCGAATGGATGTGTGGCATATTCAGTGTCCTACAGTCTGATTTTAAATTAAATATACTTTAAACTATTGCTGAGTACAAACATAGATGGTCATTTTTTGAACGTATATAATGACTCCAAATTTCTGCAAGGATTGTCTCAATCCCTTGCTATAACTTTTGCAGATCGGTGGATCCCCCGGAGAAATGGCGAAAATGGTCATTTATGCCTTTTCTCTGGGGGTTCTGCCAATCTCGCGCCAAAGTTATTTCAGGAGATCGAGACAATCCCCACAGAAATTCATGGTGAATGTGTTTTTAAATCTGTTCAGTAAGGTTACGACGTTCATTGTAAGTGCAGCTAATGCCACCTCAGGTTAATAAGACCTCAGTGTAGGAAAGAAGCAAAAAGCTTTGGAAGACAATTGTGGTGACGCGGAGATTGAATTGCATTTTGTTGTCGCAGTGAATGGCACTGTCAGGAATTGAAGTCTTTACCCTGCTGTCCTCTGTAACAAAGCCAAAAACATTAAATGTGTTATGGATGAGCTCTGATACAATTTAAATCATCCTCTGCGTGGATTTATTACCAGGATAAGTGATTCAGTGTGGCACAACATCCCATGAGAAATCATGTAAAGTTCTACACTTAAGTGTGTGTGGAGTGCATTTCACAGCTATCACAGATTTGCATCATAGGTTGTGGAGGCAGTGAAAATGCCAGTTTCTGAGTGGATCATAGGAATTGCTAGACGAAAAAAGACCACGGTCCATCTAGTTCGCCATCTACCATTCTGGTAGTCGCATGATACGATAATAGAGCTGTTGACTAATCATGGCAATCAATATCTATCAATTAGTCTAACCGACCCGGAAATGACACGAGGAAAACCCCATTGGTGGAGAGCTTTGTGAACCATAGGTCCAAAGTCACCTTTTTCTTCCCAAGCATGCTACACTTACCGCATTTTATGTCTCAAGTTACTCACATACTGTATCCCAAAATGTCATTTTCTGAAAGAAATAAATCTATTTTGCATTTGAATGAATCAATACTAACTGCTTCCACCATCTACCTAGGCAGCCTGTTCCATAGATTGAACACTCGCTCACTGCAATGTTGCTTCCACAGGTTAGTTTTGAATCAACCCCCCCCCCCGGTCAAGCGAAGGCCGTGTCCTCTGGTTCTACTGTTCTGCACAAGGTGAAGCAGCTTGCTATGGTCAACATTATCTGGACCCTTTAGAATCCTAAAAATAGCAATCATATCACCTCTCAACCTTGTCTTTTCCAATTTCCCTGCAGGTGTGCTGCAGATGGCAACACTTAGCAACTTGCGCCCTGCTGACCTATAGAATATGAGGCGGTTCTCCTCAATCACTGGTAGGTAGCTGGTCAAGGTTTGAACATATGAGGGCTGATTTTAGCTTTCGGCGGTGGTGGAAAATGGTGGCAGTGGATCAGCTGCTCATTATGCGCTGAAGCCAATGGAGAGAAGAGTCAGGCGGGGCGTGTAACGGGCGGCTGATCCACTACCGCCTGTTTACCGCCACCATTTTCAGCCCCATGCTCTAAGCCCTGCTGAGCTCGGTGGCATCCTGCTTTTATCTTGTACCTGCCTAATCCACAAAATGCTGTATTTGAGACACTTTTAAAATAAACTTACCTCAAGAAGTTAAAGGAAATTGTACCCATCAACATTCTTCTGAAATAAATATTATAAATTAAAATGTCAAAAATATGAGGAAAATCTGTAACAATAGCAACATTGCACTAAAAATGTTCCATAAATATTGACCACAATACAAAGCTCTTGCTATTTGAAGGCTGCCTCCACCCATGGAGTTACAGCTGCTCCCATTCCAACTGGGTGCTGAAGGAAAGAAAAAGCAAAACTGGCATAAATATCATATTTTGGTGTTATGTATTAAATGAAATCTGAGGCCTTAATGAGGCTTGTTCGTGAATGAAAATATGAATTTACATTTATGTGCACTTTATCACATCTTTAGAATTGCTAAAGTGCTTCATGGCTTTTTTGAAGTGAGTCGCTATTATATAGGTGAATGCTGAAGCCAATTTATACACTCCATGATCCCACTAACAGAAAATGAAATGAAATACCAAATAATCCATTTTGCTGGTGCTGGGTCGAACACCAGGAAAACTTCTTGCTCTTTGAATACTGCCATGGGATTTTTTACATTCACCTGAACCACCAGATGGGACCTAGATTTACCAGCCCCAAACAAAAGATGACACCTCCGACAATACAGGATTCCTTCAGTACTACACGCAGCTGTCAACCTAGACTATGTGCCATGAGGCTTGAACCCACAACCTTCTGATTCAGATATGAGAAAGCTACGAACTGAGCCAAGCTGACATGTGTTACTTCGATGTAATCCCTGAACTCCATTGGTGCTTCATTACCACATTATATCACCCTGTGTGCAACAGGGGCACAGCAGGCCTGGGGCATCCGCACCAGATAATAAGGTAAGCCAGCACCTGTAGTGCAACACCATTGCTGGCACACAGGAGCACATTATTGGTCCTCTTGAGACATAAGGGAGGCATCCAAGCATTGGAGACAGCGTAGAGAAGAGCTACACGGCCTGATTCCTAGCACCAGAGTTTGCGGAAAGACTGGAGAAATTTGGGCCCTTCCGCTTTGAAGGAAGGTCACTGACAGGTGATCTTATCGAGGTCAGTAAGATAGAAAATCAAAATGGAAAGAGGCTGATCTGAAATATTACTTCAATTTAAGTTGTGAGACTAGGAAAAGGGGACACAGGCTCAAACTAGTAAAGGTCAAACTTAGGGCTGATGTCCGGAAGTGCTTCACACTAAAAAGTGGTCCACGTGTAAAGTGAGCTTCAGGGTAGAGCAGAGGGAACAAAATCTGGATTTAAAAAAATAAATGGTTCAATGTTAGTATTGTAGGCCTCTCCCACCTCAGCAATATTGCCCACCTCCATTCCTATCTCTGCCCCATCATACATGCCTTCATCATCTCCAGCCTCAACTACTGCAATGTTCTTCTTGCCAGCCTCCCATCTCCACCTTCTATAAACTCTTAACTTGTACAAAAGTCTGTTCTCCTGTCCATGCCTTCTGCCTTGCATTAAGTTCTGCCTGCTCATCACTCTATCCTTGTTGACCTACATTGACCCCCATATGCATTAAATTTTAAATTGTCATCCTTTTCTTTAAATCCCTCCATTGCCTCACTCCACTCTATCTCTGCAGTCTCCGCTAACTCTGGCTGTGCAACCCCTCGCCCTTGATCCCACCATTTGCGGTAAAGCCTTCAGCCATCTGGTCCTAGTCCCTGGAATCCCTTTCTCTCCTCTTTAAAAACTTCCCCAAAACTCATCTTTTTGATCGAGCCTTTGGTTACCTTTCCTAATTTTCCCTTTCCCAGATCAGTATCTATTCTCTGCCTATCTGTGAAGCTCCTTGGGACATTCTTTACGTTAAAGGTGCTTATATAAATGTAAGTTGTTGTAAGGGCTTTCTGGATGTATGCACTTAGATGGGCCAAATGCCCTTCCTCACTTGTATTTAGCTCGTGATCATGGAATTCTTTCTACATGCAGGGCATAGTGGGCACATTGCACCACTCTGCATTACCCTTTTGTCTGTTATTCAGAATAACAAGCAATTATGTGACTGAGAACAATATTATTTTAAGTGCAGTGATTGGCTGTTTTTTCTGACAGTTCTGCTATCAAATTTCTCTTGCAGAAATTCAATGGCAGCAAACTCACAACCAAGCTGCCACTTTGCTTGGTGGCCATGACCATTTGGAAGAAAATGCCTAAAAGCATCGAAAACCCACCAGTTTGTGGTGTAGGGAAGGACCAGCAGAGGCAGCTGGTGATATAATGGCATCATTGCATTGCCAATTAACATTGCACTCTTCTGTTTGCCAATCTGGCAAACCAACAACTTATCTGCTGGCAATAACCCTTGAATATTCCAGAAAAATGTACTTAATTGAATTTACTAGTTACATTTTTTTTAAATTCATTTTTATGGGATGTGGGCATCGCTGGCAAGGCCAGCATTTATTGCCCATCCCTAATTGCCCTTGAGAAGGTTGTGGTGAGCCGCCTTCTTGAACCGCTGCATAGAAACATAGAAGATAGGAGCAGGAGTAGGCCATTCGGCCCCTTGAGCCTGTTCCGCCATTTAATGAGATCATGGCTGATCATCCTAATTCAGTACCCTGACCCTGCTTTCTCCCCATATCCCTTGGTCTCTTTAGCCTTAAGAAATATATCTAACTCCTTCTTGAATATATTTAATGAATTGGCCTCAACTGTCTTCTGTGGTAGAGAATTCCACAGGTTCACCACTGTGGAAGAAATTCCTCATCTCAGTCCTAAATGGCTTACCCCTTATCCTTAGACTGTGACCCCTGGTTCTGGACTCCCCCGCCATGGGGAACATCCTTCCTTCATCTAGTCTGTCTAGTCCTGTTAGAATTTTATAAGTTTCAATGAGATCCCCTCTCATTCTTCTAAACTCTAATGAATATAAGCCTAATCGATCCAATCTCTCTTCATACGTCATTCCTGCCATCCCAAGTATCAGTCTGGTGAATCTTCGCTGAACTCCATGTGATGAAGGTACTCCCAATTGTGTGAAATTTGCAGGAATACAGTAGAAATAAATAAAAGGCAGGAACGCCATTGTGAAAACCCTTTTGTTTAATACACAGCAGAGAAATATATACATATAGCAGATCTTCCTTTGATAAAATACAAACAAATATGAAAATTACAAAGAAAGAATGCTCAACTTTTCTTTAAAGGTGGTTTTAACTGTTTTACATCCAAACTTTCTCAGGAGTCTCCACTATTTTCATTCAGACTTCCCAGACATTTTTGCCCAAAATTGAGTAGGAAAGGGTTATGCTGTGGGGACATCTTTTTCAATATTTCTTTTTTACACTATGGAATATCACTTCCAAAATAATTGTCGGAACATCAAGTAGTAAGATATAGAAGGGCTGTGGTTTTACATTTTCAATCAGTGTTAACTTACTGTAAGTATTTATATTGCTATGGGACATTGAATTAATTGCATTCTAGTTCAGAATTATATATCCAATCATATTGAAGTTGCTATTACAAATAAAACATAACTGGATGTCCGATTTCTGCAAACATCAATGGAAATCCTTAGAGCCATTTCCTTTCCACTCGCATAGTAGTATTTCCTATAAACTCAAATGTTCTTTACTAACTTTCTGCTGAGGACAGTCATCTCAAGCAAGGTTTTGCTCGAGGGCCACTTTTACACCACACAGTCATGTGATAGAAGCCTGTTCCACATGCTGAGCTCCCAGTTTCAGTTGTACCACTCCAGGCAATTGTAAGATGGAGGCCAAGCACTTTCCCACAGGGACCCTTTTGATTACATTGTGGAGGAATGAGATAGCCCTGTCTCCTAATCGCATTTCTTTGCTTTCACTCACTGCACTGTAAGGGAGGGAGAGAGGGAACCGTACTGAATCCCAGCTCTCTCAACATTCAACAGTCAGGTAAGCCATCAATGGTGGGCCAGACATATGGGGAAACAAGTCTACCATGTTCTACATAAATGGAGAGAAGGTTGAACATTAATGGTCCCTTAACTGTATTACAAATCCTACAGAATGCTATCTGAATACTGCTTTCAGTCATAAATAATAAATTATTCCTTTCTCCACATCAATTTTTTAAAATTTACGCCATACATCTCATTCTGAATCATGCCTTCCACCCAATAGGATGACCTAACAGTATACAATGGTTTATAATGTTAAAAGCTTTCCACACCAATGCAACAGGAATTTCAGTATAGATTACTTGGATCTAAATTCCTGTTACAGGAATGCTGTTTGCAATCACACAATGCAAATTGACAGTTATTCATTTAAATCTGCAGTGCTCCATAATTACTAGGTTCAGAAAAAAATACTGTCAACGTATTTTCAGATTCCTTTACTATTCGTTGAGTATTACAATACTTAACCGATTTAAGTACTGATTTGTGGGACCAGAACAGCCTCACTGTTTATGGAGGATTGATACAGTAACATCTCCCATTGCTCATTTATTTTGGTTGAGTGACTTGGTGCTACTGTCACATATCATGAACTCTGACCCTGCTGAATAAACAGGAAATGCTGAATAAAGAAGAATTGCTCACGGCTAGTGTGGCGACTAGCACAGCCTTAATGGTTAATACAGGGAATTATGGGACACTGCAGCTCACGAGTAGACTGTACTCCGGCGTCCCACCATAAGAAACCACAAATAGAGTACTGTAGGAAAAGATTAAATTTAATTGAATCTTTGGAAGGCAGTAGTCATAGATTTGAGTACAAGATACAACACAACAGTGTGAATTGTCTAGGCTTTCTGTGTGTCAAGAATACAAACATTTTGAGTTAAGGCTTTTTTTTCTCTTCATTTTTAAAGCAACAAATTACACAAGCAATAATGCCAATAAAAAAGTTTAGGAAAAAAATCCAGAAGAGAAACTCTCACAGCGATACAAAACGTGAAACAATACCCATACAAGAAACATGTCAACCATATAATTAATAGATATCTTTAATAATTTTTCAATAACAAAAACTTTTTTTTCCTTTTTTTTTTGAAGTTTAAACCGATATTGCATAAACAGAAATAACGTAAAATCAAATCTGTCTCTAACACTGATCTTACAGCACACTTGTCTAATGGAGAAGAAAGGAAAATCAACTTTGTAGCGCGTGTTTCAGTGCAAGCAATTGTTAACCCAGGCCACTGGCCTGAAGCCAATCACAATGTTATCAGCGTACAGACAGTTGCTGTGTGTAGCATGTTAACAAATCATATTATTTACCCTTGTTATAAAGGTCATGACCCCCTCAGTATCCAATCAGGCTTTATGCTAATTGTTTTCCAAATGGGAAGGGGGTGGGGGGAAAAAATCAAAATACTGTATACTCAAAGTATAAAATCTGGACTAATATACAAAAACATAGGTATTTAAAGCCCTTTGGAAACATATTTTATGAAGCTAAGTCATTATACAAATAGAATGATACAAATTTATAACTCTTTACAGAAAATGATAAATACTTGTAAAATGATCTCACTTGGTCTCAACACCAGCATTTGTTTATTTAAAACTTTAATTTAAAAATTAAAAAGCAGACTGTACATAATTCATTTTTTTTTACATAGCATCCCGTTTGATTGCTTTAACAGTTGCTCCTGAGAAAAGCTTGGCTCAGTCACAGACCAGCATTATCCAGAGCTCTTCATGTCTTTCCTAAGACAAACAATTACAAAAAAAACCTCCAAAGAATTCCACAGTTTCAGGCATTCTTCCGCAGTCATTTTAAACCCCTCGAGTGCTTCTTTCTCATGCCTCAGAGTACGAGTTCTGTGAGCTCAGTTTGTCCTTTTTCAGTTTCACTCCATCCACAAGTTCAAAATTGTAGCTCTCGAGGGCAGATAAATTCCTGTCAGCCAGCGCACTGTGCCAACAGGCACAGTACAGGACAACCCCGCAGATAGCCCCCAGAATGACTCCCAGTGCACTCATAGCTATGATGGTAATAAGGATAGGGTCAAGGGTCTTCAGTACGTTTCCAGGACCTCCAGAATTCTCATAGAAGGTTTTGTCAGTGGGATCCTCAGGGTCCTCAGCTGAAATAAAAAGTGTGTTAATAACCTTTTAAAAGCCTAGTCTTTTGGGTTATTTACTTGTTTTTACATTAGCAATATATATATCATTCGGCACAGTGAAGGGCTATACTGTATTATATTGTCAAATTTTTAGAGAACAGTAAAGTACAACATTTCACTTTTGTTGGGGTGCTTTTTTGTATTGATAAAGGTAAAGGATGACAGTGCTGGAAAACAGAACACTATTCCAGTTCAGGCACTCAGCATCAGTATCAATCACTTCTGGGTCAGCTACAGCACAGGTTGGATGCAGAATGAAGTCCCCCCTGCTCCAGAAATGTGCTTTAAACCCCAGTCGCAGAAGAGACACCCATTACTGCACCATTGAAGCTGTTTTCATTTCTCACACCAGCTTCACTTTTTGAGCGCGATGCAAATGAAAGCCAAATTCGGTCAGTTTTGAGCGTAGGCCCACACCCATTCAGTTGAGACTGCCAAAGCTCACTTCCTGTATGATCCTTACAGCCAGCACAGACAAGACTTTCAATCCCCACAGTCGTGTTAAATTATCAAACGATCACTCCAGGCTGGATTTGAAACTTGTGCGGATGATTTCTCCCAGTCGCTGTATGTAGTGACATTGTAAACAAATGACATTTCCTCTGCTCGGTATTTCCAGTGAAATTGTAAACATAGGAACAGGAGAAGGCCATTTAACCTATTGAGCCTATTCCACCATTTCATTAACCATAGCAGCTCTTTATCTTTTTCAACATGTTCAGCTATGTTCAAAGGGAAAACATTTACAAGTACAAACCAGAGGAAATCTGCTCATGTTTGTTTACAATGCCCACTACATATAGCAATCAGAGGAAACCCTCCCCCCAGATCCCAGAAGTGTTAGAATGGTGTCTAATTCATTGCAGCACCCAGTTACTCCTAGAAGCACACCTTGTGTTTTTAACAACTTTAAAAACACAATTTAACTTCAATCATTTTGTCACATTTTTTGTTGAGAGCTCATTAAAATTCCAACATCCAACGAGTAACAAAACTAGTTGCCTTGGAGCAAAGGCGGGTAATTGGAGTATGATCTAATAGATTGACGGAACAGGCTTGAGGGGCTGAATGACCTGCTCCTGTCCCTATGTAGGAATGACTGAACATGTCCTTCTCTTTCTTCCTGCCATGGATTGCTCAAATTACTGTTTCCCCAGCGGCCTACCCAAGATTGGGAACGCTATGTTTGGGGAAAACGCATAGCATTCATTAAGTGGGGACAGGGCTTGCACATATTTAACAATGAACCCTAATGACTTGGATTTTCCTTCTACTTTCTCACCACAATTGATTCTTCATGGCTCTGTTGCAGCTTTTCCCTACCCCATTGACTAACTTGCCCGTAGGTCTAAGATGCATTGTTGGATTTTTTTTCAGGATTAATTTCCTGTAACTAATGTTCAGGTTGACAAGCGAAAGAAAATGTAACTGGCCATGTGTTGAGGAACATTTAAAACCGGTTTCTAAGCACCGACACAGATCTTCATCTTGCACTGCCTGTGGCTTTGGGTAATAAACATGTTAATGTTCTGTTTCATTTGCTACAGCAACTGATAAAGTGACTTACCAGTGGGAAAGATAGATGTGGAACCATCCAGACCTGGAAATGCATCCCTGGGAGCTATAGAAAGTTAAAACACTTGATAAGCACAAGCAAGATTTTCTGAAAGCTTCATATCTTGAATTTTCTCTCTGCAGAACCACCATGTAAATTTCTCTAATTATATTTCAGTATAAATTATGACATTTAATAGGGCCCGATTAGCACGAGTTTCTGATTCAACAGCTAATTTAGTGCCGGTAAAAGATTCACATGCTAATTTTTTATGCGGTCCATGTACAATCTATCTAATCATGGACTCTATTCCGTCGATTTAATCTCCTGCATAAATACTCCCTGATCCACAAAGATTGTATCAGTCAAAACCTCTGGAATATTCATCCAGCCGTACATCTAAACTATTCAAACCTGGCCTACTATCCTCCAGACTTACATTCTTCCACGTCACGGCTGAGGACTATTTAGTCTCAGGCTATATTCATCTCTATAACCTTTCAATCCTGATCTCAGCCAGACTCCCAAACTGCTTTTGTTGGAAGTCTGTTCTACATGAATTGAGTACAAAGCAGTACAGGAAACTTTCTGGTATCCAGCACCGACGGGACCGAGCTGGTGCCGTTAGATCAAAACTGCCGTAGAAACCAGCGCTAATGTTAAAACATACGGAGCTCAGAGCTCCGTGTGAAGCAACAAACCCTGTTGCTTAGCAACAGCTTCAAAACAGTCGGCGCAGCTTGCAAGCGTCTAGCTGAAACTGTTGCTTAGCTACAGAGACGCTTGCAGAGCCAGGATTGGAGAAAAGAAGCAACGAAAAGAAAAAAAATTATCTGAACCGACTCCTGAATTTTGCCGGTAGATAGAGCTTTCCGGACATTTAACCTCCGGATAAACAAAAGTTTCCTGTATTTCCATTTTTCTGGACCCAGGCAGTGTGGTTTTGTTTCCCATTAGGTCAGGCATTAAGTTATGATTTTACCGATGCTTTAGACAGCAAGAGTCACCCTCACACAGTGATGCAAATAAAGAACAATGGGAGCTACACATGACATTCACAATACTTTAGAGCAAACAAGGAATAAAACACCCAAAGTAAAATCTTCTTCCTGCTGTCTGGAGATGGCACTGAAGATTATTGTCGCTGATCAATGAGAGAGTCGGCAAGGTTACATTTAACTAAGGGTGGAATATTCCGAGTGCCTGACCCTGCCCTTGCCCCTGTCTCTCTCGTGCAGTGGGTGGTTTATTGGAAAATCGTGGGTGCACTGCCCATTATATTCTTTATATTGCAATTAATGAATGGAAAATTGCAGGCCGGGCATCTATGATTTCCCGATAAACTGACCACCGAGTTGGCTCTGCCAGTGGTGCAGCGTCTGGCAGGGTTTTGCCTTAATGCTCTGCACTGAACATAAACCAGAGTAACACACTTTGCAGAAAACTTACCCATGCACTCATTTGCATTTCGGTTGCTCACTAATTCCACATCGTGCACGGCCACTTCTCCCCGGTTTCCTTTTCCGACCATTACTTCCAGGCCCACCTTTGAAAATAGAAGTTTTTTAACCGCCTGAGCAAACTATATGTTGTAGTCACTCTGTCACAAACTGATGATCCTTTCTCAAACCAAACATTCAAACTCAAACTCTTGAAGTTACCTGAAAGATGCCTGATGATCGAGGAAGGAGCACCCGACCTTCTTGCCAATAGTTGCCCTGTGGTCCACTCAGGGTCCAAAGGACATCTGTCATGAAACCATCTGATGGCTTCCTCTGAATCACATTTAAACTGCTGCCGTAAGTTCCACGGATTTGGTACCAAAACACCAGACAACGTCCATAATGAGCAGGTAACAATGAAGGGCTCCATAGTCGTGCAACTTGTCCCTCTTCTCGTCCAATTATTTCAGTATAAATAAAATGGTCTTTTTCTGCAAGGACCAAGAAAATATTAATTCCTTCAAAACATCTTTCAGTTACAATGCATAAGAAAGCCTAGAACAAGAAATGGCCACTGACCCAACAATCCTCCTGCTTCCACATATTTGTACCAGCTACCCTATCAATAACTGTATAGCCACCAGTTAAGGTCTTGAAAGAAAGTTCTACATGCTCCCTGATTCTCAAAACTCCAGAACACTTACCTATCTCTATTTGTTCTCTATTCAACCCGGTCCTTTGCTTGTCACAGAGAATATTCCCTCTTTCTCTGTCTCAGCCGTATAGATCCATTGTAAACCATGGAGTATTTGATCATCTCAGTATACCTATTTCTGGAAATTTCAATGCTGCTCCCAATCAGATATCTTGCACCTTCTTAATGGTGTTAATCAGCACCTTTAACTGTTTCTGCTGGGTGTTTTTCTTACATATCCTCTATTCCTAACCTCACTTGAGTCTTTCTAAATTTGAACCTTGGTCTGCACCTTAGAAACACAACTGCAACTATTTTTCCTCATTTACTGTGAGAAAGTGCCTAACCTCTGTTCAGTGCTTCTGTCGACAAACCAGCCAAGATCAGGAATTTTCCATTTTTGTAACCCTGGAAAAAAAACCACATCCAACAATCCAGTAGCATGGTGATTCCATCTCCCTTCCAAGCTGCTTGCTCTGGATGAACGCAGTAATGCACAATCTTACTGCCCTATTTCATCCTGAGCTGCCCTTGAAACCCTGCAACCTATCCATCACTAAGGACACTTATTTCCACCTCTGCAACATTGCGTGCCACTGGTCTGACTTCATCCCCATCATCATCATCATCATCATCAAAACCCACATCTTTATCACCTCCAAGCTCGATTTCTCCAATACTTTTCTCAACGGCTTTCTGAGCTCCACCTTACATAAACTTTAACACTCCACGGCCCATATCCTATCCCGCACTAAGTCTCACTCCCCTATCATACCTGTACTCACTTCCCTCCACTGACTTCTGCTTCCCTAATCCATTGATTTTGAAATGCTCATTCTCATTTACAAATCTCTCTAAGGCCTCAGCACTCCTTATCGCTGCAACCACCTTCAGCCCGATGTGCTAACACGCATTCTTGCTTTTCTAACTGGGACCTGCTGTGCCTTTCTCCTCCCTCTGCTCCACCTTCAGGAGCTGTTTCTTCAGACGTCTAAGCTCTAGAATCTGAAACTCTCTCACTAACCCCTCTGCCTTGCTACCTCTCTCTCCACTTTTAAAACCTTCTGAAAACTTAACCACGCCTTTGACCGCCTCCCCAATTCTCCTCCTCTAATTGCTCATCACTTGGTACCACCTCTGTGATGCTCTGCAAGTTGTTGGTGCATGAATGAACTGCAGACACGCCTCACACACTTCTTAGTCAAGCAAGCTACCCTTACTATTCAAACTATCACATACAATTCTTATGGGGTTGAAGCAACACATGATATCACAGATTCATATATCTGGTTGGAGAGCCTCGCCTCACATTTTACAGCATTGCCTCCTGTGATACTTTGCAGTTCTAAAACACAGGAGTGAGACTCGAGCAGCCACGGTAAAATCTGAGATCAGAACATTGACTCGGACAGAAAAAACAGATTAGAAATGGAAGATTTTAACAACTGTCCCCTCTCCTCTGTACCCTCCCCGTGCAATGCCACAGGAGGTCAACTAGTTGTTTTGAAGTTTATTTTTCTCACCAATATTATCTCCTCTCCCCCTCTCTGAAGGTTACTCCTTGCTGAGTTACGGTCCCATGGGTGTCAATTGCATCCTGGAAACGTTTTCCCAACTGGCCATTCTTCATGTGTGAGCCTAGACAGTGAGTGCTGGTGGACTAATCAATCTTGTGAGGGGCGGCAGGCGGGGGCGGAGGGTATCCCAGCTAAGCCTGACCTGCCCTCACTCTCTCTCATACACACACCTTCACTTCGAGCAGGCATTGCTGGCTCGTGATCAGCAATTTCCCTCATGGACCAGGGGCACTGAGGGTTGCTTTCCCGTTCCCAGGTGAGATCAGTAAACTCAGCATAGAGCAGGGATCAAACCTGACACATTCTTCATCTGTATGAATCAGCCAGTCACTTAACCAGCTGAACCACTGGTGCAGCCCAAAATAATTATCTTTTCAGTTCAATACTGAATTTAAAAAAAAGAAAACTCAACTAGCAGCAACTAGTTAGTTGGGAAGCTGCAATTGTCTTGATTTGGGTCTTGCAAATGTGAATGTTTTCATTATAAAATAGAGCATATTCTGACTAATATAAAGCTCATTCCTGATTGGTCAAGAGTAACACAAATATCTGATAGGTTCCCGGAACAAAAGCTCAAACTCAATCAGATGTTCTTGTTAAGCAACAGCAACAACTTGTATTTATATAGCGCCTTTAACGTAGTAAAATGTCCCAAGATGCTTCACAGGAGCGTTCTCAAACAAAATTCGACACCGAGCCACATAAGGAGATATTAGGGCAGGTGAGGTAAGAAGCATCATACAGGAGGAGAGAGAGGAAGAGAAGCGCAGATGTTTAGGGAGGGAATTCCAGAGCGTTGGGGTCAGGCAGCTGAAAGCGTGGTGGAGCCATTAAAATTGGAAATGCACAACAGACCAGAATTGGAGGAGTGCAGAGATCACGGTGTGTTGTAGGGCTGGAGGAGATTACAGAGATAGGGAGGGGCGAGGCCATGGAGGGATTTGTAAACAAGGATGAGAATTTTAAAAATGAGTCATTGCCGGACCGGAAGTCAATGTAGTTCAGCGGGCACAGGGGTGATGGGTGAACGGCGAATTAGGAACTGGGCAGCAGAGTTTTGGATGAGCACAAGTTTATGTAGGGTGGAAGATGGGAAGTCGGACAGGAGAAGATTGGAATAGTCGAGTCCAGAGGTAACAAAGGCATGGATGAGGGTTTCAGCAGCAGATGAGCTGAGGCAGCTCTGAACATTCTCCCGGGAGAGTTTTCTGGTAGTGAAAAAAGTGTGTTGAATGGAACATGATGTAAAGAACGTCACTTCACACTTCTTACCCATTGTGTAATTTCCACTCGGCCCTGTATTCGGGGATTCTCCTTTCCCCGAGTGTACTTTCCACAAAAAGTCTGCGGCTTTATCAAGGTGCCAGTCACAGAAACTCTTCAGGGCAGTACTCCCAAACTTACAGTTGAAACCGGGCACCTCATCGAAGGGAGAGAAGCCACCTGCAATACAGACAGGACTTTATAGTTCATGTAAGTGAAGAAAGTAGGTAGTTATTGCAGCTCAAAACATCAACATACATGGAACAAAATCTGGGTTACTGGAGAACTCGGGTTATTTGATGCTGCATCTATAGTGAATGCTACATGGTCTCCCTAGGATCCCAGCAGTCATTGATCTGATTGTGTAAATACAGCTCAACCAAGAACGTGTTAGATTTCGGCCAACTCACAGACAGGAAGCTGTGTGTCTTTAATGGCAAATGTAACCATGGCAACCACAAATAGATCTGCGGCACAAATTCAGCATTATAGATTTTCATTGCTACAATGTTATTTTTCTCCTGAAAGTTTTAACTCGCCTTTTCTTTGTATTGATGCACCATATTTCATTGATAATAAGACAATTTTACTATTTCCATCCGTAGCTACAATTAAAGAGGCGGGACAGGCTAATCGTAATAATGAGTACATGAAGGACTGGTTGTAAAATGCTGCATCATCTCACACCCAGAAAAGTCAGAATTCAGCTCATGCGGTGGTCATTCAGTAAAAAAGATTTAAACAAAACATTCAACACAGAAACGTGTGAGGAGATACATTTGGAGAGGAAGAATGAGGAGAGACAATACAAGCAAAATGGTACAATTTTAAAGGGGGTGCAAGAACAGAGAGACCTGGGGGCTTTTGTGCACAAATCTTTGAAGGTGGCAGGACAGGTTAACAAAACAGTTAATAAAGCATATGGGATCCTGGGCTTTATAATAGAGGCATAGAACTGAATCTTAATTCCCCAAAACAGGTGGGTGCGGTCGGGTTAGAGATTAAAATTCAACAAACCTGAACAGGCACCCAACCTGCCTCGAACCTGCCCACTTCCGGTTTTAACAGGGGTGGGTGACCAATCTGCTCACAGGGGGTGGGTTGGTCATTTAAATATTATGAGGCTGTGTGCCTTCATTTTAACAGTCATTCTATTTTTTACTTGTGTCGGCTGGTTTTCCCAGGCCTCAGGAAACCCGGCAGGTGAAAGGAGGCGAGAAGGGTTAAATCCATGAGGTAAGTGCCCTTACAGCACTGCTTGTGGGCCAGGAGGAGCAGGAGTGTTTCCTGCAGGCCTAACAAGCTAACCAGTAAACCCTCCCCGCCCCCAGAGATCTGTCTGCTCCCACACCCCCACCATTGGACCTCCTCCAACCACCATCGGAACCCCCCGACCACCATCTGCTCCCCGACCACCATCCGCTCCCAACCCCCACCATCGGACCCCCCCACCATGATCAGACCCCCTCCCACGATCAGAGCCCCCCCCATGATTGGATCCTAACCCCCATGCGATCGGACCCCCCAGTGACTGTCCCCCTCCCGCCCCGCCCCCCCGCGATTGGATCCCCCCCGTGCTCTCTCACCCACCCCGCCACTAGATCTACCTGCTCTCAGGCCAGCTCGGCTGCAGCCTTGTGCTGTAGGAGTTCTTGCCCCGACAGGCCTCCAGCCTGTCAATCAGGCTGGCTGTGGGCGGGAAACCTACAGAAATTTTTTTTAAGACTGCCAGGTTTCCTGACCTCAAAACAACACCCACCCTCCCACACTCCCTCCCCGCTTCCGAGCCAAAATCCAGGCCATAGAGTACAAAAGCCAAGAAGTTATGCTAAACTTATATAAAACTCCAGTTCGGCCCCAGCTGGCTTAATGGCCCAGAAATTCGGGTCGGGTGCTTCCCGCGGGTGTAAGCCCCCGACCTGCACTTACCTAGCACACCGGCCGTTGCGCTGTGGGCCCCCGTGGAATTCCGATCCTGGGCCTGCTCCAGCTGCCGGCGCGCAGTGCTTGCGTATCCCAGGGGCGCAGTTAGTTCGATGCGGCCCCTGGGATCACGTGGGCTATGGGGAGCCAATCGGAGCAGGGAATGCTCCATTCATAAGATTGACAGGAAGAGCCGTCAAAACTTATAAATACTACAGGCCCCAAAACATCACCAAATCTTCAAATACATTTTTTTTTTAAATCACATTTTTTAAATAAACTATAAATTACATGAAATAACTATTTTAAACAATAATTTAAATTTTTGAAAAAAATAATTTTATTTTCTAACGGGGCTAAAAATAAACTTACCTTACTTTAAAGTATTTAAAAATAATAAACCTGTGGAAAAAATGTTTTCATTTGCATTAATTCACCACTTACAGGCCTAGAAATTCAGTTAGGGGCGCCCAGCTCGCCTGGGCTCCGGAATTACCGCTGCGCGCGGAGCCACTTGCGCCAGCGGGATATTCAGTTTCAGCGCCCCAAGTGGAAGCCGGCCGCTAAACAAGGGTTTCGGCGCCCCGCTTGGGGCGCTGAAACTGAATATCGGCGTGCAAAGTGCCGCAGCGCCACCCGCTGCGGCACGGCAGCCTGCGGTACTGCAGGCCTTCCTCTCAGTCTTAAGGGGGAGGTGCCTGCAACAGCGCGATCCCCGCTCACGAGTGCCGGCAAATGAGCCCGGCACCAAGGAGAAGTGCCGGGCTCTCTGGAAACAGCCGGCAATGCCGCGGGGGGGTGGTGAAGGAGGCCGGGGACGGAGGTGCGGGCAGGCGGCCGCCGAAAAAGCGGCCGGCCGCACCTCCACCTTAACTCGCCCCACTACGGGCACAGGTAGGCCCCGTGTACCGGTCGCTGTTTGCGGCCGGCGCGGGGGAGGCAGCAGCAACCAAATATGGCCAGCGGGGCGCTGCGCACACCGATGACGTCATCGGTGGCGGCGCAGCGCTACTGGCTAACGCCGCCATTAGCGCCCCGCTAAATATCGCGGTAGGTTTGCACAGTGGCGCAAAAGCCCTCTTTGGGTGCAAACTGGTGGCGCAGGCCACTGAATTTCTAGGCCACAGTACCTTGTAAAAAGCAGGCCTTACACCTGCTTTTTATATGTGTAAATTCTGCAGACTTACCCTCCCGGGAAAACCTGCAAAAAAAACCTAAGTTCGATGCGCACACGCAGCCTCTCCCGCGCACGCATTCGAACTCTGAACCCCTTCCTTCAAGGGAATGGAAGTGCCGGCTTCCCGCGCATGCGCAGTGCATGCAGGAAACCAGCACTTCCATTGGGCTTACGGGTGAGTACCCCGTGCGTACTCACCCGTGGAGACCCGAATTTCTGGGCCATTGTGTCTAATTATGGGCACCGCACTTTAGGAAGGACATGAAGGCTTTGGAGAGAGTATAGAATAGATTTACCTTAATGGTTCCAGGGATGAGAGATTACAGTTACGTGGATAGACTGGAGAAGCTGGGGTTGTTCTCCTTAGAGCAGAGAAGGCCAAGAGGAGAGTTGATAATGGTATTTAAAACCATGAAGGGTTTAGACAGAGTAAATGAAGAGAAATTGTTTCCAATGGCTGAAGTGTCGAGAACCAGAGGGCACAGATTTAAGGTGATTAACAAAAGAACCAGAGGCGGCATGAGGAAAAACTTTGTTACGCAACGAGTGGCTAGGATTTGGAATGCACTGCCTGATAGGGTGGTGGATCTAGATTCAATAGTAACCTTCAAAAGGGAATTGGATAAATACTTGGAGAAAAAATTGCAGGAATATGGGGAAAGAGCAGGAGAGTGGGACTAACTAGTTTGCTTTTCGAAAGAGCTGGCGCAGACTCGATGGGCTGAATGGCCTCCTTCTGTGGTTTACTATTCTATGATCCTAATTTGTACAATCGACAAAATTCTTAATCATAATAATTTTACAAAACTGAAGTGAGACCAGGGAACTACTACTTTTCTTCAACTGTTCATCAAATTCCCTCTTAAATGTAATGATTGACTTAGTTTCAACTCCCACTGATGTTAATTCATTCCAGATTCTAATAACTGCTTGTGTGAAACAAAAACATCTACTAACCTCCCCCTTAATGCTTTTAGTGCTAATCCTAATTTACGTCCCCCCGTTCCTGATTTACTGATCAGTGGGGAAAAATCTTTCACTTTTTATGTTCAAACCCTCTCAAAACTTTGATTGGCTCTCCCGTGACCTTCTCTCCTTTGGTGATTACAGCTTCTCGCAGCCTCTCAGGGCTGTCGATAGTACAGTGAAAGGATAGCTTGATAGTTACCCGTAGTATAGACTCATAAATCTAAATCAATTTGCTAAGGGACCACCAGGAAAAGAGTCCCGATAAAGACTGGGACGAGAATTCCTCTGGTGACTATGTGTAGCACTGTTGTTGATGAAGAGTCTCACTGTTCAGTGTTACTTGTGAAATTATAATCACATTCTGTTAGATTTAGAATTAAGATTACTGAGGGTGAGAATTCTTCTGGTTGGGATATAAATGAGAATGTGAAGATTTGCTCTGTTGACTATTTTGAGTGAAATTGTAGACACATGACCCAAAGAATTCTTACTCCCATGCTCTTAACCCCCTGGTGTTAGGACTGATGCGTATTGTGTGGAAAAAGTACATATATAAAAATGTATGCACACAGATTTACTGAGCCAATAATGAACATGAAGGTGCCACAGCCTTGCTTTAGCATGGAGGAGGCAGGTGTGCTAACACTTGGGCACCAAGCACATGCTGGAGTTCATTATTGCCATTAGTTTTAATATAAGGTGTTGAATTGATTTTTGAATCACTTCACAGCAGCAGCTCTGATTGAGAAAAATGTGAGACTTAGAGACCGACTCAAGCCGAGAGTCCCACAGTGATTGTACCGTGGTACAATTTTTTTTTAAATGGATGGGGAAAAGGCAGGGGATTAAACGGATAGCTCTTTCAGAGAGCTGGCGCAGGCATGAAGAGCTGAATGGCCTCCTTCTGTGCTGCAAATCCTATAATCCCGTGATTCTACTGGACTATTCCCATCAGTTGGGCCGATGGCCGATTGAACGTGTAGGCCGAATTCCTGGGAGGTGCACCGGGGAGGCCTGCACCATTTTAAGGGTCGGGCCTCATTTAAATGGAATTGGTGAGCAGCCCACCCCAAATGGGCGTCCCCGATGCAGCTCGCTGGATTCGTGCCAGCGCAACATCGGGCGACCCCCGCAGCAGCAAGGCGGGAGGGGGGTCGCAATTGCGGACTGGGGTGGGGGTCGGAGCCCAGGATGGCAGCAACCCAGATTTCTTTTGTGGGATCCTGCTGCTCACGGCCCCACAAAATTAATTTATACACCTACCTTTGAGGGCCTGCACTTCTTGGCCAACAGGCTCTGGTGAGCAGAGCGTCCACAACGAATGCTCCTCCCAGCAAGCCACAAAATGGGCATAAGAGGACCTCAATTTAAATATATTCCTGAGACTCCTGCCTGGGTTAGGGGAGTGCCTTAGCCACCTATTAAACCAGCGGCATGGTGGGTGGCGACGGGGCAAGAAACCAGCGGTAAGTCTACCGCTTTGATATTAAGTCCCGCAACCCTCCCATCAGTTTGTGCTGGGTAGCTGGGTGGAGGGAGTTAACCGCGCCCGCCCCTTACATCTCTAAAAGTCAGACTGTCTCCTTCTTTGCATCAGGATAACTCATTTATTTTACTCCATAAAATATTACTCCTTTCCCAGAAAGCTACTGGTCAAATTAAGCAGAAATTTCTGGAAATTTATGTAATGTAAGAGATATATTTAACTTAAAAAGCAATAAATTATTTCCATCAGCGAGCGACCAACTGTAAAACAATTTAACGTCCATTTACCTCCAACGTCAAACTAATAAAAATGAAGGATCTCTCATATCATCTGTATTTTAATAGATTTTTTTCTTAAACAAGTAATAGATTATGTTTAATGCATCATTAATACAGCATGAAGGTTGGCCTGGATCAAAATCAATTCCAAAGCCAGATGTTTTTAAGTACTTTATATTTAATTTCAGGTATTTCCAGTTAATATATACATTAGTGGCAGTCCCATCACTAACTTTAGAAACCTTTCTAAATGTAAGCAGAGTCTCTTTGGGGTTGAGTTGGTTCCAAGATGACAGAACTGCCAATGGAAGATTGGAACAGAGTTCACTTTCTGCGGCAGTCACCTGGAGGACTAGACCCATCACTGGGGCCGGGGATTCTTCCTGCTTGGCTACAGATAACCCTGTAAAGAAGTGTCCTAATGGGTAGGGTGGTCCTTGCTGGACAAGTTGTGGGGAAACGTATTCGTATTCTTGTGTTTTAGCTGGTTAATCCTAAACAGTGCACAACCGGGAGTCCCTAAACCTTGGCTAGTTCCTAACTGCTCCCAAACTCTCTGGGCTTAGGGTAAGTAGGGAGTGTTCCTACAACTTGCTTTTCAAACTTTCGAGGACCCCCTGGCCTAACTTCCAAAAGACAATGTTAGCTACCCAAAGGATAACAATGCTGTCATGGCAAAAGTTGTTTTTATTAGTATACCGTGCTGGTAAGTCAACAAACATAGAAAGCTGATGACAGAGAGACAGGAATCTAGTGACCTCACGACTTCTGAGATCCCATTGTGGACACCTTGGGTGCAGAGACGATTGTTTGAAAACTTATGCCCTATCAGGTGAGAAGAGTACGTACTTCATATCAGGCAAACAGAAACTCTGGATGAATTTCTCACTGGATTGATTTGGAGACTCTTAAGCAAGCTTGTGGGTTTCTAAGTGTCAGACACTTTCCTAACCAGAAAAAACATGCAAGACTCCAGCATATTTACACTGCATGAAACTTCCCATATGCTCAATTCATTAACTTTTCAGAGTTGGGTGTTCATGATTCTGTTTTCCATTTCAACTTGTAACCAAAATATAGGGTGGAAATGACCATTTCTGATATTTGAGAAATGCCGATCTTGTTCATAGGACATTGATATGTCTGCTATTTAGCAGAGACAGAGAGCCATTTAAAATATGTTACTTCCTGCCTTAAATAGAGGACAGAGGAATGTCATACAAACCTGTTAAATGTGTGTTCACTAGTATCACAGATGATCATTTCTAGATTTACATACTGTGGCACAAGGAATATTTTCAACACTCTCAATTGTAACTGTCATCAACATCTTGAAGAAAGTTACCATGAAAAATGGGCAATTTATATTCAAAAATACCTACTAATTGAAGGCATGAGACTTTTTTTTTGCTAATGTGCTGAGAATTGCATGGATTTTGTTTAAATGTCCGAATAAGCAGGATCTCTCATCCATGTCCTTGGGGAAAGCACATCTCTGTCTCTCTCTGTACACGTGGGGGCAGTGGAGAGCTGGAATATAGGGCACAGTCTGCTCCACTATATCCTGCTGAAAGAATATGAATTGACTTGAGGCTGCACTTGCACATTTCAATAAGCAGTTGTTTCTTGCAGTGAAACAAGGAGCTAGACATATGGGACAGACTACTTTGCATCACTGGTGAGTCTTGCTTATTGAAACTTGAAAGTGCCTGGAGTGGTGCTTTAATCCCACCAACCACACAGTCGCTGCTTCTGGCACAACGAGACCTAATTGCAAAGATAAAAAAAAAACTTGCAGAATATTTCACACCACCAAAAATTAATTCCTTAAACACTGCGATACATTGACTGGCAGCTATTCAGAATTTCACTTCAGCAAGTGTGGTTCAGGCAGTCAGTGCCCTTCCATCATCAACAGACAGCATCTGTACTTGTTGGTTCAAGCAGTTTTCTGAGCCTCGCAAAAATCTCTTGACCATGGCCTGACCCAACGTTTGAAGCAAAATCCTCAGTTCATGTTGCGGCACTTTGAAAATACCCAAAAATGCTCACTTATGGCCAACATGGCGGGGGTGGGGGTGGGGGGGGGGGGAGGCAGGGGTCATCTGCTGCATGCATTTTTGGCAAATGGCTTGCTTTCTGCAGAAATTAGCATTAAGATATTATTGGCCGAGTCTCTGATTTTGCAGACCGTTTCAGAACAGTTTAAAGGAGGCCAGCTATCATTTTATCGGGTTTGTAGACGGAGTGTACCTGCACTCAAAAATGGACTTGCTTTAAAATTCAAAGATCCCCAATCCACAACAGTGTGTCTGCAGCAGACTCCACATGTGCTGCGACATGAACTGTCTTGGCACCCAGTGTGATAGCTGGAATCACATTTTGCAGTGGGCTGCTCCATGAACAAAGCTGAGACTCCCTCAAGACACACTGATGCCCCTTTAATGACCTGGCCTCAATTATTTTTTTTAATGCGGGGTGGATTCACTGGCTTTCAAGTACATTCTCACTTTTACTAGTTTACTGAAGCTGATGAAGCTTTACATTCCAAAGGGGTTACAGCTGGGGTTTGGATGGACAATCTGTTTCTTCCACTTAACACTTTAGGGTTGAAATCGTGTCGTGTGACTATGGTAACAAACATATAAATGTGTCCATTTAAAATCTCTTTGTCTGAAAACCTATTTAAAGCCCTTTATTACTAATACTGCACAGCTCAATCTCAACTGATGTGTGTTATGATCTGCACGCATCCTTTATTAAGCTTTTTAAAGAATTTCATCAGCAGCATAGAGAACATCAGAAGCATAACCATCAATCCAGCCTGTACCCTGGCCTTATCCTGCTCCCTATTAGCCTCCAAACTTGCAAAACAAATGTAGATAATGTCTTTATTACACTTTCCAAATAACAAGAGGGACATGATACTTGAAACTTGATTGAATCTGCTGATAGAACTTTGAAGTAAATGTTATAACATAAAGCATGATGCCATATAAACATTACTATCTCTTAAGATAGTAGCTTTATGGCATTGTTTGTGGGGGCCCCATAAAATCTACATTTTAAAGATGCAACTCTCTGCTAAGAGAGGGGTAAAGAACATGTGCTGTGTCGTACATCAGGTACTAAAGTGTATTTGTCGTACATCAGGTACTAAAGTGTATTTGTTTATTGTGTCTCTTCTACTGATTTTAGAAATATCAAACTTATCGATCGCTCTCTCTTGCCTACCTCACCCTTCTTCATAGAAGCTGACAGCACAGAAGGAGGCCATTCGGCCTGTCGTGTCTGTGCTGGCTCTTTGAAAGAGCAGTCGTGCTTAATCCCATATCCCCACTTTTTGTCCGTAACCCTGTAATTTCCTCATCCTCAAGTATCTGTCCAACTCCCTTTTAAAATTATTTATGGAATCAGCTTCCACCACCTTTTCAGGTACAGCGTTCCAGATCCCGACAACTCACTGAGTGAAAAAAATTCTCCTCTTATCCCTCTAGATCTTTAACCAATGAATTTAAATCTATGACCTTTGGTTATTGACTATTGACTATCAAAACCTCTCATCATCTTGGAAAGCTCTATTAGGTCACCTCTTAACCTTCTTTGTTCCAAGAACAGTCCTAACTTTTCCAACCTCTCCTCATAACTGAAGTCCCTCATCCCAGGTAACATCCTGGTAAACCTCCTCTGTACCTTTACTAAGGCCTTCACAACTTTCCTGAAGTGTGATGCCCAGAATTGTCCACAATACTCCAGCTGAGGCCTAACCAGTGATTTATAAAGTTCTAGCATGATCTCTTTGCTTTTATATTCTATGCCAGTCTGGGTGACTGAAGCATCATGACCTACTTTATTTAATTCTAAAGCTCCTAACTTAAGGAAGAAAATCAGCCTCCAATCCATTGATTATCGAGATATAGTTGTATTGTCTGCTGATTTTGTTTAGCATCGGAATTATCTGCTGTCACACTGGAGCCAGTGATCCTAGTCACACCCCTAAGATTGGCTGACTGGTCTGAAGATAAGCGAATACATCATCTTACACATATTGCTAAACCTCTCAGGTGTCCTGCATTGTGCAAGATACCATAATGTAATTGATTTAAAAATCAACTGTGGCATTTAGCTACTGGCGCTGGCAATACCAAGTCACAGTGCAGGGTGATTATTGTCATCATTAGGAAGCTCTTATTCTGCAGATTTGTGATTCGTTGTCTGCACCAGGCCCTAGTTTTTGCTGCTGCTGCTGCTCGCATTTCGGATTCTTCCGTCATCCTATTAGCTGGGTTGCTTCTGCTTGCACTCTCTCTCGATTGTCTGGACTAAAGGTAGTTTCATGCTACCGGAGGCAGCTTTCACCCATAGGGACAGGAGTAGGCTATTCGGCCCATCGAGCCTGCTCTTCCATTTTGCTAACCACGGCAGCTATCTGTTTGATAAGAGTTAGGAAAATTGCCTGCCTTTTCTCCATATCTCTTAAAAGCCTACACTCTTCAGCAAGAGTAAAAGTGCCACAGGTTTGATTTAAAAAAAATACAATCCAGTCCAAAGGATGAGCTAAGTGGCCTTTTAAAAATAATTCTTGGTCATCAAAAATGGAATTTTAGGGCTGGATTTTCATGGGGAAGTCGGGTTGGGGGGTCGGGCGGGGGTTGGGCTCCAAGGCGGTTGGGAAACCCAGGAGGCTGTTTTTGATTTCTAATAACTGCAAGTTCCAGTGTAAAAGCCGAAAGGATGTCTGTGGCTGGTGTGTTTGTTCGCCGCTGACCACAAAATCCGGGCCTTATTGTTCGCTGCTGACCACAAAATCCGGGCCTTAATATCTAAAAAGAAATCATACAAACTGCAAAATAAAATCCCAACTCTAATCAGACCGTCTCAGTACCAACAGTTCAAACAGTGCCAACTGTTTGAAAAATAGCGAGTCAGATGGACCCTCAGTATAATGGGGCAGCAGCTCCAAGTTATGCAAGTTTTACAGCTGTTGTTTATAGATGCATGATGTCATTCCCATCAGAAAACACCATGTTGTAAAACATGATGGCCGGAATTTTGCCGGCGCTCAGGGGGCGGGTTTGGAGGCGGGACATCCGGCAAAATCGCAAAGATTGACAGCGGGTCCTGAACGCACAGTCAAGCCACCTCCAAACAATCTTCCCCGATTCACACATGGACCTGACACCTAGCAGCGGGAAGAGGATTATAGGCACTTAACTGCTTGTTAACAGGTTGTTAACAGGCAGTTAAGAGGCTTTTTCCAATTTTGACAGGTCTACTGCGGGCTTCCCAACGTCCAGACACCACGCCAGGGTAAGTGTGGTGTGCTGTGGGTCTACTGTAATGTTTCTTCGTTGATGACAGCTGCAGAAGTGGTGTGAAGGATCCAATGGTGCACTGGTGAGTTTCAGAGGTAAGGAAATGTTGGGAAAATCATTTTTAAAGTATTTAGACTTTTCTGTAGGTAACAATTTTTGAAGTGTTTGTGTAGTCCCATCTCATTGGGAGAACCTCTCTCACCAGTGAAAGATCGCTTCTGTAAACTCACCTGCAGCTGCCATCTGTTCTAGCCTAAGGAGGGAGTCACTGGCGAGCCTGGGTGCAAGAGGTCACCTTTGTACAGTGATTGTCAGTGTATGCAGCACCTCAATGCTGTCAAACACTGAAAAATCACCTGTCACAAAAAATTGTGTGGCCCCTTTAAGAAAACCAGCAAATGACGCGTCATCAACTGATGTCATCTGACACCGGCTTTCTCTTAAGTGGCCGGCAAGTCCGCAGGGCGGGCTTAACAAAGCCAATTGACACAGAATTGCATCTGTACGTCGGATGTCGTTGGGGGCGGGATCAGAACCCAGAAGGCAGCTGTCCCGCCCCCCAAGCCGCATCGAAAGGTAAAATCCAGCCCAATGGCTTCATTTGTGCATGACATGGTGAAAATTAAACCTGGGTTTTCAGGACCCTTTCCCCCAAAATGGTGAAGAGATTTACAGCTTGGATAAAAGTCTTACAGCATTGTTTTAGACAACAATTTCAAAGAAACTACATTTAACTGTTAAATCAGTAAAACCAGGTCCAGTTTTTTTTTTATTTGAAAGATATGGGAAACCAGTGCAAACTGTAAAACTGGGCTGAATACCTTTACAAGAAGGGGGACTGGCCTTTATCATTTCTATACTGAACAAGAACAGATTAGAAAACGGCATTCTTTCAGTTGGTATCATCAGTATCAATGAATGACTCGGGTTGCATTTAGTATTCACGAAGTTACAATGCTGATCAAGAAATGGACAACAATGAGTTGCAACACAGCGATAGAATTTGTGACAAGTGCTACTTTTAAGCCAGATAGTGCCAGCAGCTCATTGTGAAGTGCATTCTTTTGAGCGCTCTACGATTACTGTGTCAATGTTTACTTTTCAGCCCAAGGTCACCTGTGGTACCCTTACCAGACCTTTGCAAAAAAAAATGCTCCAACAATGAACTGAGTCAGATCGAATTACTGGCTGCATTCCGGCGTGCGGGCTAGAAACGTGAGCAGCACGCACCATGAAAGGTGCTGATAGAGGAGTTTGTGTAAATCATTCGAAACACACTTAAAATGTCATAGGAAGGAAACACAGGCAGACACACGGCCAGCATTGTACAGTAGAAGGTAGCACAATCTGTAGTGTAAATGCCTTGGACCTTTGTTTTGCATTCATGTGCTACATTTAATGGTGAGCTATTCGCGAGCAGTACATGGTTTTAAAAAATACAAGAAGTCATAGGGGGAGAGACTGGGTGAGTAGCGCCACTTGGTAGCGCCTAAAGAGGCAGGCAGTGGCTGTAGCGCCACTGGCTGCGCCTCCCGCGATATTGAGTTGGGGCGCTAATGGTGGCGTTAGCCTTTTGCGCTGCGCCGCCACCGATGACATCATTGGTGTGCGCAGCGCCCCGTTCGCGATATTTGGTTGCGAACGCCGCAGCTGCGCCGTTCGCTACCCATGCCCGGTTCACGGGGCCTTACTGTGCCGGCAGCGGCACAAGTTAAGGTGGAAGTGTGGGGCGGCCGCCTTTTTCGGCGGCCGCCTGCCAGCACCTCCGTCCCCAGCCTCCTGACCCCCTCCCCGTGGCATTGCCGGCTGTTTCCCGAGAGCCCGGCACTTCCCCTCGGTGCCGGGCTCTTTTGCCGGCATTCGCGATCGGGGATCGTGCTGTTGCAGGCCCCTCCCCCTTAACAATGGGAGGAAGGCCTGCAGTACTGCAGCGTGCCGTGCCGCAGCGTGTGGCGCTGCGGCACGTTGCGCTGCGATATTCAGTTTCAGCGCCCTAAGAGGGACGCAGAGCGCCTCGAGCCTCGCCCCATCTCCCTCTAGGGGCAATGAAACTGAATACCTGACGATCGCTAAAGCCTCGAACGCCGCGCTAAATCCTGCGCTCAGGCAAACTTGGCGCCAGTTTGGCGCCTCAACCCAATTTCTAGGCCTTAGAGTCATAATGGCACAGAAGAAGGCCATTCGGCCCATCGAGTCAGTGCTGGCTCTCTGTAGAGCAATCCAGTCAGTCCCATTACCCCGCTCTATCCCCGTAGCCCTGCAAGTTTATTTCCCTCAAGTGCCTATCCAGTCTCCCCTTGAAAACATTGAGTGTCTCCGCTTCCACCACTTCCTTCGGCAGCGAGTTCCAGGTCCTCACCACTCGCTGCGTAAAAAAGATTTTTCTCACATCCCCCCTGTATCTCTTGCTCAAAACCTTCAATCTGAGTCCCCTAGTCCTTGTACCATCAACTAGTGGGAACAGCCTTTCCCCGTCTAGCCTATCCAAACCCGTCATAATCTTGTACACCTCTATCAAATCACCCCTCAACCTCCTTTGCTCTAATGAAAACAAATCCAGCTTCTCCAACCTACCCTTGTAGCTAAGATCCCCCATTCCCAGAACCATTCTGATAAATCTCCTCTGCACCCTCTCAAGGGCCTTCACATCCTTCCTAAAGTGTGGTGACCAGAACTGGATGCAATACTCCAGTTGTGGCCTAACCAGCGCTTTATGAAGGTTTAGCGTAACTTCTCTACTTTTGTACTCAATACCTCTATTTATGAAGCCCAAGATCCCATATGCTTTGCTAACCACTCTCTCAGTATGTCCCGCCACCTTCAGGGACCTATGCACATTAATTTCCAGGTCCCTCTGTCCCTGCACACTCTTTAAAACTGTGCCATTAAGTAAATGTTGCCTCTCCCTGTTCCTTCTGCCAAAATGCATCACCTCACACTTCTCTGTATTAAATTCCATCTGCCACTTGTCTGCCCATTCTGCTAGCCTTTCTATGTCCTGTTGCAGTCGATTGGTATCATCATCACTGTTCGCCACACCCCCAAAGTTGGTGTCATCGGCAAATTTAGAAATTCTACTCTGTATTCCAAACTTCACTGTGAATGGAAATGATCACTTGATATTTTGGGGGAAAAATTGAGTCGCGCCCCCATTGGGGCGCTAACTTCGCCGGGGCGCTACCTTTAGCACCTCAAAAAAATTTGCGGCCCCGCAGCCGAAATTCATCGGTAGCACCCCAAGAGGGAAGCGGGGTACTACTAGAAGTGCCCCACCTCCCTCTTGGGGTGCTGCAAGGGAATATCGCGGCGCTACGTGTCGCAGCGCCATGCGCTGCAGCACGTCACGCGTGGTACTGCAGGACTTCCTCTCCTTAAAGGGGAGGGGCCTTGCGCAGCGCGACCCAGGGTCTAGCTGGGCCACCAGGGATCAGAGTTCCGACAAAAGAGCTCGGCACTCAAGGGAAGTGCCGGGCTCACGGAGCGCAGCCGGCACTCCGTGGTGGGGGGCTGCAGAAGAGGCCGGGGACGGCTACGGGGGCAGGGGCTGGCAGGCGGCCAGCAACAAAAATGGCACCTCGCCTTTAATTAGCGCCGCCAGGGCTGCAGGTAGGCCCCCCCCGACCCTGTCGGACATAGCGTCCGGTGGTAAGTCAGGGGGTGCTACCGAAGATCGCGGCCGGGAGGCGAGCGGGGCGCTGTGATGGCGTCATCGCCGGTGGCGCAGCGCCGCGGGGCGCTAAAGGTTACCACCACCACTAACCTCCCGCTGAATTTCGCGGGAGGCGTTGGCGGCGCTGCGCCCGGGCACTAGTTGCTTTACGCCCCGTTAGCGCCTTCTTAGGGCGCTAATGGGAGGCGCAAAGCAACCGAATTTTACCTGCTTTGTATCTATTTTTGAGAACAATTGAATAGTTTACTGAACGGGGACCACCTGGGGATCCAGGCTGGGATCGGGGTCTAGACCCCTCCTGAGATGAGGGGTGCAATTTTTTTTTTAATATTCCAACCGGCTCCCTGACACGAGGGGCCACTGGGAGGCAGTATGTTCCCCTGTCTAGAAATAGTAGGGTTCTGCCACCCTCCCCCTTGCACCAATAAGCTTCCTCAAACTGCCACTTGTGGCCCCTCCCTCTGGCCTTGAATACTTGTCCCCGCCAGTCCCGGAGGCTGTGGGCAGGTGCATGCTGGCACTCATGCCAGGATGTTCTCGGACATAAAATGGTAATATCAGTTAATGGAGTTCTGTCTGGTTTACCAGCAGATTCCAAATTGGGCGAGCTGAACTCACTCTGACTGATAGCACATATTGCGTTTTATAAGTTGGCAGCATTTAAACATCTTCTTTGCATTTCTTCATTCCTGCTGCATTCAAACAGCGATATTCTATGATGCTATGTTCTTTGAAAGAGACGCAATGGGCTGAATACCCTCCTTCTGTGCTGTACTATTCTATGATTAACAAGCATACTATGGAGAAATAGAATCCTCCATTTTGATGCCACTCATACTGAAGGAGACTGGTGAAGAGAACTGAGAGTCACGGCCATGGAGGACCCACTGTTCTTTGAGCTACCTCTGTTGTTTGGGACTCGAGACTCAGATGATGTTCAGGAATAGTAAGGAATACTGCAATGGTTTATAGACAAGGTTTAGAAAATGCCGTTGCGATTTAACAGCTGAAAGTGATCATCTGAGATAATGGTTTACTATCACTGAACAGCAGCTGCTGAAGATGTTTCTGGTGTTGATGAGTAACAAGAGAGTTTAGTTCAGTCTGCTCTTTAATCAGCCCAATCTGCCTGAAAGACTCCATGGGTGATTATACTACTGCTGACCCAACTTACCAATCTGATGTGAAAGATAAGGATGAGTATGAATCTCCTCCTATGCCTTTCAATAAGTTCTAAAGAAAAGAACATTGCGTCTCCTTTATTGGTGAGAGGAGATACTGTCTGAATTATTTGAAATAATAGGAACAATGTACAGCTGACCCAGAGCTCCTCTCTGGCACAAGGAAGAGGAAAATGGAGCGCCAATCTGTTAAGTCATGCCTCTGCCCTCATTGTGTTGCCCTGAAATTTCCTGGGGCTTTCCCAGCCAATGTAACAGGCTCACTGTCACCATTCTAACCAGATGGAAGGAGGCATTTTCGGCCTCCTACCTCCGTCCAGCTCCAGGTACACTGGTTTAGTACCCCAGCGGAAGAGCGCCTGAAAAGCTTTGACGCAGCGACCTGTCCCCAGACCCTGGTGGACTCGTGGGTCTGCAGCAGTACCAGGGGCAGGCTGAAGAACGTGCAGCCAAGTAATTCATTTTCGTACCATTCCCCCCCCACACACAAAATGATCTAAAGGCCACAGGGGGGCGCGGGGTGCCTTTCTGACTGCTGCTTTCCGGAGCAATTTCCCAGCCAGCGGCCGTGCTGTGCCTGAAGTGTGCCAGGACCACGAAACTGTGGGCAGCTGCTTACTCTCAGGGTTGGAATGTACCCTCTCTATACCAAGGACCCAACATCAATGTACCTGCTAATTATTTGGGGGGTGCACGGCCCCTTTAAGGGACTGCGTGGACCAATCAGTTTCGCACATGCGCGAAACTTAACAATGGAAAAGCCCAGAAAGGGAGCACTGCTCAACATGTCAGGTAGTTGGTGAGGTCTCCTCCCTGTCAATTCTTTCTCAGTCTCTACATACCTAACTTTTGTACACGAGGTTACTCTCTAACCACCACCTTCCACTTCTTGAAAAAGTACAAACCTGTCTCATCTGCTGGGCCCTTTCTCGTGAAAGGCTTTTTGTTACATTAGACCAACACTCCACCTACAGAGCATTTGATTTTGTTTTTCTTTTGTAGGGGGGGAAAAAAAGTGCAGAAAAAGCAAAATAGCTATTTCTGTTTTCTGCCCACACCAGATCCTTGGAAACAAACATTCCAGCTGTTTGAGAGGGAGGATGCAGTAAGGATGAGACACTCAGCAAATTCAGCCCTGCTGACTGAGATAACAACATAAATGGTAGACATGGCAAGCTTATTGATAGATCAGCAATAAATGTAGTCACTTCTTTATTTTTTAGTCAAAGCTAAAAGCTAATTGCATTCTGACTTTCCATTTAGTATATACTTGGCAGGAAGTAACTCTTAACTCACTAAAGTTTAGGAGATTTTTTTAAATCAATGGAGTCAATGGAAAGTAAAATCGGTCGGGATATAAAACGGACAGCCGATCTGACCCTGTCAGTTTCCCTCCGGGTAGGTTAGCTTCAAATTACCCCCATAGCGTTGCTTTAAACAGAGGATAGCTATATGTTCTCAGGTAAGATACTGATTATATTAAATGTGATTCAGGTTTCCTTCCAGTCTCCTGCCTAAAATATAATACCCAAAGGTGGGCTGAGGAAGGACAAGGAGAAGAAGGATAAATGCTAAAAGGAGAAAGAGTAACATGTGCTCATGTAGGCACTGGCACTCAGGCAATGCGGCCCTGGGGTAACTTACGGCCTATCTCCTCATCACCTGTGACCCTTAGAAGGCCTGCAACTGGACTAATGCCTGTGGTGACACAGCGGAGAGAGGAATCTGATATTAGAGCATTCGTACAATAACATCGGTGGCAGTAACTTCTACCCTTTTCGTCTCTCAGACTTCCTTTGCAGCCTAACAGCACAGAGAGAAAGCATAAAAGTAAGAGGTGCTGAAAAAAATGATGGCGAGTAATCCCAATATTGGTCGCTTTTATATTGGTCGAAAGATTTTGACTTGAAATGACTTGACTGCGAGTTTATTGCGTATCTACCACGCAAATACAGCAACTTCATGCCATTCATGAATGGGGAGGCAGACAGCGAGATGCCGTTATTTGCGAAGCTAACAGACAGCCACTTCTCGATTTCCGCATTTACCCGCGCATCTGCCGCTCGCCTGAAGTTGCTGTGGTGAGTGCTATTAGCCTGGCCGTTACTTTGACAGCAATCGTTGGGCCGATGATTTTGTGCCACACCGGTGCTGTCAGATCCTGCCGCACAGGACTCACCTAGCTGGCAGCTACCCCCCAGTCAAATTGACAGATTCACTGAGATCCGCAGCTGGGAAGACTTGCATGTTTTTTTAAAAACTCTATCTTCCCTGGCACGGGCCGTCACAAATTCAGCGAAATGGCTTTGGGCTTGCTGTTGGCTGTGCGAGATCTGTGTGCTGATGACCAGTGGCAGGAGCACGGCCAACATGGCGGCAGCTAATGGAGCAATGACCTTGGTCCCATTTAACTTCAATGAATTAAAATCACGGAAATAAATTCTGTTGGAAAAATAATTCACTCCACACAAAAGGATGTGTGATCACTGCCTTTAAGCCTTTAAGAGCTTCATACAGTGTACAAAAATAGATAGAAATGTTTAAGCTCACAGTGGCTTTGTTATCAGCCCCAGTTTTTGCAAAATGCAATTTTTTGTTTTTATTTCTCTCTATTTTATCAACTCACCCTCCCCACTTCAACACACAGCATCATCAGCCAGATGCACAGGCAAACAGGTCACAGGTTTTTCACCGCACAGATAACTCAGACTTACCATCAGAAACAGCCTTATTTTATACACGGCAAATTTACACTACACTGTTTGTTGGTCGCTGATTTTGGATATGTTCATAAATGTTTACACACGTAGGTATCAGATAAATCAGCTAGATTAGTGCAAACTGAAATCATTCATAGGATTACATTTAATGCATTACCCGTTTATACTAAAGTAAGTCACATTTGGTTGAGCCGACATGATTTAAAGTCCACATATCTCCTGGATGTAAATGTGGCAGCTTCCAGGGAGTCTGACATCCTACAGTTTGACAAACAGGAGATGTGCTTCCATGGAGTAAGGACAGAGAAGGTTTAGTTTTCCATAATTTCCCTGCTAGAAACCTGGTTAGGACAAATGAAAGTCACATAATATTTTATTAGCAACTTTGAGTCTCCAACAGGAGTTGAATCCGTAACCATAGTAACATGAATCTCGTTATTCCACCACCAGGGCACTGCTGGTCTTCTGCTCCTTCCTACAACTATAAATAGATCTATAAAACGGAATCACCAACCTAGTCCTGCAGGAATTGCTTTCCTGAGGTCGGAATTAAGAAAAGTTCATTGTCGGGGCAGAGCAAGGAGATCTTTGCTCACTTTGACTCA
This sequence comes from Somniosus microcephalus, assembly GCF_052327205.1. Taxonomy (NCBI): domain Eukaryota; kingdom Metazoa; phylum Chordata; class Chondrichthyes; order Squaliformes; family Somniosidae; genus Somniosus; species Somniosus microcephalus. The sequence goes on along the minus strand of NC_140991.1, from coordinate 56,630,814 downwards.
TACTGTACCTACCCTGCGAGTGTTTGATGCCGACACTGAGTACCCATAACTGAAAGATTGACCCTACACTTACACCAGGGAGTCAATTTTACTGGAGCCTCTTCCGCTCCACTGCTGTAACCTTTGCTGAAATTCAGCGGAAACCTTGTTCATGCATGTAAACCTGGTTTTCCGCCAATTTCTGCTGAGGTAACGACGGCGGAGCGGGATAAGCTCAAAAAAATTTCAGCCGCCAAGATCTGGGGAGCAGTTATGTTAAGATTTTGCAATATCCAATAAATCTTCCTTCAATCCTGGAATACCTTTTTGGGGTCTTTTCTGCTGTGCCCTTCTCATTTTGCCATCATGTGCTTCAAAACATCAACCTCCCAATATGTGCATCTAAGAGGATGCCAGACCCCCTAATTATTTGCATATTAACTTAGACCAAAAATGCTCCATACCTGGGAACCCTGGTAATTCAGGTAACGTTGGTTCTTCTGTTCCTAGAGCAGTGTTGCCACCTGCGAAACAGGAATAAGGTCACAAATCAGTTGAAGAGCGCGCACATGGGGCTTGGGCCATGGCTTGGTGTCACACCATCCAAGGGCTTCACTTCCAGTCTGTGGTATCTGATGCTAATTAGTATACCATAACCACAGCACTGAAAGGGGAGGAAGGTTGTCTTGTTAGTTGAAGTTAAGGATCACCATGGAAATGAATTCTGAGTTCTCGCAGTCTCAGTTCTATTATTAGTAAATGATTCAATATCTGCATCTAATTTGATGGACTTGTTTTATATATAGACTGACTGAGTAGAGGGAATATAAAAGTAAGCAGCAGGGGAGAGGACTAATTGACTGGGGGAGGATGGGGGGTGGAATGGGGGTCTCCTGGGGATTAAAACTGCATTTTCTTGAACTCTTACAGACATTATTTATCACACTGAATTAGTAGAGAAGGCCAACAACATAAAAGAGAAAATCTTTAAAACCCTTCCCGATTGTTTGCTTTACTGTTTATTTTAGTGCAAAGTTGAAGGGAAAGGTATTTCCAATGTTCTGTATACACATGTATAGAACAGTAACATAATTCTTATTAGAACGAATCATTTTGTCGCAAAAATGTCACTGGGTTATTTGCCCATGATATAAAATAACAGCTTCTCCGAGACTGTGATCTCCTTGAAACATCAATGATGCAGCTGAAGAATTTTTGAAATGGCTCCTTTGTTTCTACGCCTTTAGTTAGAAAGAATTGGTAACAGATTTTTCAAGTGCTGGCCCTTCTCAAGCAAAACTGTAACTTGTTAAAATATATTCCTGCAAAAGAAATATTTATTGAGCATAACGTCGCTCTGCAGTCGGCTGGAGATTATTTCTCCGTAAAGCTGCAGCAATAACACCATCAGCAGCTTCAATAACTTGCTCTGGCTGCCATGAAGTACCGCTGTCAGCGGCCACATTACCAACAAACCTGCCAGCAAAGTGATACCTTCAAAATTACAGCACTAAAAAAATATATATCGACCCTATTTTCTGTCATTCTGCATTTCACAGATGAGGACAGATTTTTACCCAACAGCAGGGAAACTGCAAAAAAAAGCAAGCAGATGTCAACATGAAAGGTGCCCATAGCGTAGGTTGCAGACACGGAGCCACAACTGGAGGAGAACAAAACAAAATCAGCCAATGTTCTCACTCCTGATTGTTATCCAAACCCCTCCCCCCCCACCCGTTCTTAAAAATCTGTCTGTACCCAACAGAAATACCAACACACAGAACTTGTGATTGCCGTTCTGTATATTAGGGGGCATAAAAAGAGGGTGCAGCCCGAGACAACTGTAACAAAGACGGATCAGATGGAGGTCTCATGGAGTTGATATTGGTGTTTGCTGGAAGCACAAACTTGAAAATGAATAGAGAACTAACTCTCCTGTCAGGGTTAATTAAGCTCCATGGTCCAAACTGAGGTAACAACATAGACATCAGACAACATCGTTACTGATAAGTGCAAGTTTGTAGGGGATTGTTCCACAAAATTTGGGTTTTAAAGAAGCTGATGCTTTGCAGTTGACATGAGGAGTCTGACAGTGGAAGCTCAGATCAGAGATCTGAAAGACAAAGCTCCAAATGTGAATTTGGACTCATCCAGTGCCTCCACTAAATGTTAATATTAATCCAAAGCATACATTGCTGTACCAAATAAGCCTGTCATAAATCGCAACTTCTACAAGAAGTAACTCAGGAAGTACTACTGAACGGCCAGCTGAGGGTGCCGCCCGAGGAGTATAAATACTCGGGCGTGGGCCCAACTTGGCCAGAGACAGTCTGGAAACAGGAAGCTAGTGACTACTAACTAGACCTCCATGTTTTGTTACAAGTCGATTAAAGCCTTGCTTTATGTACAACCAAGTGCGTAGTGAGTCTTTATTACGTCAAAGCCTGTACCAAATGTTTCACTGTCAGTTCACTGCTTGTTTATTTATTCTTCCAAAGTGGTGCTGCAGTTCCTAATAAGGAAGAATGAACACTAAAAGATTAGTCCCAATTAGTTGAAGGAAGGTGATGATGGTGGCAGATTTGTAAGGATAAGCTGTTTATTAGTTGGATGAGAGACATGTGTTTTATTGATTTTTGGCTCATTAACAGCAGAGCACACAGGAAATGAGCAAGGACGTTAGTTATGGTGTTAGGAGGATGATTTATGCACCTGTAAAGTCGAAGCCATCACCTGTTCCACTGTGGCAGTTTCCGAACTCCTCATCACACTCATCTGAATCCAAGGTCGGAGGGGATGTTGGGACTGTAATTGAAAGATCAATGTAATAAGAATTTGCAACATATGCGTATATCTCTAAAAACACACTATATGCATAGACCATCATCATTGTAAACCATAGACAACATTGGCCATCTTCAACATTGTTTTTTCTCCCGTCTTCTTTTCTAAAGGACAGGATTACAGTTTCACCTTGCCTAAGTTGCTATTATTCATGTGTGAGCCTTCAGGGTGGTTGCTGGCAGGCTATTTGACTAGAAGCTATGGGGCATCACCGCCAAGCCCAGTCCTGTCCTCACCCACTGTTTGCAAATGCCTACTTCAAGCAAAGGCTGCTGAACAACTAAACAGGAGCAAGATCTGTGGTTTACTTCCTAATGGTAGCACTCTCACCTCTGAGTCAGAGGGTGTGGGTTCATGCCCCACTCCAGAGACTTGAACACAAAATCTAGGCTGACACTGCAGTGCAGTGCTGAGGGAGCGCTGCACTGTTGAAGGTGCCGTTAAACCAAGGCCCTGTCTGCCTTCTCAGGTGAACGTAAAAGATCCCACGGTACTATTTTAAAGAGGAGCAGAAGAGTTCTCCCCGGTGTTCTGGCCAACATTTATCCCTCAACCAACATCACTAAAAAAGCAAAATAACAACAGAAAATGCTGGAAAAACTCAGCAGGCCAGGCAACATCCATGGAGAGAAAATAGAGTCAACGTTTCGGGTGAAAACCCTTTGTCAAGACTGTCTCACGAAAAAAGCAGATTATTTGGTCATTATCACATTGCTGTTTGTGGGACCTTGCTGTGTGCAAATTGGCTGCTGCGTTTCCTACACTACAGCAGTGACTGCACTTCAAAAGTATTTAATTGGCTGTAAAGTGCTTTGGGACATCTTGAGGTGATGAAGGGCACTATATAAATGTAAGTTCTTTCTAATTGAAGCCTCTCACTGCCACCTGGCTCAGATCAGCTACCTCACCATGGACTGGAGATCAAATCTGGGACCTTCCTGATCTCCATGGTTCAGCTACTCACTAGATAAACTTACTCAGCCATCAGTGGAGCCTGTATATGAGTTCAATGAGGGCTGTCATTCAGGTCAAACTCCAGCCTTCAGTAAATAGCCTGTACGTACACTTGTTTTCAATTCTGAAAGCCATTTGGACTGAGGTGCTAGTTACTTCCCTGAATATAAATGTACTCTGGCCTCATTGGTTAGGAATAAGAAAGCAACACTGGAGAACATTTCACACTTGAGAAGTTGCATTGTTCAGAGGTGTATTGGTATAATAGACTGTGCAGTCTAGCAGACAGTTTTGATTGTTGAGAGTTAAATTGTACCTGCCTGCTGAAATATCAGAAATATGTCAACATGAATTACCGTTTTTAAGATTTTAGTGGAATGAACCATATGGTAAAGAGTTAGAGCAAATGCACTGATATCATACTGTTATTTTACTGTTTAATGTTTTCATAATTGCCGGTGTTAATGTGCTCATTAAATAGGCCAACGAACTGTGCCTGGATGACAGTCACACTACTTTCCCCAGCGGAACATGTTGCAACTAAAACTCTGTGACACTGTCTCACTTGAGTAGGTCTCCAAAGAAAAGGATCCTCAAGTGGGTTGGATTACACAATTATCCCAGCGATGCACAGCCCAGTGTAGTGAGCAGAGGTACTGAGAACGCAGCTCACGTAGCAGTGTGTTCTGATACCAGATGGGATTTGGAATATGGAATCTATTGGTAAAAAGCTGTGGATTTAACTACAATACTGCCTCTACAGTAATTGCATTGAGCCATAAATCAAAGTGGCTGCACCGGTCTATCAGAACATTCATTGAAAAGATGCAGAACACTCAGCTGCTGTGCACCTGACCTACATTATTGTTTTATAATAGAATCATACTGCATTTTAGTGAGTCATGAAGTATTGACAGCTGCAATAACAGTACCTGAATTCGGCTTTATTTTTACCTCAATTACAGCCAGCAATAGATTTGGAAAATATTTGGGCGTTTGTGAGTTGCAAATCTCAGTTGTGCACTGACTTAACACTTACAGTCTGCTTTATTGGGGATTTTGTTTATATATGTTTTGTAATTTTCTATTTTCACTTAAAATGAATATGCAACAAAACACGCATGACTTAGTTATATCCAGTGACATACAATATACCAAGTATTGCTTATGGCGCATTGCGTGTAGTTCTAGCCATTCCATTTAGGTAGGATATTAGAGACATAAGAACATAAGAAATAGGAGCAGGAGTAGGCCATTTGGCCCTTCGAGCCTGCTCCGCCATTCAATAAGATCACGGCTGATCTTCTACCTCATCTCCACTTTCCTGCACTATCCCCATGTCCCTTGATTCCCTTAATATTCAAAAATCTATCGATCTCTGTCTTGAATATACTCAACGACTGAGCCTCCACAGCCCTCTGGGGTAGAGAATTCCAAAGATTCACCACCCTCTGAGTGAAGAAATTTCTCCTCATCTCAGTCCTAAGTGGCCGACCCCTTATTCTGGGACTGGGACCCCTGGTTCTAGACTCCCCAGCCAGGGGAAACATCCTCCCTGCATCTATCCTGTCAAGTCCTGTAAGAATTTTGTATGTTTCGACGAGATCACCTCTCATTCTTCTAAACTCTAGAGAATATAGGCCTAGTCTACTCAATCTCTCCTCGTAGGACAATCCCCCCATCTCAGGAACCAGTCTGGTGAACCTTTGTCGCACTCCCTCTATGGCAAGTATATCCTTCCTTCGGTAAGGAGACCAAAACGGTGCACAATACTCCAGGTGTGGTCTCACCAGGGCCCTATATAATTGCAGTAAGACATCTTGGCCTAGAAATTCATTATAGCCACTTTTGGGGCGGTAAAGTCGGGCGACCGCTAAAGTTTGCGCCCGGCGCAAATTCGAGGCCACATCGCCGATATTCATTAGCTTCGCCTTAAAAGTTTGCTCGAGCGCTAAAACTGGCGATGCACGGCTCTCTTTAGGCGCTAAGCCGGAGGTGCTGAGCGATACCGCTGAGGCCGGGCGCAGCGCAGGTGCGGCCATTTCTTGATTGACAGCAGACACCCTGGCGCCGGCCAGCTCTTAAGGGGGAAGGGTCGACTTGGTCTGCTACCACGCCCTGGACACTGGAGCCCTCCAGCTAGGCCTGAACACTGCTGCTGGACCCAAATAGCGTCTCAAAGTATGGAGAAGGCCCGTGAACGATCGCAGTGCTTCTCAGAGCATGATCTGAGGGTGCTGGTTAGCGCTGTGGAGAAGAGACGCCATATTTTGTTCCCAGACAATGGGAGGAAGCCGCCGGCCCGCGTCTACCGGAGAGCCTGGAGGCATGTCGCCACGAGGGTGACATCCAATAGTGAGGTCCCCAGGAGCGCTGTCCAATGCAGAAAAAAGCTCAATGACCTCGCCAGGATTGTCAGGGTGAGTACCCTTTCCAGTGCCCTCCTCATCCTTGCATGTGCACCTCACATTATGGGCAAAGGGACCTGAAAGCCCTAATGGCCAGCCCTCACGCAGCAGCTATGGGACAGTCATGAACATCAATTGCACATTCTGCACTTAACACACTGGCCAGGCTATTCGACCATGGGAGGCAGTGCACACAAGATCAGGGCTACACACTGGCCAGGCTATTCGACCATGGGAGGCAGTGCACACAAGATCAGGGCTACACACTGGCCAGGCTATTCGACCATGGGAGGCAGTGCACACCAGATCAGGGCTACACACTGTACTTAGAGGCCATCCTTTCTCTTGCAGGCCAAGCTGGCCAATAATAAGAGGAGCCGGACTGTGACCGGGGGAGGCGGACCCCAGATCCAGCCGCTCACCGAGCTGCAGCAGCGCATGGAGCGCATCATGGGTGCCCGGGTGATTGGCCCCGTTGCATCTGGAGATGCCGACCCTGTTCTGGGCACCAATGGTAAGGGCATCACCTTTTGAACCTCTCTCGTCCCACTTGCGCATCAGATCTACATCCTTTGCCACTGTCCGACCAATGCGCTGAATGCCACCACTCATGCATCCCTCACTGATGCCCTCTCCTCACTCTAAAGCTACTCTTGTGCCTTCCTGCTTTCAGATGGTGAGGAGGAGGTCCCTGAACTTGCCAGTGACAGCCCCTCAGAAGAGGAGGAGGAGGAGGAGCAAGAGGAAGGCGGCCCATCAGGGGAACACTCAGCCGCGGCAAGCCATGCCACTGTAGGGGAGACATCTTCCCTGGAGGGGAGCGTGGCGGAAGTGTCGGAGGGGAATGTAGCTCCTGGGACCAGCGGCCTGCAGAAATGCGGGAGGGGGGTGGAAGCTCAGCGGCCTTCTCCCCAGAGGGGGGAAGGGTCGGAGGGGAGTCCAGTTGCTGGGCCCAGCGGCGTCCAGCAACGCAGGAAGGGTCAGCCAGTTCGGCGGCCTTCTCCCCAGAGGGAGAGTCCGGCCTCCAGTCCGGAGACGGTCAACGCCAAGGAGATGCGCCGCCTCGAGGACATGTCCGCGGACTCGGAGCGCCGGCACACGGAGCTCATGGGGGTAGTGGGACGGATGCCTGAGGCCATCCAGTCCCTGTCTCGGAGTGTCACCGAATTCGGAGCCTCTCTGGCAGCGACTGGCCAGGTGATCAGTGGTGCCGTGCAGTCACTGGCTGCTCTGATGCGGTCTCAGAACAGGGCAACACGGGCACTCACTGCTGCCACACTCGCTGTGTCAGCCCGGCATCGCCAGGGCACCCGGCGCGCTGCAGCAGCACAGCGGTCTGTCCCTCGGCAGATTGCTGCGCATGCTGCAGTGCTGGCCCGGGCGAGTGCCAGTGTCTCAGGCGACCAGCGAGCGCCTGCCATCCGCCAGCTTGCCCCCATTCCTCCAGCCGCCACTGCCACTCCCCCAGTGGAGCTGCCACGAGCTGCTGCAGCGACTGATGCTGGCCAGCCACAGCTGCAGCATTCACCAGCCGGCCCCTTGAGGGCCAGACCTCGTCTAGGCCGACCCCCAAGGGCATCTGCCGTCACGACATGTGCCCCTCAGGAGCCTTCCCCCAGCCTTGCAGCAGCCACTGGCCTCACTTTGAGGAGGAGCAGCAGGGCGTCCAGGGGCCGGCAAAGTTTGCAGAGGGCATCGCCCTCGCGGGACACAAAGTAGAGGGTGTGTCCAAATGTTGTGTTTTGTGGAATGGTTGTTTTTTGAAGGCCGAGGATGAGGCCATTTTTATTTACATCTTTGGTTAATCCTCCCCAGGTTGTGGGAGTGACTCATGTGTGTGAGTGTTTTTGGGGGGTTTCGTGTGTTCTTGGTTTTCATGTGGGAAGGGCCCTGAGTTTGTACAATAAACCATTTTATTTATTCACATTGTCCATGTTTGATCTTTGAAGTGTTTGTTGCCTTAACCAGCTGAGGGCTTGCGCAGCGGCTGCAATCATGTTCTTTCATTGGCACAAGCCATTCCCTGACAGGGGGCCTAGAAGTGACGTTCAATAAGCCGCTGACGGGCGGCCCTTGGACCTTCTGCCTCCCTCCTGGGCTGGTACTCCTCATCCTCCTCCTCCTCATGCTCCTCCTGCTCCTCCTCCTGAGGTGGTGGTCCAACGTGAGGTGGCAGTGCCTGAGTCCTGCGGATAGCCAGGTTGTGCAGCATGCAGCAAACGACGACGAATTGGGAGACTCGCTCCTGCGAATACTGGAGGGCTCCCCCGGAGCGATCCAGACAGCGGAACCGTTGCTTCAGGACGCCGATTGTTTGTTCGATGAGGTTCCTGGTCGCTTGATGGCTCTCGTTGTATGCCTCTTCAGCAGGGGTCGTGGGCGCGCGGAGCGGGGTCATGAGCCAGGTACACAAAGGATAGCCTTTGTCCCCGATAAGCCATCCTCTTGGGTGAGGCTGTGCCTGGAACATGTCAGCCACAGTTGTCTGTCGCAGGATAACGGCATCGTGGCTGCTGCCTGGAAAGCGGGCATTGACAGCTAGGATGCGCTGCCTGTGGTCACACACCAGCTGTACGTTGAGGGAATGGTAGCCCTTCCGGTTGCGGTAATCCTCGGCATGCTCCAGAGGTGCCCGCAAAGCCACATGCGTGCAGTCAATGGCGCCCTGCACCATGGGGAAGCCCGCTATTCTTGCAAATCCCACTGCACGCTGCTGCTGCTTGTCCAGGGTCATGGGGAAGGAGATGAATTGACGTCTCCTTCTGAAAAGGGCATTGGTCACCTGGCGGATGCAGCAATGCACGGCGAACTGGGAGATGTTAGCGATGTCCCCAGCAGCGGATTGGAAGGAGCCGGTGGCATAGAAGTTGAGAGCCACCGTCACCTTCACTGCCACCGACAGAGACGTCCTGCGCATCAGCTGTGGACGCAGATCTCTGTGAAGCAGCTGGCAGATCTCTGTGACCACCTCCCTTCTGAATCGCAGCCTCCTAACACACTGCGCGGCAGACATGTTGAGATAGGAGAACTGCTGGTGGTATACCCTGGGTGGGTAAGGCCTCACTTGGCGACGCCTGTTGCCCCCTCTGCGTCTAGCCAGGGCTGCCACTCTCTCACGGCATCTGTAAGCCCTTCCGACATAAGGCTGAATCTCAGCGTTGGCACCCAATGCAGCCCCCATAATATGCAGGCAAACACTGAGATCTCAATGAAGGCAAAGATAATGGCAAAGCTCTGGCCTGAAGCCAAAAAGGCCTGTCCTAGTGTTGGGCCAAAGCAGTAAGCTCTCTTTCTTGGTCTCTCTCCAAAAATCCGTTGCGCAAGAGTGAATGCTGCAAAATGGCTGCCCTTTATAGTGCAGGGTAAGTGCCCTTTAATTTGCGCTCCCCGCGGCCCGCCTCGGCTGTGTACCATTCCACTTCACAGTTGTTAGGGCCGCCCGGTGCACAATGGGGCGGCGCGAGTGAAGTTCCGGTTCCGGGCGCACAAAGGGCGTTGCACGACGAAATGACGTCATGATCTGCGCGCGCAGCTGAGCGCGCGCAAAGACTTTGCGCCGGCGCTAAATGTCTACTGAAGTTGGGGCGAGGCGCAGATCGCGCTGCGCCCGGGCGCTAAGCGCCTAGCGCTCGAGATCTGCTCCTCCTAAGGCGCTAACGGCTGGCGCAGCCAACTGAATTTCTAGGCCCTTTACTCTTAGTTATATCCAGTGAAGGTGCAGCAAAGAATCACTAGAATAATACCAGGAATGAGAGTTTAAAAAGAAAAAGAAAGGAAGAACATGTAGAGCCTTTCATGGCATTGGGACATCCCAAAGCACTTGACAACTTTTGAGGTGCAGTTACAGTTGTAATGTAGGATGTGCAGCAGCCAATTTGTGCGCATCAAGCTCCCACAAAGAGCAATGAAATAAATAACCAAATCAACTGTTTTAGGTCTTGGTTGAGGGATAAATATTGGTCAGGTCACCAGGAGAACTCCCCTGCTCTTCTTCAAAAAGTGAAGTGGAATCTTTTACATCCACCTAAGAAGGCAGACAGGGCCTGGGTTTAACATCTCATTCGAAAGACAGCACCGCCCTGGTGCCGAACATTATGTGCTCATGCCTCTGGAGTGGGACTTGAACCTGCACCTGCATCAAGGTGAGAGAGCTACCACTAAGCCAAGGCTGACACCATCAAAACAGTTATAAAGATAAGTTACAGTTATGAAGAGAAGGTTAAAGGAGATTTTCAGAATTAGGAAAGGTTTTGAGAGTAAATAGTGAAATATTGTTTCTGCCGGTTCACCTAACATCTGTTAGGGAAATTACTCGAGTCTATAATTAAGGGTAGAGTGACTGAACACCTTGAACATTTTCCACCAATCAGAGAGAACCAGCATGGATTTGTAAAGGGTAGGTCATGCCTGACGTACCTGATTGAATTTTTTGAAGAAGTGACTAAAGTAGTGGACAGAGGAATGTCTATGGATGTTATTTATATAGATGTTCAGAAGGTATTTGATTAAGTCCCTCCTAAGAGACTGCTGCTAAAGTTGAAGCTCATGGAATTGAAGGCAAGTTATTGACCTGGTTAGGGAATTGGTTGAGCGGCAGGAGACAGAATAGGGATAATGGGCAGGTACTCTAATTGGCAGGACGTGACTAGTGGTGTCCCGCAGGATCTGTGTTGGGGCCTCAACAATTCACCGTATTTATTAGGGACTTAGATGATGGGAAAGAAAGCCACATATCCAAGTTTGCCGATGACACAAAGATAGGCGGCGTAGATGGAAGCATAAAATTAGAAAGAGATATTAGTAGATTAAGTGAATGGGCAAAACTCTGGCAAATGGATTTCAATGTAGGCAAATGTAAGGTCATCCACATTGTACCTAAAAAAGGATAGAACAGAGTATTTTCTAAATGGTGCAAAGCTAGAAACAGTGGAGGTCCAAAGAGACTTGGGGATCCATGCACATAGATCATTAAAATGTCATGGACAGGTCTAGAAAATAATCAAATAGGCTAATGGAATGCTGGCCTTTAGGACTAGAATACAAGAGGGTAGCAGTTATGCTACGGCAAACAGAGGAGAGATTACACAAACTAGGGTTGTATTCCCTGTAATTTAGAAGGTTAAAGGGTGATTTGATTGAAGTTTTCAAGATATTAAGGGGAATTAATAGGGTAGATAGAGAGAAACTATCTGGTTGGGGAGTCTGGGACAAGGGGGCAGAGTCTAAACATTAGAGCCAGGTCTTTCAGGAATGAAGTTAAGAAACACTTCTCCATGTAAAGGGTGGTAGAATTTGGAACTCTCGTCCACAAATGGTCATTGATGCTAGGTCAATTGTTAATTTTAAATCGGAGATTGATAGACTTTTGTTACCCAAAGATATTAAAGAGATATGGAGCAAAGGCGGGTATATGGAGTTCGGTCACAGATCAGCCATGATCTCATTGAATGGCGGAACAGGCTCGAGGGGCTAAATGACCTACTTCTGTTCCTATGTTTCTATGCTGATTGGTGAAGTGTAATAAGAGGGCATAAAATCAAAGTCATCACCAGAAGAATGAAAGGGAAGGTCTCCATAACTTAACATCTAATATTGGAGCTGGATGAATAGAATTATATCATTCATTTTTGTTACTCAATAATAGGGAAGAGAAGCAAAGGACATAAGATAAACACTGGTATGGTTTGGGTGTTTCTCTTGTTATCTTTAGAAGCGTAGGTTCAATTAGCCAGGTTTGTGAATCACAAAGACCTTTCTGTGGTTAAACCCATTGGCATTGTGCAGTTCAACGGGGTGAGATCACACTGCCATATTAGCATATAAATGCTATTTTAATGAAAGCAGTAACCCATTTATTTTGAACAGATTAACACCTTTGTTAAAATAGTGTCCACTGGAATTTCATACAATTGCATTAACATTTTTGTATGTTAGTATCGCATAAGTGCAATTGTATCCCATAAGTGGGGTAACACACATCATCATCATTTTCATATCTTCTCGCTCTTCCCTTGGAGAACAGTGTGAAGTAGTGGAAGGATCCGCAGACTGATTAACAGTCTGACAGGCCGTGACGTTAACGCTCCTTCCATGGCCATAACCATCTTTATACCAGCCGATAGGGTGGTTAGAGGCAACACACAAAGGAACTACAGCCTTCTGGACTCAACATCGAGTTCAACAATTTCAGACCATAACCTCTGCCCCTATTTTTTTTCACATGGCAGCTGTTGATGATTCTGCCATTGCCATTTACACTTCATCTAGACTCATCTTGTTTCTTAACTTGTCCCATTACCATCGCCTTTTGCCTTGCACCATCATCCCTTTTGTCTCTTAATCTCTCCGGCCTTCCATCCTATCACAGACCTTCCCTTTTGTTCTTTCCTCCCCTCCCCCCTTTCCCTGCCCCTGCACTTGCTTAAAAACCTGTTCCATCTCCAACTTTTTCCAGTTCTGATGAAAGGTCATCGGCCTGAAACGTTAACTCTGTTTCTCTCTCCACAGATGTTGAGTGTTTCCAGCATTTTCTGTTTTTATTTCAGATTTCCAGCATCCGCAGTATTTTGCTTTTGTATTGGTGGTAGTGCTCTGTTTTACTAATAATATACAACATATTTTTAGTCAATGTTTGATAAATTGCATCTTTTGGTGCAAACTGGATCTTATTCTATATTTCTTTCACTGCTGTAAATGATTGTAGTATTAAAAAAGACAAAAAAATGTTATGTGTAAGCCAGACATTGCTTTTCAAATATCCTCTAATCTATTTGTAAGGTTTACATGGGTGCTCATACAACAATATTGTAACCATTAAAATAAATCTACTGAAATATATGTCCCCTAGGCAAGCTCTCTTAGTACTACCAAAAGAATACTGGTGAATGATGAAAGTTGATTGCAAATCTTCAGCCCTTACTGACAGAAAAAAAACTAAATGAAGATTTAACAGGGAGTGCAGCTTTATATTTCAAGGCCTAGAAATTCAGTTGCGTTTGCGCCCAATTAGGGGCGAAAGAGTGGGTTGCGCCGGAAGTTGCGTCGCGCCCGAAATTAGGTGGGCCCTAACATCGGCGTTAGCCGGTAGCGCTGCGCCGGCACCGATGACGTCATCGGTGTGCACAGTGCCCCGGTACCGCCTGAAACCACGCCGATCCCCATCTTCAGTAGCGGCCGTCTCTTCCGTGGCGGGCGCTAACAACATCGGGAGACCGGGTCCTTACTGCAGCCTTAGCGGCGCAAGTTAAGGTGGAGGTGCGGGGCGGCCGCTTTTTCGGCGGCCGCCTGCCCGCACCTCCTTCCCCGGCCTCCTCCACCCCCCCCCCGCGGCATTGCCGGCTGGTTTCCGTGGAGCCCGGCACTTCTCCGTTGTGCCGGGCTCTTTTGCCGGCACTTGCAATCGGGGCTCCGGCCGTTGCAGGCACCGCCCCCTTAAGAGAAGGGGGAGGCCTGCAGTACAGCAGCCTGCCGCACCGCATCAGGTGGCGCAGCGGGACCGGGAGCGCTGAAATTCACTTTCAGCGCCCCAAGCGGGGCGGACACACCCTGTACCAGCGCCCGGTTCCGCTTTGGGGCGCTGAAAGTGAATATGGGGCGGGCACAACTGGCTCCGCGGCGGGCGCAACATTTTCGGCGCAAACGTGCTGGCGGGGCTATACCCAATTTCTAGGCCCAAGTGTTTCATCTTGTTTCGCTCCTCCACCCCACCCCCAAGGGCTGTTCCTGTTGATGGATACACTATGCAGTGAAGCCACGCAGCATTTTAAAAGTCACGGTACCTTCAATATCACAGCCCAGCAACTCCATACGTAGTCCTAACCCAGCTGGAGATGCTCGCTCAGGGTAGATACGAATGTATCGTGTTAACAGTGGTTCAAATTTCCGAATTTCTGGCGTATCATAGTTGGTATTTCCTTCAAATGTCTAGACAACATGGAAAAAATACTCAGACATTAGTTGAATCCATTAACAGAAACGCACACCACAGACAAAATACGCTCATTTATCAAACCAAAATATAATGGGCTGCATCTATATTTTCATAACTTAGCAGCACTTGTAATTACAATACTGCTCCCAAACATTCAAAAATTGACAGTTCCAATATAACTCTGGAATTATGTACAATAGATGTAGACACCTGGAATATGTAGTAATTCAGTAGAGTTTATGCAATTCGAGATAGGATTTTTCCACTAAGAATAGTTTCAAGAACCAAAAGTAAACTGAGAACTGAATACTGACACAGGGTAGAAAAGCCATACATCAAATGGCAATTTCTTCCTGTCTTATTTTTTTAATAAGCACTGTAAATCAACAAGTGTGGTGCCAAAGATCCCTCTTAAAAATTCAAATCTAAAAAAGGGCCCCACCAATTTAGCAGTGGAACCAACGCAGTCCCACTGCTAAACCGGTATACTTTACACCCGTTTTACATCCACAAAATGGACACAGTGCAGACCAATCTCTACCCCTATATATGGAAACTTCCTGCGATTTAATAAACTGCCACAAAAATTCAAACATGAGGTACTTTCATATCACTGAGACGTTTGTAGGTAATCACACCAGGTACTTACATTATCGTAAAAATTTTGTTTAAGCTGACGTTTCATAGTCTCAGGATAAGGGGTCGGCCATTTAAGACTGAGAGGAGGAGGAATTTCTTCACTCAGAGGGTTGTGAATCTTTGGAATTCTCTGCCCCAGAGGGCTGTGGATGCTGAGTCTTTGAGTATATTCAAGGCTGAGATAGATAGATTTTTGGACTCTAGGGGAATCAAGGGATATGGCGAGCGGGCGGGAAAGTGGAGATGAGGTCGATGATCAGCCATGATCTTATTGAATGGCGGAGCAGGCTCGAGGGGCCGTATGGCCCACTCTTGCTCTTATTTTCTTATGTTCTTATGTTTTTGCATAAAAACATAAGAATTAGGGGCACTTATATGCCTGCCCTGCAATTGTTTCCTTTTGCGCAGCTTTCTTTTGTGTTCTTTTCTCAGGCTTTCCCTAGTCATTAACACCACCATGGTGAAGAGTATTGGTCATGCCTTTCCCATTGCCAATTACTGGAGTCGAGTGCAAGAGTCAAGCCATGTAACACTGTAAACTGGCCACACATGATTAAAAAAAAGCAGAAAACCAGACCGTTTACCTATTGAATAACTCCAGCACCCAATCCACACTGATGACATTCAAATTAAATGGCATCACATTGCCTAAAATCTGTCTTTCCTTAAAAGTGTTCGGCAAACCTTTTTCCCCTTGTTTATGAACACGTGATGCAGTCGTGCAAATTGTATTGAAATGCAACATTGTGCACGATATGCTTGATGCCACCACGATGAAAATGTTTTGGAGTCTTTCTGCTTCCCAAACAAAGATTCTCCAGATACTCTTTCATGAAGCAAATCTTTTGCCGTTTAATTGATTTGGAGTCTTCCTGTTTGCCAAACAAAGATTCTCCAGAAACACTTTTGCATCTTAAGTGTAATCTACAAAGACAAAATGCTGACTTTGCGTGGTAGCAGTGTTCTGCTGCAGGGAAAATTGAGACTAATATATTCTGACTGGGAAAGAGAAAAAAACACATTAATTTTTTTTAATGTTGAAATGTTCATTGTTTTATATGCTTGGGAATGTGGCAAATGTGACACAAGACTCTTGGCATAGTGCTGCATATATGCTAAGTTTTTTTGTACTGTAGCGCTTGAGACGTTAATTTTAGTGACAGCATGATGGCACATGCTGAACTCGGTGTCTTGCTTCCATTTCAAAAAGAAATATCCATGTCTAAAGCTGTGATCACGGTCTACTTGCCTTCGGTTTGCTGCTGCCAGGGTTTGTTACCAATCTCCAGTCTGATCCATTTGTGCTGTACCCAAGCTTGAACTTCCGCATAAACACTTTATTCTCCCTTTGCTTCGCGCCCTGAAGGATTAGGCTCCGCACCTCTTTCTCCTCTCCCAGGTCTACCTGTATCCATTCGTTATTATAAGGTCGATGGACCAGCTGTAATGCCCAGCCTGCTCGGCTGGTGAGAAGCCGAGCATGTTCGGGACCCCAGTAACGGTCCATGGAGGACGAGGCCGTGATCTGGTTATCAGAGATGAGTCCAGATATCATTCCTAGCATTCCAGAGCAGGGGTAATCTGCAGCACAAAAGTTAATGGTCATTCGAGAGGAATGAGGTAATATTTTATTATAAAGATATACTTACAATGTACGGAGAAACAATCTATCGGTAGTAGTGTAGTGGCAGTGCAGTATGAAAAATCATAACAAAAAAATGAACAGTCTTGAATTAAAGCAGGGTGCAGCCTTATTGGTAAATACATGGAAGACACATCCAGCTGTACAATTCTGTGGCACGGTATTACTGCCTAACCAGTTACTTGAAGGCTAAATATTAAAGATGAACCTTTGCCTTCAAATGCGATAATGCAGTTGTGGGCAAAAATTAGTCATGGCAAGTACGTCCTGTCATTTTAACCTTCTACAAGGCATCTGATCCTTAGTTCTGGTTTGCTGCACGGGCTGAGATCTCTGACTCCACTGAGACGGTTCAGAGATGAGCTCCTCGGCGGCTGCTGCTGCTACCAGACCCCATGCTATCCGCTGCTTCTTTTCTTCTCATACATTAACGGCACATTTCGTTGGTTTTGACTGCTGATTGAGGCGTTCTTTATTAAATGTTGAGTACGGCCATTTTCCGTGACAATGCTTCATTATGAGAAGAGCTACATTATATCTGGAGCTGTTTAAATGATTAATTACATTGGAGGTTTGCAATATAAATGGTACTTCATTATGAATCAATTATATCTAAGCTTTTATGTGTGTATATACGAATAATTATATCACAAATTCACATAATCCCTTGCCTCTATGAACTGTTAAACTGTTTGACCGAGGTGTGTCACAAACAGGCTGTAATGAGGACAAAACCACTGATTGTATCCCAGAAGGAACAATGTAAAAATGGTCTTTACATTTCACTGTACTTGTTGCATGCATCAGTATTGGCTCTCAGTGGCCCTGCCTGAGCTGCTTGTCTGAAACGTCGTCCCTCAATCTTTACGCCAATGGAGGAGATTAACTGACAAGTCATTAATATTGGACTAAGCAAAAGCTTAAGATTTCGATTGGCTAGCCAGCAGTCATAAATCCTTGAATTGAAGAATAATTTAGAAAATAGTACACACAGGTAAATAAAAACCTAATTCAAGGCAAAAATGAAAGGCATCTGGTAGAAAGGCTTTGCAGAAGAGATTTCTTAGAACATGCCAAAATAATGTTTGACTTGTACATTAAAGGTCACTGTAACATTCCTTTTGTCTCAATATCCTCTTAGTTGCTCAGAGGGGACATTTCCGACATCAGCCAGCCACTTTTCTCCTGGTGTGTATCTATTTTCAGGAGAACAGATCTGTTGTGTATGTAATAGGTATGTTACTTTAAACCTATGGCCAGGGCAGCACTACTTTGTAGGGCGTAGTGATACCGTAGTACCACTCCTGGCCATAGGGGTATAAATAGTACTGTGGGTACTGATCTCCCCTCAGTTTCCCGCCTGTTGGTATTAAATAAAGACCTACGTTGAATCTTCCAAGCTGTCTCGTCATTATTGCATTAAGTATAGACACATATTTATAAGATCGATATCCTTGTTTTCCTCAGGTAGCCCAGCACCAACGAAAAGTCAAACATGGCTTCTGAATAAAAGCCATTACAAATATCCTGCAGGTAACTAACTGTATACACACGTTATCTGATGTACATGGCCGTAACAAGAACACCTCCGATCTAGAATTGTGCAGGAGGTCCAATGTCAACCGTCTGATCCACAATATGATGGCTAACTCCCAAGATCAAAACATGTCTGTTTTCCCCATCAGTCATCCTTCGAGAACCTGATTGAGATTTCCTATTTGTGCCTGATTACGAGTAGTTTTATTCAGTGGACCCACACCCACAAGGAACTGGTTTGGGTCTGCCTGGACCCCAAGGATGCCGACCATCCATATTTCACACTGACAACCAGTGTTGCCTGCAAGTTCACTTCTGCTGAGGAAAGTCAGTGGGGGTGAATTTACGCCACATGGCTGATGAACAAGAGAACCCCTGCGGAAGTTCACCCACAGTGTTCTTACTCGGGAAAGTCACCCCAGATTGCCAAAGAGCCTTTTTGTGCAAGTCACCCCAGATTGCCAAAGAGCCTTTTTGTGCGTATGTGCAGAACACCACATGCTTGTGTGCATGTAGTGATCTCAGGTTTGTATTGAAAGTTACAGATTGTTATTTTCGAGTTGTCAGCTTTTTTTAAGGTTGTGTCAGCTTTTTTGAAACTGTCAGATTTTGCGAATTTGCTTTGCTGGCATGTATAAGACACATAGCACATTTACAACTGGCAGACAGAGGAGACTTTTACCCCATCAAACTAGGCTGGATTTAAACCTGGAACCTAAGAAAGAAGTTGCATTTATATAGCACTTTTAACAACCTCAGGATTTCCCAATGTGCTTCACAGTATGAAGTATTTTTGAAGTGGTCACTGTTGTAATGTAGGGAAATGTGGCAGCCACTTTATGCACAGCAAGGTCCCACAAACAGCAGTGAGGGTTAAATGTTAACCAGGACACTGGGAGAACGCTTATGTCCACCTGAGAGGGCATCTATTTAACACACTATCCAAAACACGGCACCTCTGACAGTGCAGCTCTCCCTGAGTACTGCACTGAAGTTGGAGCCTAGATTATGTGTTCATGTCCCTGGAGTGGGGTTTGAACAACCTATCTTCTGGTCCAGAGGCAAGGGTGCTACCATTGAACCAAGGCTGACCCTAGAGATGAAAGTGCAGTGGGGTAACCAGCTGGATCATCCAGTTCCGTGGAAGTTTTAATTTTTCTAATCATACACACAAAGCGGAGCAGTGCAATATAGCAGTTCTGTTTCAGTTACAAAGTTATCTGAGAGATCAGATCTCACAACTTAATTTAGGAATCAATATTCAAGACATTAAAAGTCACCTCAATGGACTCACTCGATGAGATTGCTGTGCACATTTACAAAAGTGCCCCGACTTCCACAAATGCTAAGAAAACAGTAAAATAGCACTTTCTGAAAATATTCTGCAACACAATTGAGGACTGGGATTCTTTCCACTCAGCTCCAGATAACCCTACAGGCCAATGCTCTAACAATTAGCTAGTCTTGGCTGGACAAGCAGTGGGAAGCTTACCAGCGCTCTGTGTGACAAGCTGCACATTTTTAGCTTGTTAAACTCCAGCAGTGCCCTGTGCATACTTGGAGTTCCCTAAGCCAACCTGTACCTAAATTCTCTGGATTTATTTTGACAATTGTGCTGTCAGTGTTCTACAGCATTGAGATGCTGCAATCACTGACAAGCACTGCACAGAGGTGCAGGGCTGCATCTAGGCTCTCCCATGACTCCCTCCATATGCTTATGGAGGGAGTCACAGCACGCAGGGAGGTCCTCTTCCCTTCCAATGGGCGTAAGAGATCTCCCCAGGAGACCAACGCAGCCTGGTTGCACATTGCACAGGAGGACTCAAGCAGGGATGTGGTCAGGAGGACCTGGGTGCAGTGCCACAAACCTTTCAATGATCTCAGTAGATCATGAAACATTACTGAAAAGCCACACTCAACCTCATCCTGCTGTGCCTCTCATCACATCCCAATCACTTTACCTTCCCTACCCTACTCCTGCACATCCTTACTCACACCAACTTGCCTTGCACCTCCACCCATCCCTCTCTATCTACATTGGCCCAGAAATTCCAGAACGGGGCTTGCAGCGCGTGCAAGCCCCGTATTTGCACTTACCCCGCGCTCGTGCCGATCAGCTTCTGGGACGCCTGAACTTGCAGAAATAGAAAGCACATTCCCGGGCAGCGTATGACGTCACGCCGCCCAGGAGTGCAGCCAGCGCGAAGCCAGGAGCGTGCAGTGTAAGTGAGACACGCCCCTTGAGGTCTCAGTTTCACTGGACACGCCCCCAATGTTTCTGTCAAGCTGCTAAGGATTTTTACATGCAAAGCAGCAGTTTAAATAGGTTTTTGGAAGTTTGTTGAAGATTTTGGTAACTTTTATAAACTTTTTTAAATGTTTACATTATTTTGAGTAATCTGAAGTAGTTTTAAAGAGAATTAAAGCAATTTAAAGACTTTTAAAAGCCCTAAAAGAATTTTTTTAATTCCATTTATTTATTTAGCAATGTCGTCGTCATACGTGTCTTCACACTGTTCCCTTTGGGGAACTGTATGAAGTGGTGGAAGGATTTATGGCCATGATTAACGCTCATTCCGTGACCGTAACCATCTTTGAACCAGCCATTAGGGCGGTTAGTCCTATGGCGGGAGGGTTTTACGGGCTCCCACAAGCTATACAAGGAGGGGGGGCCACCCACACCCACGGACGCAAATATCCCACTGGATGTCAACCCAGAATTTAGAGCCGGAGCTCCGACTCCACTTGCCGGGACTGTCTGGAGTGGGGTTCGAAACCCTACCCTGATCTGGCCCAGCGGCGGGGATCCTACCACTATGACAAAGGCCCAATCCAATTAGCAACGTGAAATGGCAGCATAGGGCTCCAGTCACGGGGAGGGAAAAGGCGCAGGAAACGTATGGGTGTCACCTTTTGTGCGGAGTGGGCCTTTTGCGTAGCAGTAAGCATCCCCGCCGCTGGGCCAGAAGGAGTAGGGTTTTGAACCCCACTCCAGACAGTCCCGGCAAGTGGAGTCGGAGCTCCAACTTTAAATTCTGGGTGGACATCCAGCGGGATACTTGCGTCCGTGGGTGTTGGTGGCCCCACCCCCCTCAGATGGGTTGTGGGAGCCCGTAAAACCCTCCCGCCATAGGACTAACCACCCTAATGGCTGGTTCAAAGATGGTTACGGTCACGGAATGAGCATTAATCACGGCCATAAATCCTTCCACCACTTCATACAGTTCCCCAAAGGGAACAGTGTGAGGATATGTACGATGATGACCTCTTGCGCAATGCACCTCCTTGGGCCCTCAGTCGCAGATGCGAGGGGGCAAGTCGTGCAATTGTTAAATTTTTTATTTTATTGACATGTAAAATGTTGGCCCAGTAATTCCCTTCCAAATGCGCTAGTACGGTCGGGGTACTTACGCATCTGGCCGGATGAAATGCCGGTTTTCAGCATTCACAGTGCATGTGGGGAAAACCGACATTTCCTGTCCTCTGAACGAAGGGGTTCAGAGGCAGAACGCGTGCGACTGCACAGGCAGCGCGTGCGCAGTATAATTCGCCGCTTTCATTAATGCTTTCAGTGAGGTCCAGTCATTACAACTTATACATGAAAAAAGCATGGGTACAGTTGCTCCACAGGCTGCGGAGGAAGATATTTCTTATCGTGGAGCTTCTGAAAGTATGTATGTCTGTATATATTCCTTTGCGTGTTATGTATATATTCCTTTATTTATGTGTATGAATGTATTATTTAATTATGACTTTCAGAGAAAGTAACTTATTGGAAAATCATAATTAAAAACATACATTCATACACATTAGTAAAGGAATATAAAACATACATACATATACGTAAAGGAATATATGTGGACATACATACATAACTCATTCTCACATTCCATTCACACAGCCACAATTGCTCCTTCTACCTACCGTTCTGAAAACCCTTTTAAAAAAAAATTTTTAACTTTAAAACTTACTTAAAATTTCTTAAAATAACTTCCCTCCCTTTCCCAAACAAAAATATTGCATTTCAAAAGCTCCACGATAAAATATATCTTCCTCCGCAGCCAATGAACAACTTTACACTTGATTTTTTCACGTGTAACTTCTAAGGACTTACCCTCACGGATTTCATGAATGAAATCCACGAAGTTCACTGCGCAAGCGCTGCCTGTGCAGTCGCACGCGCTCGAGGTCTGGAAATGCCGGCGTTCCCCGCATGCGCTGTTCATGCTGAACGCCGGCATTTCCAACGGCCAGAAGCGTGAGTAAGCCGACCGTACTCACGCTTCTGGCCTGGAATTTCTGGTCCAATATCACATCCCCATCTCATTAGCCACTCCTCACACTCACCCTCATCCTAGTCCAATCAAACAACTAACACACAAGGGTGGGCTCTTGGGTGTTTTAGCCAATGTTCATGTAAAGTTTCTGTTAATGTGGTGTCAAACATTAAAACCTTTATTTTCAACACTTTGCATTCTTGGACAGATTTGTGTGCACCTTTGGACGTGGCTTAGTGAGTTGCAGTGAATGGTGAGACATAACGGTACCCCCCGCAATGGTGATGAGTGTGAAGGGAATGGGTTGGGCATTGTAAGGATGCTTAATGGTGTTGGTGTGGGGTGGTGCTAACCTGTAGCATCATGTGGCAGCCAGGGTGTACAGAGTCAAGTGAAGTAAATCTGGCCATGGTGAGGCCATCCCTGGCCTCCCGGGCAGCAATGTGGTCGGCTGCTGATGTCCTGTGTCCTGTGCAGCATCAGTTGATTGCGGAGAAGGTTGGTGTTGTTGTTGGTGCTGCTGGTGTACCTGGTGCTGCTGGTGTTGGGGCTGATTGTCGTGGGATTCTGAGGACCAAGGTGAGAGAGTTTCAAGGGCACCCATGCTGATGGAATAGATGGCAGGTGAAGTAGAGAAGACAGAAGCGATCTATCAATGGTGGGAAAAGTAATGAGGTCAGACTGGATGGAGACTTGTGTAAAGACTTGCAGTATCCTGAATCTATTGTGGAAATGCGATTTAGAGAAGCTAGTGGTTAAGGGGAAGATTTCTCAATCAGCTGGGAGCTTTGACTTGACATCTGAAGCTGTCGACTCATCAGCTGATTCAATGGCCACTGACCTCCCGCCTCAGCTTCACAGACGAGGTTTAGGCACAGCGGGAAACCGGTGGGCGTCCTATAAAATCCAAAAAGCTGGGAAAAACCATGGATAAGTTGCTGTAAACAAACCACTA
Source organism: Somniosus microcephalus (assembly GCF_052327205.1). Taxonomy (NCBI): domain Eukaryota; kingdom Metazoa; phylum Chordata; class Chondrichthyes; order Squaliformes; family Somniosidae; genus Somniosus; species Somniosus microcephalus. The sequence continues at coordinate 56,607,650 of NC_140991.1, read as the reverse complement.
ATGATTTCAATTGCCTCCCCCGCTGCTGCCTGTCGGGTCTGCTCAGCAATGGCAGACCCAACATTTGGTAAAGGCGCGTGGCAGCGGGTTGACAGCAGGGTCCCTACCCACTGGGGGGAAAAAACACTTCCCCACCCGACCCGCCACCGATCATGGCCGCTGACTGCCCGCAAAATCCAGCCCATGGTAAATAGAGCCGATGGTTTATCAGTGGATTAAAACAGTTAGCTTTCTCACAAGCTGATTCTTTACCTGTGATCTTGCATCCATATAGTTCGAACCGAAGAGCAACACCGTTCTCCCATGTCTGTGGTCTTATGCGAACATATCGTGTCAGGATTGTCTGAGGAAACTGCCTTATAATTATCTCACTGGGGTTTCTGTTACCTTGAAATATCTGCAAACATTAAAGACCACAATCACTTTAGGGCAAAATCAAAAGACTACACAATAGGCAAGTTACTCATTCTGTGAATTTGCTTTGCTCTGCTCCACAATGACTCACGTCTAGATATGGTTTCACGGGCACTGGCAGTGCTTTGAACACCAGCAACCTTCTGACTGTGGAGGAACACTTCAGCCAAGCCTGTCCTCACCCAACATCCACACTTTCCAGTAGGAATCACCCGATAGTAACCAGGATCAGGAATCCTAACTGTCTTTGCCCCTCTCTACAATAAAACATGAAGGCCAAATTGCAGTGCCCGTATCACGGCCTTGGCTGCCATCCGATAACTCACCACAGAGAAGGGATGGAATCTGGGCCGATCTTAATCTGTACAGCTGAGCACCACACAATGCAATGACCCACATGGTATTTTTTAATTTAAGGCATTTAGTAGTAAGTTATTTAATTGGTCATGGTTCCAAAGAAAATCACATTAATAATTACTGTCTTATTCTAGAGTTGATAAAATGAATGTTAATAAAGTTAGAGAATGGGGGAGGGGAGTGGCTCATTAGGAAAGTTCCAGACTTCATATTTCTTCTACGTTGAGTTAAGTGATCTTAGCTGGGGCAGCAGTGGGTACACCACAGCTACCCTCATGTCCAGGCTACAAAGGGGAAATTCGCCTGGGATTTCCACTCCTGACTGCTGTCCTGTGATCCGTGCTGGAAAGTACGTGTACCTGGATTGGGCTTGGCTGTGACGTCTCACATGATCAGTAGCCCATCAACACAGTGGGGTAGATCTTCAACGTGCCGGCCCAGGCGTTAAACTGGCGCTTGCGGATCGGCCGCCCGCTTTGGAAACCACCTGATTTACATTGCCGTTGAAACCAATGAAAATCGAGCAGTTTCTAAAGCGGGTGGCCAATCCGCAATGTCAGTTTTACGCCCGGGCAGCACGCTGGAAATCCACCCCACTGTGTAGACCTGTATGTGGAAAATGTAGACCAACTACCAGTGATGTCAAACGTTATCAAATGAGGGCTGTCAATATGTTGATAGGGTAAGCTGAAGTAGCTAGAGTGGGAGGAGCTTAAACACCGACATAGACCAGATGAGCCAAATGGCCTGTTTCTGTGCTGTAAATTCTATGTAATTCTATGCAATGTTATGAAGCATGAATCATTGTATTTAAGAGAGGAAGAAAGAAAAGGAGAGAAGACTCAGGGAAAGGAAAAACTTAGAGAACTTATTAGTTTTAACTTGGTGCCAATACTAATTTTTGCTATGTCTATTCTGTGAGGTTCAAACCAGGCCTAAGAAGAATGCCCTTCAATGCACCAAACCACTCTTTGATAATCTCAATCTTTCACTCCAAATGTATTTCAGCTCAGACTGCAATTTTGCTGTGTAGACCAAGATCTATTGAAGTCTACCCTGAGGCTAACAGATTTTTTTTTTGTTTGAGATATTTAACAGTCAGCAGTAAGAAATTAGATCTTTATCAGTCACCACTAAGACTTGATTTGAATTTTAGTCTCCAGAGGGGAGAACGGTGTTTAGGACTAAAATAGTTTCTTTGTACAATCAGCACTGAGGATTCTCAACATTTTTCATGTCTTTAGAGTATGTTGTTGAAGTGTGATTACTTCAGGATATATTGTCCACTATCTTGAAGCTTTATCAGCTGTGGCGGAACTCAAATCCCAAGCTGGATAAAGATCGCTATTTATACTTAATTGTGTTCCTGCGGAGACGTGCAAGAAACTCCAACCACTCAACAGTTGACTTTTACTTCTATGTACAGCTGTAAATGGTACTGGAGTAGTGAGGTGCAGCACTAATTCAACAAAATGGCAGCAGTCACATCGGCAGTGTGCAAGTCTTTTTTGTTATAAATTAGACCAGCTAATTATTTGTCTTTTCTTGATCAGGAAACACTCCTATGGATGAAGTAAAATTAACTATAATATTGAAATAGATATAAATAGGTCATTTGAAATGGAGTTTGAATAGATCATAATTTTCTTGAGGATGGGGGGCTGGTGCTTGACTTCGAACATGAATAAGGCATATATAGAGATATACTTACAATCAGTTTTTTTTACCATTTTTCACTGATAAATTCCTCTGGTTTGGTAGATCAGCAAAAAAAAACAATTTCTGCTCATTTCTCACCTTCAGAAACCACTCAGATCCTAGTGGATCCTGAGATAAGCGCGCATCACACACATTGTGTGATGACATAGGCACATAACGTGCACAGTGATGTCACTAACATAATTTTGGACCTGATTTTCAATGCAAACTTTTTACGGGAAACAATTTGAGTTATTTGGTGATTATACTCATAATGTAACAACAGGAAGAAAAATTAAAATTGATCTTCCCAATCCCAGGCAACCTCAAAAATACCGAAAATTGAAGAAACGTCAAAAGAATTTACTAAGTGAGTAAGCCAGGGGAGTACATTGTTTTGCTGCCAACCACAGACCCATGGAATTGAGACTGTATCCAACTGTTGTGACTTTGCTCCTCAATGAATATAGAATAAAATCTTTCACTGTATTGGACCTTATTATACAGAATTATAGGGAGTCTCAATTATTGGGGTAGGGTAGTATAGTGGTTAATTTACTGGACTAGTATTAGCCCAGAGGCCTGGAATTTGAGTTCAAATCCCAACATGACAGTTTTGAGAGTTTGAATTCAGTTTAAAAAGATATCTGGAAATAAAAATCTGGTATCAGTAAAAGTGACCACGAAGCTGTTAAGATTGTCGTTAAAAACCCAACTAGTTCACTAACATCCTCGAAGGACTGAAACCTGCCATCCTTATCCAGTCTGGCCTACATATGACTCCAGTTCCACACCAACATAGTTGACTCTTAAGTGGCCTACCAAGCTACCCACCACCACCTTCTCAGGGCAACTATGGGGTGGACAATAAACGTTGGCCTTGATTTTAATTGAATGAAAATTGTTCAGGTTCCACAATGGCTCGGAGGTCCACTCCACCAGATTACTGCCCATGTACTGAAGTTACAGAATTACCACAGAATGAGCAGAGAGAGAGAGAAGTTCATTCAGACTACTTTTTAAAAAAAAGATTAGTTATAATCATGTTAGTTGGCTCATAGTGCCAGCTTGGCTTAGTTGGCCACACTCCCGCCTCCGAGTCAGAAGGTTGTGGGTTTAAGGCCAACTCCAGGACTTGAGCCCGTAATCCAGGCTGACATTTTAGTACAGTGCTAAGGTGTGTTGCCAAAGGTGCTGACTTTGGTTGAGATGTTCAACCAAGGCTCTATCTGCCTCTTCAGGTGGATGAGAAAGATCCCATGGCACTATTCAAAGAGGAGCCGGGAGTTCTCCTGGTGTCCTGGTCATATTCCTCCCTCAACCAACAGCAAAATGACAGAAACATTTCCATATTCCATAGCAGGCAGCATGAATCTCACACAAAGAGAATGACAATTGTATTTTATAGCAGACTGCTACACCCAGGGATTGTTTGAAACAATTACCATTTGATATGGACGTGTTTGAAAATAATTCAAATTGATTAAAACAGTCCCACTGAGCCTTCTCATACAATAAAGTGATTCTGAGTATCACATGAAAGCTTTTAACACCCAAGAGTATGCAACAAGACTTCTTAAACTGTTTTAAGATACATTTTGGTAATAATTTAATCATTACTGGATAGAACATTTCTGTTGAGACTAACTTTCATTTAATTACAGTTAAGTTAGGGGTTTACAGGTGGCATAAGTTTATTCAACCTAAAGGATTAGTGTATGAGCTGTTTAACTATTCAGATTACTGCCTCAGATTATTTTAAATGTGTTAATGCCTCTGTTAAAACAGCAAACAGAGGGAGGTCATGTGAATGGATTAAGTACCCGCTGACTAATATTGGCAACAGTAATTTCCAAGTAGATACTATTCCAAGTAGCTATTGTAGAGATGTGATCAGTTTTAAATCAGGATGCTGTTCTTCAGCAAACGTTCCTTGTTACTGTCTTCATGTCCTCATACTTAGAAATCTGATGGATTCTTGGTTTGTAGAGTGAATAACTCCTGCGCATTAAATTGATTGAATGTTCTTTGCTGTAGACCAAAATGGCCGATTTCCAGTCTTAATAATAACCCCCTTTCATGGTCCACCAATGAGGTAATGTTCCTATATACACATTTGTAAGAAAAAATTAACAGGGTAACAAGATATTGACAATTTAAACAATTTTAGTGTAAATTCTGGACGTATCCGTATTCTTATCTCTAGAGTATAAGAAATTGTAGCTCCACAAGTCTTGTCAAAATATATGTTTAAACTTGTTAAATTCTTCCTTGATTGCCTGACATCTGGACCCCATTCCCAGCCCCTTGCCTTTTTCTTCCCTGGCATGTTTGGTCTCCAGAGGCTGGATTTCAAATTAACTCGTGCTGGTGGGCACTGAGAGACCCAAAAGGCCAATATACCACCACTAAGACATCGGCCTTGTTTGGACTGGTCTCCATCCCAGGGAATAGCCTTGATAAGCTGGCCCGCTAGTTCTTTGATCATAAAAAAATTGTCTTATGTCTGCCAGTACAGAGGACCAAAAGGACACAGAACCACTACAAGCCCACTGACTCCCACAGCTACCTGGACTACACTTCCTCCCACCCCACTTCCTGTAAGGACTCTATTCCATTCTCCCAGTATCTCTGTCTCTGCCACATCTGCTCTGACAATGCCACCTTCCATACTAGTGCTTCCGACATGTCTTCCTTTTTCCTCAACCGAGGATTCCCCTCTACTGTGGTTGACATGGCCCTTGACCGTGTCCGTTCTATTTCCCGCACGTCTGCTCTCGCCCCTTCCCCTCCCTCCCAGAACCACGATAGGGTTCCCCTTGTCCTCACCTTTCACCCCACCAGCCTCCACATTCAACGGATCATCCTCCGCCATTTCCGCCACCTCCAGCATTATACCACCACCAAACGCATCTTCCCCTCACCTCCCCTTTCAGCATTCCGAAGGGACCGCTCCCTCCGCGACACCCTGGTCCACTCCTCTATCACCCCCAACACCCCTTCCCCTTTGCCCGGCACCTTCCTGTGCAAGCGCAGGAGATGCAACACATGCTCTTTTACCTCCACCCTTCCCACTGTCCAAGGCCCCACACACCCCTTCCAGGTGAAACACTGATTTACTTGTACTTCTTGCAATTTAGTATACTGTATTCGCTGCTCACGATGCAGATTCCACTACATTGGGGAGACCAAACGCAGATTGGGTGACCGCTTTGCGGAACACCTCCGTTCAGTCCGTAAGGGTGACCCCGAGCTTCCGGTCGCCTGTCACTTTAATTCTCCGCTCCACTCCCACTCAGACCGCACCGTCCTCGGCCTCTTGCACTGTTCCAATGAAGCTCAATGTAAGCTCGAGGAACAGCACCTCATCTTTCGATTAGGCACTTTACAGCCTTCTGGACTCAACATAGAGTTCAACAATTTCAGACCATAACGTCTGCCCCTATTCTTTTTTTTCCATTTATTTCATTTTTTTTTCTCTCTCCCACATGGCAGCTGTCTTTCATTCTGCCATTTACACTTCATCTAGAGCCATCTTTTGTTTCTTAATATATCCCATTACCACCTCCTTTTGCCTTGCACCATCTCTTAATGTCTCTTAATGTCTCCTGCCTTCCATCCTATCACAGACCTTCCCTTTTTTTCTTTCCTCCCCTCCCCCCTTTCCCTGCCCCTGCACTTGCTCAATAACCTGTTCGATCTCCAGCTTTTTCCAGTTCTGACGAAGGGTCATCGACCTGAAACGTTAACTCTGTTTCTCTCTCCACAGATGCTGCCTGACCTGCAGAGTATTTCCAGCATTTTCTGTTTTTATTACAGAACCAGAATGGTCTTTCTCCATTCTGTCTTGAGAGAACTGTCCAGGTCCCAATAATTCCAGGCTTTTTCATTTGATTATAAAGGAATGTCCTACCGGAGTTCTCTGAGTACAGCTGCATAGGCCTTATTGACCAAGAAGGAGTTCAGTAGCCAACACTTTCCTGATGTAGTAGTGGTGGGTTGGTTAAGGGGCTTCATCTCAGCTCAAGTGAAGACTTCTTCTCTGTGGTGCTTAGCTTATTACAAACATTATGATCTTTGATAATGGCACTGACGTGAATCCTAAGGTAAAGAATCTTGGTTCTATTGTCTCACCTTCCCAATGTTTACTGATTGGCTTTATCATCTAAAGACAACTTACAACAAAAATAACATGCATTTAGATATCATCTTTAACAGAGTAAAACGTGCCAAGGTGCTTCACAGGAGCGATTATCAAACAAAATTTGACACCGAGCCACATAAGGAGATAGTTGGATACGTGACCACTTGGTCAAAGAGATAGGTTTTAAGGAATGTCTTAAAGAAGGAGAGAGAGGTAGAGAGATGGAGAAGTTTACGGAGGGAATGCCAGAGCTTAGGGCTAGGCAGCTGAAGGCACAGCCGCCAATGGTGGAGTGAAGAAAATCGGGGGTAAGCATCAGGCCAGAATTGGAGGAGAACTTAGTGTGTTTCCTGTACATAATCACAAAGGGACAGGGCCAATGTTCCCTTTAAACTGCAAGGCCGCATGGCTCTCTGGACCTCCCGTGCAGCCGGCTCGCCGGCTTTTCAATGTGAAAAACCACACATGCGCGGTATTTTGAATAGGCTGCGCAACCCCTTAAAGGGGCTATGCACCCAAAAAAAACGTAACGGGAACATTGGACAGGGCCTCTTCTTTTATTGTATAACTAATCAGCTTCCTCAGCCCTTTCTCTGATTGACCTATTATGAATATATTGGCAAAATTCGAACAATGTAAATTCACGATCTGATGAAAGAGACTGACTAATTAATTCTGTCATCAATTGAAAAGGCTTTCCTGCCGTTGATGCTGATTTGAAGTTAGGACTTACTGGCCTAGAAATTCAGTATAGCCACTTTTGGGGCGGTAAAGTCGGGCGGCCACTAAAGTTTGCGCCCAGCGCAAAGTCGAGCCCCCTTCGCCGATATTCAGTCGCATCGCCCTAAGAGGTTGCTGCTGCGCTAAAACAGGCGATGCACGACTATCATTAGGCGCTAAGCCGGCGGGCCGGGGCAAAACCCCGGAAGTTGGGCGCAGGGCAGGTGCGACGAGCTGCTGATTGACGGCAGACACTCTGCCACCGGTCAGCTCTTAAAGGGGGAGGGTGCATTTGTGTTTCTGAAAGGCCGACATTAGTTTGTTATGTGGTACGGGCAGTCCTCCTCCTCCTCCTCCTCCTCCTCCTCCTCGTTGTGCCAAACCAGAAGATCCGTCTCCCACAAAGAAGGAGTGTTGCAACACGGCTGCCGTTTCTACTGCAGGAGGAGTGCCCTTTAATTTGCGCCCCCCGCGCCCCGCATCGGCTGAGCACCGTTCCACTCAACAGTCGCTAGGGGTGCCAGGCGCACAATGGGGCGGCGCAACTCAAGTTCCGGATTGGGGCGCACAAAGGGCGTTGCACGAGGAAATGACGTCATGATCTGCGCGCGCAGCTGAGCGCGCGCAAAGACTTTGCGCCGGCGCTAAATCTCTACTGAAGTTGGGGCGAGGCGCAGATCGCGCAGCGCCCGGGCGCTAGCCGCCTAGCGCTCGACATCTACTCCTCCTAAGGCGCTAACGGCTGGCGCAACCAACTGAATTTCTAGCCCACTGTGTGTTAGAATTTCTGAATCAAACTCTGAGTTGAATTTGAAACTCACGTGAGTACAATTATTGACTACCTTACGGGCTGAAGATTCGTGTGATATGCGGTATCGTCTCACAGACAAAGTTTTCTTCCTTGTTCGTGTTAGTAAATGTGACTGATCTTGACAAATGGGGAAAAATAAATTTTTTGGATGATTTTGTGACACATTTAAAGTAAAATATTTTTTTTGTTTCAACAACATACCTTTTGCTTATTCCTTTCCTTCAGAGTTATCCAGTCTTCCCCATTTGAACTCACATCCACTTTGTATGTCTGGATGAAATACACCCGCTGAGTTTCTTTGGAGACAGCACCTTGCGTCGCTATTGCAGAGATGTGCTGCAGGAACCCCAGGTCCACCTGCAACATTCAGAACCAGCCAGAGCTTGTTAGAGATTATTATAACTTGTTACATCACACAATAGTGCTAGTCATCGAGTGAGGGAAAAAACATTAATGCAGTGCCAACTCTTATTGATGTTTCCAAGCAGGCAAGTGAAATTTTAAATATTGAAACAAAATTGTCGGGTGATGCAGAAATAAGAGTTTATATTTCTTACTCATGTATGTTTGGTATAGTGTGTGCAATCACCTGGCCGAATATAGAGTGTGCTACTGTACAATGTTTATGTGTTTATGTGCAGTTTGCGCTTCTGTAATGGAACTATTCATTCACTGGAAGCCCTGGTTTATTTATTCATGAATTCAATGTTAGTTTGATTGTCAGGTATGTGTGTGCTCCAAGACCTTTTTTTCTTAACTGACATCAGTGTGCCGGAGATTAAATCTTCCCAGATTATTTATGCAAGGAGGCCACTCAAGATTTTCAGCTGGAGTTTGGCTCAGCTGTCTGGTTCAAGTAAAGCCGCAGCAGTTCATGAACTCAAAATGAAAGGCACATTCCAAAAGGTTGGACAGATATCCCAGCACTGGAATAATCTAGCTTCACATCTGCCCCTTTTATATTAAAAGACACCTTTAAGCAGCTGAGTAAAGAAGATCCATAATGAGAAAAGCTACAAAGAAGCCGACTAATCAGCTCCCCTCATGGTAGGGGAAGGAGCAATATAGAGGAATGTGACCATGGGGAGCTCAAAACAAGGGAATGGGAAACGGTAAACACAGGACTTTTATATTATAATGTAGGTACATGCCATATTGCAGCAGCATGTTAATAAAAGTGTATTGTTCTGATTTTATTTCTCTTTATTTACTGTCTCCTCTAATATTCTACACTTCATCTGCCTTTGACAAAGCCTAAACATATGATTCTACGTAAAATTCTAATTAAAATAGTAGTAAGAAAACGCAGTTCAAATTTGGCCTGAGAAGGAGTTTAGTGGGAGTCTTGCTTCTGGCTGAGTTGTGTGAGTCACACATCTGGTCATGATTTGGATTCACATACAAGGGAAATGAAACATAAATGCTACTGATTCCTTCCCTTTGCAGGGTTCAAGATGCAACATAATGTTAACTAACCGGACCGTATAAGAGCCCAGTCAACAAACCCAGAAGATGCATCTTTTTCTTTGGACCTCAACTTTTGTAAGGCAGGGAAAATAAATTGTAAGTACAATATAATCGGAGCTAATAAAGATATTTGTGGTTAGGCCAAGTGGATAATCCATCACCTTGACACAGTGGGTACTGAACTAAAGATTTTTTATGTAGTGGCGCCTCACAGCAGTTAGCTTTTATATAGTCACACGGGTATGAGCTGGACTCCATTTGTTTGGTGAATTTTTGGAAGAATTCCTGTTTGCGTGCTGAATTTTCTTTGTGTGGTTTGATTTTAGAGCTTTCACCTGTTCAAAAGCAAGTCTGAAAATTAAAACGGAGAACGTCATATGAGAGAATTAAATCAATTAAAGCAATGTACCTCTTTTAGTATTGTCTGAATCACTTATTCCGTGTTGTTAACTCTTAACTACCACAGCCAAATACATGAATGCATTATTTTTTCAGCTGGGTGGGTGGATGAACAGGTCACAGACTCCTCTTTGACTTCTGACCCCTTTTTGCCATTCCAAAATGCAACAAATAGGAGTTGCATTTACCACGGCCAATTTGTCCTCAAGGCTGCTCCACTTAGTGGCCCAGATAATAAGGGACAAGACACACATCCGGTGCGTGGATTCAAGTGTTAAAGGGGTGTTATCACCTCAGCAGAGGGGGGTGTCTGACAACATATGCCTGGCTCGTAGACTCCAACGCCATTTTGGAAGCCATGGCAACTTTGTTCATGTAGCAGGTGCTGTATCTGCTGCAGTATTTACAACATGTCCTTTAAATCTCCACCGTAACTTTCAAAAAAGTACTGTTTTCTTTTGTTCTTAGAAGTGAGTGTCGCCAGTAAAGCTGCACTTTATTAGCTGTAGCTAGTTACTCTGAGAAGGTGGGGATGGGCCATCTCCTTGAACTGCTGCACGTTCTTGTGCCCATGTTGCTGCCACGCTAGTGTTAGGTATGGGATTCCAGGATGGTGACCCAGCAATAATGAAGGACTGGCAGTATATGTTCAAGTCATGATGGTGTTTGACTTGGAGGGGAACGTGCAGGTGATGGTGTTCCCATGAGCCTGCTTCTCTTGTCATTCTCAGTGGTAGCGGTCTTAGGACTGGGAGGTGCTGTGGAAGTAATCTTAGCGACTTGCTACAGTGCATCCTGTAGCTAGTACGTACTGCAGCCACAGTACATTGGTGGTGGAGATTGAGTTCAGCGGCAGAGACGTCTGCTGCTGAAATATAAGCACTTGATTGGTAACACATTGTTGCATTCTTCTGTAACTTGCTAAATTGCCTTTCAAGGCAATGCACCAGTTCGGGCAAAAGAAACAAAGGTGAGAGGAGGAGAATTTTTTTTACACAGCGAGTTGTTATGATCTGGAATGCACTGCCTGGAAGGGTGGTGGAAGCAGATTCAATAGTAACTTTCAAAAGGGAATTGGTTATATATTTGAAAAGGAAACATTTGCAGGGCTATGGGGAAAGAGCAGGGTCTTGGGATTAAATGGATAGCTCTTTCAAAGAGCCGGCACAGGCACGTGGGACAAATGGCCTCCTTCTGTGCTGTATGATTCTTTGATTCTATGATTATGAAGCCTTTTTAACCACCGAGTTTTAATTATTTATTCCCCTCTCATTTCCTCCCAATTCCTTCAACTAAGGAAGTACTTCCCAAATAGCGGCATTTTAATGCTGCATAGTACTCCATCTAATGGTCCAACTGCAGCCAAAGGAAGCCAGATAAAATAAAACGCTGAGGCTTTGAGTTGACCTCAATCCCCTCTGGGATGGTATGAGAACAGACTTCTGGGCTGTCTCACAGCTGAGACTTGAACCAGTATAATATGAGAAAACAATTTTACCTCTATATTACTGAGCCACTAAGAAGACAAAAACCTCCCTGTGTTACTATTATTTTCTTTAAACAGTGAAAATGCAAACCAAAATGTGCCAGCCTACTACATGGCAGAGTGTTAGAGCCTGGATTCATATTTGCGATCCTCCATACTCTGGATTAGCACCATCATCTGTGCGGATGGTTAAAGCCTCTGACCGAGAGGCCAGGCATTTTGTTATAAGAGAAAAAAAAACACCATCACAGGCTGTTCTTGTGCAATTCTCAGCAAGCAATTTGAAAGTAGCATTGATGAAGGGTAGGGAAAAGATCAATGGCCTTCGCTTAGTGGGAAACAATGCGTGGTGACCCAAGAGAGAGAGAAGAAAAATATAAGGGTGTCTGACTCTCAAAATGTGGTCCTTAAAGGATTAAATTCACAAACACCCACCAGAATAAGCGTGGGAGTAAACTGCTTGTGAAATATGAAATGCTGCAATATGCTACAGCTGTGTAGGGAAAAGGGATGATGAGGAAAATCTATTTCATCCAAACTTCCACTATTGTAGTCAAACAAGATTCATCTGGATGTCAGAATAAATCAACTTGGGATTTCCTCAAGCTTCCAGCATCCTGCTCTCTGGAAAGCGTTCCAGCCATATCAAATTCCTACACAGGACTTAGTTCATCTTACAATCCTTAAAGATACGACATCCCTTTTGTGCAGCCTAGATATAGAAGCGATCAGATATCAAACTCTAACATTAGTCTTTCTCTTTCACTCATCATAAGCTTGCCATTGATGTTTGAAGACGTTTCAATAACTTTAGCCAAAGAAGGAAGCAGTTGTTCTGTGAATTACCAGTTCGAAGAGCATTGTGTATTGCCGTGAATTGGTTTGCAATGGTCTACTTAAAAATAGGGAGTTTTAAACACGTTGGGGTAGAAAGTGGTCCTCTTTGTGCCCGTTTTATGGGCAGAAAATGGAAGCATAAAAGACCCAATTTCGGGGTGCAATCATCTACGCCCAATCAGCGCCTGCGTTATAGGTGCTGCCCACGTTGGTGTAGGCGGCTTTGCAGGCGTTTTGGGTGGCCACCTAAAACAGGTCTTAGGCCCCTGCCATATGTTAATTAAGGGCCCCTCGGTAAATTAGTTTACCATTAACGGAGCAGGTGCCAATCCTGCCCACTCAGAACTCTTCAGCGGCCCCTGCGATGCCAATGCAAGGTACGTTTTTTTAAATAATATTTAAGTTAAATTTTAGATTACAGCACATTTTGACCAAACATACAGGCAGTTGAATCCAAAAATAAGTTGGGAAAATCTTGCAAGATTTTAAACTCCTTGGTGTAGATTCCTTCTACGATGCTCTCATAACGCCACTGACACCGTTATTAGAGTGAAAGGTCTTGCTCCTTCTGATCATTGCACAGTCAGTATCCTTCACCTAGCAACCTTATTCTTTGAAGCCATACAAGATCGATGCATTTCTAAAAGCTACTTGAAGTAGGAAATTGCATTTGTTGCAACCATTTAGAGATATTTTTTCTTCAATAATATAACACAGGCAGGCTGATAAAAGGAAGGTGGTCTCTTTCAGGTTTTTTCAGATGAAAGGAAGTATATTGGACACAGTGTTTTATATTTATTGACTACTTATATTAAAGGGCACTCTATTCATGAAGAGGTGTGTGGCTAACTGGGCAGGGAGAAGAGTTAAAAGAGATGTCTCATGATGACGTTACCTTGTCGCTGGGTCAAATTCCTGGAACTCCCTACCTAACAGCATTATAGGAGCACATTCACCACATGGACTACAGTGGTTCAAGAAGGCGGCCCACCAACTTCTCAAGGGCAACTAGAGGTGGGCAATAAGTGACGCTCACCCCGAAAATTGATTTTTCAAAAACACACAAGTGGCACAAAGATGTGTTTGGATGTGATCTATGTCATTACGTGTGTGTTTGTAAGCAAATTTTAAAAAGAGTTGCCAAACACTTTTTCACAAAGATGGTATCCCTTTAAATAGTGTTGGTGTGGATAGAAAAATGCGGTTCCACAACCACATGCTTTGAATGTATTAGTAATGGGAAAGGACATAACAAGTTAAAAAGTCTGTTTTACAAAATGTTGCATAAATGGCCGACAGTAAAGAAATGATAATCATCTGGCATGTCAAGAATGGCCTTAAATCAGAATCAATATAAAATAATTCAGTAATGAATTTCATGTCTACCCTTCCTTGGGCCTCCAGTATAGGATTAATAATAATGGTGCTTTAAATTATAAAGTCAATACAAAAAGCAGAATTAGACCTTAGACTAAAAACAGATGTGGGACCTCTTACCCTGACAGCTGATTGGTTCTGGGGATTAGGCCTATGACATTAGAGCTATTACGATTCTTTGTTCTTTGAGATATGTATAAATACAAATACATTTATTTTTCCCAGTGAAATTACTTGCTCAGTTTTTAAAAAATGGCCAACCTATGCACGGAAAGATTATTTATGATAATGATACTATTTATGAGGCCAAAGCTGTTGCAAAATGATTGAAAGGGCTGCTGTCACCCCAGCGGGAAGGTTTAAAACAGGCTGAATTCCAGGAACAGTCAGCAACAGCCTGTTACAAAACCCTCACTGCCATACCGCCACATTGGGCACGAGAGTGAATTCATGAGGCAACAGAAAATGTGAATTGATCCAATCCTTTAAAAAAAAAATATATATATATTAATTTTGATGAATATTAAGGTAAAACTGAGGCCAGGGTACAATCAGTGATGTGATGACATCACCAGCACCCACTGTGTCACCGTAGCTATCTATAAAGAAGGTTCACTGGGCTCAAAGGGGTAAAAATTGGGTAGCGCCCCCTTTGGGACGCTACCATCACCAGGGCGCTAATTTTAGTGCCCCCAAAAAGTTAGCACCACCGCAGCCGATTTTCCCAGGTAGCGCCCCAAGAGGGAGGAGGGGCGCTACTGGAAGCGCCCCGCATCCCTCTTGGGGTGCTGCGAGGCAATATCACGCCACAACGTGCTGCAATGCCATGTGCTGCAGCACGTTGCACCGCGGTACTGCAGGCCTTCCTCCCCTTATTAAAGGGGAGGGGCCTGGCGCAGTGCGTCCTGAAGCCCAATTGGGCCACCAGGGATCAGGAGTGCCATCAAATGAGCCTGGCACTCAAGAGGAGTGCCGAGCTCATGGAGAGCAGCCGGCACCCCGCGGGGGGGCTTCATGGGGTCCAGGGACAGCAACGGGGGCAGGTGCTGGCAGGCGGCCAGCAACAAATATGCCCGCCCGCCACCTCCCCTTTAACTAGCACCGTCCTGGCCGCAGGTAAGCCCCCCTGATCCCGGAGGACATAGCGTCCGGCGGTAAGTCGGGGGGCACCAATCCAATGTTACAGCTGGGGTGCGAGAAGGGCGCTGCACATGGCGATTACGTCATTGCCGGCGGCGCAGCGCCACGCGGCGCTAACAGTTAGTGCCGCCACTAACCTCCCGCTGAATTTCGCTGGAGGCATTAGCGCCACCGCGCCCAGGTGTTAGTTGATTTGCCTCTTAGGGCGCTAATGGGAGGCACAAATCAACCAAATTTAACCCCCAAAGACTTTAGGGGGGTGAATTTCCACAAGGCTTCTCCCGATCGACCGGTGTAACTTCACCAGAAAAGCCATAGAAACCTTAGGAAAATGGTTTTTACGCCATTTTTCTGGGCTTTCCGTGGCTCTGTGTCAAAGTTACGGCGGATGGTCAGGATAACCCTTGTGGAACTTTACCCTCACTGTATTGTGAAATAGCTGATTTTTGAATAGCACAGATACTGACACCTACAGACTTCCCAGTAGCACGTTTGCCTTTCTCGGTCAAATTTAAGAATTTTCAGACAGAAATTCCCAGTGGAAATAATGTCTGTTCTTTTCCAAAGGCAGAAAAATATGATGTTATCTCCTATTATCTTTTGGATTACTCTTCACTGCACAAATTATTAAAAAATATCTAACTTTTAGTCTTTCATTCTCTAACTGTGTCTTGTCATGCATTTATAATCACATTCAAATCTAAGCAATAAAACTTGTCAATGTCACCTCAGGCCTCAAGCTCATTGCGTGTGTAAATGTGTATATAAGGGTTGGTATAACATGCAATCTAATAATCCATTAGGTCAATAGTCCCCTTTTCAAATCACTGTTATTCTATAATCAACATAATGTTGCACTTCAAGTTACAACATGTAAAAAGGCCATTCGGCCCAACTAGTTTGTATCGGTGTTTATCCTTCACGCCAGCAAATAATTCTATTTACATTTACCCAACCTGTTTCCTTCATCCATTTTTCCGTTAACGACATCTCCACCAATTCAATCTGATTTTGAATGTAGACCTTGGACTGGATTTTACCAACCTCGGCGGGTCTGTGGCGGGTGACGTCAGTGGCACGTCCCGACCCCGCTGCTGGCTGCAGTCTGCTGTTCAAAATGATTTTCCCCTGATTGGGCTTGTTAAGCCTGCCCAGCGTGTATGCCAGCCAATTGAAAGAAGCAGGTCTGATGACGTCATTTGATGACGCGTCATCAGCCGGTTTCCTTAAAGGGACCATGCACAAATTGATTTTGATATTTGTGCTGTCAGTGTTCTACAGCATTGAGGTGCTGCAAACACTGACAAACACTGCACAGAGGTGCATGGTTGCACCCAGGCTCTCCAATGACTCCCTCCATATGCTTATGGAGGGAGTCACAGCACGCAAGGAGGTCCTCTTCCCTTCCAAAGGGCAGAAGAGACCTCCCCAGGAGACCAACGCAGCCTGGTTGCACATTGCACGGGAGGACACAAGCAAGGATGTGGTCCGGAGGACCAGGCTGCAGTGGTGCAAACCTTTCAATGATCTCAGTAGATCACGAAACTTTAGTACAAAGCCACACTCAACCTCATCCTGCTGTGCCTCTCATCATATCCCCATCACTCTGCCTTCCCTACCCTACTCCTGCACATCCTTACTCACACCAACTTACCTTGCACTTCCACCCATCCCTCTCTATCTACATTATCACTTCCCCATCTCACTAGCCACTACTCACACTCACCCTCATCCTAGTCCAATCATACCAACTAACAACACACAAGGGTAGGCACTTGGGTGTTTTATGCAATGTTCATGTAAAGTTTCTGTTAATGTGGTGTCAAACATTAAAATCTTTATTTTCAACACTTTGCATTCTTGGACAGGTTTGTGTGCACCTTTGGAAGTGGCTTAGTGAGTTGCAGTGAATGGTGAGATATAACGGTATCCCCGCAATGGTGATGAGTGTGGAAGGAATGGCTTGGGCATTGTAGGGATGCTTTATGGTGTTGGTGTGGGGTGGTGCCAACCTGGCGCATCATGTGGCAGCCAGGGTGTACAGTGTCAAGTGAAGCAAATCTGGACACGGTGAGGCCATCCCTGGTGTCCCGGACAGCAATGTGGTCGGGTGCAGATGCCTTATGTCCTGTGCAGCATCAGTTGATTACGGAGAAGGTTGGTGATATTATTGGTGCTGCTGGTGTGCCTGGTTCTGCTGGTGTTGTAGCTGATTGTGGTCAGATTCTGAGGACCAAGTTGAGAGACAGTATAAACCGTACCCATTCTGATGGAATAGATGGCAGGTGATGTTGAGATGACAGAAGCGATCTGTCAATGGTGAGAGAGGTTGTTACAATGAGGTGACACTGGTTAGAGAGTTTGCTCCAAACACTTGCAACCTGCATAAAGCTCAATCTGTCTTCCAAATGCAGTAAGCAACAGCTTCTGAGCTTGGACAGACCCGACATTTGGGAAAGTCGTGGGGTTTCAACCCGCTGTCAAAAAAATCAATTTTCCCACCCGACCAGCCAATGATTGCACCCGCTGAACCCCCAGAAAATTCCCCCCATAGTTTCTGCCTCAACCACTAATCCTGGAAACAGCCTGCTTCTTGCTATTTTCTCCCTTCCAACCAATTTTTAATCTCATTTGCTACTGTCCCCCTAATTCCATACCCCTTAATCTTTTCTAATAATCTCCTTGTCAAAAGCTTTCCTAAAGTCTATGGACACTACATTCACTGCATTTATCGCATCTACCATATCTGTTACCACCTCAAAAAATTCTATGGGCTTTGCTAAGCATGATCGTCATTTTTAAAATCTGTGCGGGCTACTTCTATTTTCTCATTTTCTAGAAATGCGCCAATTTCATAATTAATTAAAGATTCAAAAATTTTCCCCATGTTAAATGGTAAAATGAAAGAATTGAAGTCATTGGAACTACAAAATCGGAGGATATGTATGTAGGGCCACTCAGCACCTGACCTCATTACAGCCTTGGTCCAAACATGGACAAAAGAGCTGAACTCAAGAGGTGAGGTGAGAGTGACTGCCCTTGACATCAAGGCAGCATTTGATCGAGTGTGGCATCAAGGAGCCCTAGCAAAACTGAAGTCAATGGGAATCAAGGGAAAAACTCTCCATTGGTTGGAATCATACCAAGCACAAAGGAAGTTGGCTGTGGTTGTTGGTGGTCATTCATCTCAATCACATGACATCACTGCAGGAGTTCCTCAGGGCAGTGTCCTAGGCCCAACCATCTTCAGCTGTTTCATCAATGACCTTCCCTCCATCATAAGGTCAGAAGTGGGGATGTTCGCTGATGATTGCACACTGTTCAGCACCATTCGAGACTCGTCAGATACTGACACAGTCCGTGTCCATATGCAGCAAGACCTGGACAACATTCAGACTTGGGCTGACAAGTGGCAAGTAACATTCGCACCACACAAGTGCCAGGCAATGACCATCTCCAACAAGCGAGACTCTAACCATCTCCCCTTGACATTCAATGGCATTACCATCGCTGAATCCCCCACTATCAACATCCTGGGGGTTACCATTGATCAGAAACTGAACTGGACCAGCCATGTAAATACTGTGGCTACAAGAGCAGGCCAGAGGCTGGGAATTCTGCAGCGAGTGTCTCACCTCCTGACTCCCAAAAGCCTTTCCACCATCTAAAAGGCACAAGTCAGGAGTGTGATGGAATACTCTCCACTTGCCTGGATGAGTACAGCTCCAACAACACTCAAGAAGCTCGACACCATTCAAGATAAAGCAGCCCGCTTGATTGGCACTCCATCCACCACCTTCAACATTCACTCCCTCCACCACCGGTGCACTGTGGCTGCAGTGTGTACCATCTACAAGATGCATTGCAGCAACTCGCCACAGCACCTTCCAAACCCGCGACCTCTACCACTTAGAAGGACAAGGGCAGCAGACGCATGGGAACATCACCACCTACAAGTTCCCCTCCAAGCCACACACCATCCTGACTTGGACCTGTATCACCGTTCCTTCACTGTCGCTGGGCCAAAATCCTGGAACTCCCTTCCTAACAGCATTGTGGGTGTACCGACACCATATGGACTGCAGCGGTTCAAGAAGGCGGCTCACCACCATCTTCTCAAGGGCAATTAGGGATGGGCACTAAATGCAGGCCTAGCCAGCCAGCGACGCCCACATCCCATCAATGAATTTTTAAAAAGGGGCTGTTGATTTGCTATCACCACCACAAAGTCAAAATGAACTGTAAATACGTTCTTCTTGAATACATTTACGATGTCACTACAGAGAGCGACCAGAGCA
Source organism: Somniosus microcephalus (assembly GCF_052327205.1). NCBI lineage: Eukaryota > Metazoa > Chordata > Chondrichthyes > Squaliformes > Somniosidae > Somniosus > Somniosus microcephalus. Next base: position 56,588,502 of record NC_140991.1, on the reverse strand, counting down.
ACTCTTCCCCAGAGGAGATATAGAAAATGATAAAACGTCACATTTGTTGGGGCAGATTAGAGGTAGTTTTAATCTGCATCGGACGGTGCCACCAGTACCTGACCTAGGAGTGCTTGATGCTGACATGGCCCAACATTGACATTCCTCAACACGATGAACACAAATTTTACCCAGTTAAAACAGACAAAAAACATGGAACTGATAACAGCATGCAGATATATTGCATTCTGTCAGTACATCTACTGGGAAGGAAGCTGTATCTGGAACCTTCCATTGGCCCCAGTTTAGTGATTGTGATGGTAGGAAATTACCAGCTCAGAAGATTTGTTTGATGTTCAGATTAAAGAAACGCATTTTACTCTGCAGTTCAAAGCTAGAAATTTTCCCCAGCCACAAGCTTTCTCGAATGACAGCAGGTACAATGACCTTAAACTACTAAAGACATTCTGAGCATAGATAAATCTCATCATTGTGTTTACCTGTATCCATTCTTTGCTGGAGTCCTCTGATGGTGTCCATGCGTTTTCCGGGTAATTTAGTCTCGATCTTTCTGAGGACCAGAATAAATTATAATTGCTGGAACTCAAAATTTGATCTGCGTGAATCTTGCCCGATTCCATGCCAAGTGATTCATTACAGTGAATGTCTGGAAAAATAAAACAGAAAACACAATACTGTAATATAAAATATTTCATCATAGCTTATTAGTGGGACTAATAGGACATCTCTTTCAAAGAGCCGGCACAGGCACAATGAGGTGAATGGCCTCCTTCTGCTCTGTATGATTCTATCTCTGAGACTGATTGTTTCCTTCTTTATATTATCATATTTGAATTTGCTGTAAAACTAATAAAGTATGTTTTGCATTCAGTTATCATTTCTCCACTCCTCTCCTCATTGTGCTGATTCACACACGGGTGCAATTCCACAGGTATGAACTGTCCTCTGGCACCTTGCCCAGGTGACCGAGAGAATGGCCAGGAAAGCTCTCGCAGCTGCTTTCATTCCACTGGCGTTACTTCGCCGGGCGTGCTGCAGTAACCTCATTGACGCGCGGAAACGAGGTTTCCCCCGCAATTCCGGCGCGGCAATGTCGTTGGACCAGGAGCATATCCCAGCCAATGTGTTTGGGCTGATTGTTTGTTTGTGGGGAGCTTCACAGCTGAGCTTGAACAGGTTCGCATCCAACATCCCCACATTCCAGCAAGGGAGCAGTCTCCTGGCCAGTTTCAACCTCTTCCACTCTCATAAACTTAAGCTCATCCAAAACTCTTCTGTCAGCACGGTGGCATAGTAGTTAGCACTGTTGCCTCACAGCGCCAGAGACCCGGGTTCGAATCCGGCCTTGGGCGACTGTCTGTGTGGAGTTTGCACATTCTCCCCGTGTTTGCGTGGGTTTTCTCCGGGTGCTCCGGTTTCCTCCCACAGTCCAAAGATGTGCGGGTTAGGTTGATTGGCTATGATAAATTGACCCTTAGTGTTAGGGGGATTAAATAGGTGGGGTTACAGGGATAGGGTGGGATATGTGTTGGGGTTATGGGGATCGGGTGGGATATGTGTCGGTGCAGGCTTGATGGGCCGAAATGACCTCTATCTGCACTGTGGGGTTTCTGTGATTCTGTGATATCCTAACACGCACCAAATCCCCTTCAACCATCACCCCTGTGCTAGCTGACCTACATTGGTTCCTGGACCAGCAATATATCGATTTAAAAATTCTCATTCTCGTGTTCAAATTCATCTATGGCCTCATTCATCCTTATCTCTGTAACCCCCTACAACCCCCATCCCCCAGACAACTCTGCGTTCCTCCGATTCTGGGCTCTTATGCATCCCCCACTTCCTTTGCACTAGGTCCTAAGCCCTGGTATTTCCTCCTTTAACCTCTCCGCCTCTCCACCTCTCTCTCTTCCTTCAAGACACTCCTTAAAGCTTAACTCATTGACCAAGCTTTTGGTCACTTGTCCTAATGTCTCCTTCTTTGGTTTGTGTACAGTTGAAGTGCCATGGGATGTTTTATTGCATTCAAGATGCTATCTAGATGCAAGTTGTTGTTGGGAGTGCTGGATAGCGATCAAGAGCAGGAACCTTGGATGACTTTCCCTTCCCTAGCTCAGGGGCATATAGAAGCCAATTGTAGCACAAGTACTACTGACCCAGCTCAGATCAGTCAACACATACTGGAGGCTAAACCCAAATCCTTCTGGGTCAGTTCTACAGTATATTTACCAACTGAGCCATCAGGTTATTTTTCTTTTAATCCTTTTAGAAGTGTGGTAATATTTTCCTCAGAAATAACAAACAAGACACAGACGTTGACATCTTAAGTATAATAAAAGAAGAAATGCTCTTTTCTTCATGCATATATCAAATCTATCTTTGTTTATAGAGATTGTTCTCTGTGCTGGCATTTCTGAGGTTATCTCTGGAACTGACAGCATCTCCTCAGAAAAGGGATATTGTGGCTTTAAAAGGTAAACTAGGCACACAATATTGTCAGCAGTAATACAGGTTTTTAGTCTCCCAATCTTTTGACTGTTAATGTTATAGTTCCACAGAAACATTCTTTCCTAGTTTTATTGCCAATTGTCAAAAATCCTTTCTGAGCCTCTCTCCACACTGAAACAAAAAAAAGTTTTATGGTGAGTGGTAAAATGACAGAAACAGATGGCGTTCACAGTGCACGGTAGCCACGTGTAGTAGAACAACCAGCAACACTCTTTGTTCTGATCAGAGGAGCGCCAAAGAAATCAAACGGAAAGAATTAAAGGATAAATGTTAAAAATCCTCCACATGGTGTTGTAATATAAACCTTCTAACAATATTGAGAATGACACAGCCCCAGGTACATATTTAAACTGTCATGCCTAACCATATGTAGTTTCAAAGAGCTGGCTTGTCAGACGGCTGGACCTGCACATCAGAAACGGCTGTTTATACAATTTGCACCATTTCTGTCACCTCGACATGATCCATTATGTCGCTGGCGGTCAGAAAAGAAACAGTCCTTCCTGGTCGACGGCGTTAAAAGCTTTCACTGTAATTTTTGTTCAATAAAGGTCATAATTAATGCTGTCAGAATCTGAAACTTCATATGTTTTGCCTGAAAATTCTACTTTGAATCCCAGTCTTAGCTGAATCTGGCCGGCATTAAGAGGCTTTTTTGTCAATTCTCCCCTGGGACACTAGATGGAGGCAGAAAAAATGGGCAGTTACAGTACTCACTGCTCAAATGAACCATGACCCTTGTCGTATATAACAACAACAACTTGCCCTTATATAGCACCTTTCAAGTGGTAAAACATCCCCAGGCGTTACACCGAGTCAATGCTACATTGCTAGAGGTGGTGTCTTTCGGCTGAGACATTAAACTGAGGCCCTGACTGCCGATTCAGGTAGATGTAAAAGATCTCATTGCAGCAAAGAAAAGCAGGCCAACATTTCTCTCTCAATGAATATCACCATAAACAGAGTAATTGGCCATTCATCTCATTCACTACTGTACTTGTGGAAGCTGGCTGCTTGCTAATTAATTGCTATACTTTCCCTCAAAGCAGCAATGACTGGATACTTTCTTTAAAAAATAATGTGTTGCTTCTGAATCGCTTTGCGTTGTCCCGAGGACGTCATGAGATGTTAGAAAATGTAAGTTCACTCTTTATTTATCAGTCGCACTGATAGTTGCCCTATGCCCACTATGGGCTTCTCCTGCCAAACACACGGAGACAGACATGCAGCAGTCCACATCACAGTGGGTTCATATTTCCTGTAATTCAATATCCAATTTTGCCCTTGAGTTGGCAAACCTAACTACAGTGCTGAAAAGACCAGTAATAAAAATTATCTTTCTCTCTCTATAAATATAATATATATATATATATATACTGTATATATATACTGCTTCCCCAGTAATGCAAAAACTCAAAAACATCGACCAAGATATTTTAAATTCAAAACTAAACAAATCTAATAACATTTAAAAATATACGTTTTATAGAGAAGCCTTTCTTACCTCCAGCATTTCTTATGGCAGTGCTCTCAACATACAAATATACATTGCCATGGAGACAGGCCATGCTTGCTCAAATTGGATTTACCATTTCAGTTTTTTCTCCCTCCTCTCCTGAAGGTGATGTCCCTATGTTAGACTACTGATCCAGAGGTTCCAGCAATTGGTTAGTGAGTGCAGTATTCAGCTGTGACAGGAGGCACCACAGCCAAGCCCAATCTTGTAGTCAACAACAGCAACAACTTGCATTTATATAGCGCCTTTAACGTAGTAAAGCTTCACAGGAGCGTTATCAAACAAAATTAGACACTGTGCCACATAAGGACATATTAGGACAGATGACCAAAAGCTTGATCAAAGAGATAGGTTTTAAGGAGCGTCTTAAAGGAGGAGTGAGAGGTAGCAAGGCGGAGAGGTTTAGGGAGGGAATTCTGGAGCGTTAGGGCCTAGACAGTTGAAGGCATGGCCACCAATGGTGGAGTAATTAAAAACGGGGATGCTCAAGAGACCAGAATTGGAGGAGCGCGGAAATCTCGGCGTGTTGTCGGGCTGGAGGAGGTTATAGAGATAGGGAAGGGTGAGGCCATGGAGGGATTTGAAAACAAGGATGAGAATTTTAAAATTGATGCATTGCCAGACCAGGAGCCAATGTAAGTTAGCGAACACAGGGATGATGGGTGAATGGGACTTGGTGCAAGGTAGTATATGGCAACAGGGTTTTGGATGAGCTTAAGTTTATGTAGGGTGGAAGATGGGAGGCCGGCCAAGAGAGTATTGGAATAGTCAAGTCTCGAGGTAACAAAGGTATCGATGAGGGTTTCAGCAGGAGAAGAGCTGAGGCAGGGGCAGATTCGGGGGATGATACGGAGGTGGAAGTAGGCAGTCTTGGTGATGGAGTGGATATGCCGTCATCAGTTCATCTCAAGTTCATAACCCTGTGCTTTCCTGCAAATGTCACTGAGTAACAAAAGCCCTGGCTGTGCTTTTTTCACATCCTCTAGCCTGGCTGCTGCTAATTACATTCCCTCTATTGACACCATGGATGAGATCAGCTAACTCAACACAGACCATGAAACAAAATGGATTCAAATCCACATTTTTCCATTCTTGTGATTTGTACAAATTAGTGCAAGGGTTTTTGGTGGATTGCCCATCAGAGCTGAAGGCGACCATTTGACATCCAATTCATTTTTTGAGCGATGGCTATAAAATAACGAAGGGACTAGATTGTGTTTCTATGGACCAATTATTTCTACTGAATAGGTTGGCAGGGGTCACGCATACAAGTTAGAAGGGCAGAACTAGGTTGGATGTTAGGCAGATCTTCTCTTCCCAGAGAATAGTGGACCTGTGTAACAGGTTGCCGGCTCGTACGGTGAACACTGATTCGCGGCATTCCTTCACCAGAAAGCTGGACCTGTTTCTGGCTGAGACGGAGATCATCTCGTGAAAGAGGTAGGAATCCTGTAATATAAATCAGGCTCAATATGATCTCCTGGACTAGTTTTGATCGCCTAAAGCGGTGTGAGAGGAAATTTCCAGATTCCACCCCCCCCACCCCTAATTGGCCTGGGCTTTGACTACTTTTTCGCCTCTTCCAGTGGATTACCTGGCTCTGGGTGGGTGGGGAGTGTATGTATTGTGATGCTCTGGACACCACAACTATATGGGACAGGTGAGATGGGCCAGTGGGTCTTTCTCTGTCCATCATTTTTGTACGTTGTTTACAGGTTGAAACGGATTTTAACTGCTAGCAGGTTTCTGGCAAGGAACCACGCTGGCGAATTAATTTCCCGCTTGCCCGTGACAGAATGAAGCCCGGGCTGTTCTAATGGCCAGGCCTCATTTAAATCCCGCTGGCCGACTTCCTGCCTGTTCTGGGTGGGAAGTTGGTGGGAAACACAAAACAAAATCACATAGTCCGGAGGCTCTTCCCAGCCCCAGAAAGGAAAGAAAAAAACACCTACCTTTTTCCAGCTTCTGGAGCTGATCCTCTTCTGTTCCAGGCTCCCCTGGCAGGAAAGTCACAGCAGCCTCCCCACTCAGGCCTGAATTAAAATTGCATATGTAAAGAAGGACCCCACTGGCTATGGTCTGGTGTCCTTGCCGACTGCTCAGGAAAACAGGTTAAAATCATGGATGGTGGGATTCTGGCAGCTCCAGGGCCGGCAAGTAGCTTCGGGAATTTTAACTGCCTTTCCACCCGGTTTCCGTCAGGTAGGATTAAAATCCTTTGTATTGAACCTTCCCTAAACCTCTCTGCCTCTCCACCTCTCTCTTCTCCTTTAAGACTCTCCTTAAAAGCTGCCTCTTTGATCAAGCTTTTGGTCACCTGTCCCCTGTCCTATTATCTCTTTCATTAGCTCGGTATCAAAGTTTCTCTGATTACACTCCTGTGAAGCACAGTGGGGCATTTTACTAAGTTAAAGGCACTATATAAATGCAAGTTGTTGTTGTTGAAGAGTACTGCATTTTATTTACCTTGCCATCAATGCTGCTGACAACATACTGTTTAGTTTGGTCTGTAAGGAATGCTGTTGAACACGGGCGTATGTACATGACCTAGAATAAACATTACAGTAACACTTTCGCCGTGTAATTCTAGTTAGCATGTCAATGTAGTGACACCTTCAGACTCTGAACAAAGGAGTCCACCCAAAACAATTTATGCCAATAGAGCAATTTCTACTCACTTTCTGATAAATTCTTCTGGACAATGGAATAGTTTGCAGAGAAACCATCCCGAGCGATTGCAGTATCCGTGTGCAGCGTTAAAGACAGAATGCCCGTGAGTGACTGAATACGTTCAGGAGCGACCTGCCCACAGAAGCGTCCTATATGAAGACCAACTGAAATAGAGTGAGAAAAACACATGAATAAATCAGCGTTCAGATTCTCAGTTATACCGGTGAGCTTTTTTTGTGGGGTGGGTGGAGAGGTTGCAGCAGTACGCATTTAATAACAACTTCCATTTGTATGGTTAACAACCTTTCTTTAATTAGCTGATTACAAAGTATTTACAGCACAGAAACAGACCATTCGTTCCACCGGTCCATGCCGGTGTTTATGCTCACCTTGATTCGTCTAACCCCATCAGCATATCCTTCTATTCCTTTCTCCCTCATGTGCTTATCTAGCTTCCCCTTAAATGCATCTATGCTGTTCGCCTCAACTACTGCTTGTGGTAGCAAGTTCCACATTCTAACCACTCTCTGTGTAAAGAGGTTTCTCCTGAATTCCCTATTGGATTTGTTAGCGACTCTCTGTATGGACCCTAGTTCTGGTCTCACCCACATGTGGAAATATCTTCTCTACATCTACCCGATCAAACCTTTTCATAATAAGAACGTAAGAAACAGGAGCAGGAGTAGGCCATTTGGCCCCTCGAGCCTGCCCCGCCATTCAATAAGATCATGGCTGATCTGATCTTGGCCTCAATGCCACTTTCCCGCCCACTCCCCATAACCCTTGACTCCCCTGTAGCTCAAGTATATAATCTTAAAGACCTCGATCAGGTCACGCTTCAGTCTTCTCTTCTCTAGAGAAAAAAGCCCCAACGTGTTCAATCTTTCTTAACTGATTCTTAATGGAGCAACATTCTCCTGTAGTGTTATGTTTTCATCATCTAGGATGAATAATTGAACTGTCCAAAATAGCCTTAATGGGCGTGAAAATAAACGTCAGAACTTTTTTTAAATTGAGAAACGTTGAGTGAAAGCCAAGGCCCATTAACACAGCATCAGCAAGGTTGCAAAGAGTAAGAGAGAAGAGATATGAAGCAGTATATGTTACCAAGCTTGTCTTTTAAAAGACTGCAGATTGTAGGAGGGAAGGCAATCTAAGAAAAATAAGGAGTTCCACAGTTTTGAAGTCCTGGGAAATAACAATTTAGAGAAGGAGATTGTACAATGAGTCTTACGCCGGGAATTTGCTCAAGGCTTCTCCCGCTCCGCCATGTGTAATAGGGGTTTCCACCGAAGTTACGATGGCGGAGCAGGAGAAGCTCCAAGAAAATTAGTCCATTTGATCATTACACAATGAAAGTACAGGCCAGACCTTTGGCTAGAGGTGGGGCAGTGCATTGGTGCATCAATGGCGCAGCAAAGTGTGAGTTTAAGTTCAAGATTCCCTCAGACAACAACCTCCCTGGTCATCAGTGGGGATTGCTGAGTTGCGGTAAGGCACATCCCCACAGAGAAAGAAGCAAAATTAAATGGTAGATCATCTGGGGCCTCTCTAACGCGCACATCAGGAGACTGTTCCAGAGTGACACTGGCAGAAAACTGAGAGCAGATCAGCTGCCTCCCCACTGTCCCCGCCCCCCACCCCTCCTGGGCAGGAAATGGTACATAATCCAAAGAAATTAAAAGAGGAGGAAAAATAATAATGGTGGGATGAAAAAAATTGTTAAAAATGTAAGGGGAAAAGAAATCACTAAATATCCCAGAAACTACTGTTTATTTCCAGAACTTCTCCCAGCATTGCAAAGGGTCACATAAACAAGAATGTGTCAGGAATTAGAAATGAGAAAACCTAGAAGTATTGAACTCTAGAGGCTGACATGTAAACCATGATGCAATGCTTTTGTGGATGACGTTTATCCATAATATAGTTTTCCAGTGAGGCAGTGTGGACACAGAAGTCACTAAATTACTCTTTTGTTTTGTCTGTTGTAAAGAAGATACCTAAAAGGCTTATGGACTTATGGAGGATTCTTCCTGGCCTGCAAAATTCTAAGTGTACGCTCATTGAAAAGGGCAACATCAGTACACACGGTGCGGGTGACTCTTCAGACCCAAGAGAAGCTATGTCACATCAGAGCTGTGTGCTGAAGGCTGCCAACGAAAGGCTCCAAAGAGCAAAGCCGCCTTGGAGATTCAGGGCTGTAGAAAAACAAACACTGATAGTTCTGGTCACGTACTGTTCTGCTTGAAAAGCACTGCCTGAAAGTTTATTAAAATACTTCACAGTCTCTTTGAATTCTAATCCCCCCCTCCTTTTCCCAGTAAAAAGGTTTAGATTAAAGATGCTTTGGTAGCACTCAATTTAAGTGAAAGTCATTGTAATTTCTTGCTTGGGTTTTGGGGTTATCAAGCAAACCCAGTAAGGCGAGTTCATTTTTTTTTGGCTAGTTTCTTAAGGCGTGTTGAACTACTGAGGGAAAGCGGAACAATGATGAGGAATGGTAATGTTTAAGATTGTGCACCCGCTACTGTCCTAACTCGGCCATGTGCATTTAAAGCAGATGGTAAATGCCACAGCAGAAACAGTGAAGCGTAGAAATTGCTGTATTTAGCACATGATCGCTTAACATGTTCATATGAGACATTGATAGTGTTTGATAGTCATTAACCCGTTTATTTTAAAAGGGCTAACATTGCCCACGAAAAAATGCGGGGTGGGGGGTAATTTTGACTTTGTGCGATAGTGTAAAACAGGTGATAACGAATCGACAGCCCACTTTACGCCTCTCCCGATTTTTATTTCCGTCGACTTCAATAGGGTGTGACGTAAAACGGTCTGCCGATTCGCTATCACCTGTTTTACACTATCGCAAAAAGTCAAAATTCCCCCCTTGTTACTTAACCAGCTTATTATTTACCAAACTCAGTAAACGGCCTTGATTATTTCCATGAGATTGATATTTTCTCAAAACATTCAGCACAGTTTCTCTCCTCATAGCACGACACATGCACAGCAGCACCGGTAAGGCATCCCACACGATACAGCGAGGGCTGGATCAAAACAAATAGTGGGAAGTCTGCATGTTTGTAATGAATGCCATCTTGTTTTCATCATTGGAGCTCGTATTAAATTCAGGTTCCAAACAGAGCCATCCCTGGCCTGTGAAAAGTAGTATTTCTGAAAACAACACCAGGATAACACTTTTATTCCAGGATAACACTGTCAAGGAGAACTGCTAGACTAACCAGTAACCAGCTACTCCAGGTATTGTTGTACATTTAAGACTATTGCAGGGGCCTGTGGGGAAATCCTACACCTATGCTAGCAGATATAAGTCATAACTATTTGGTTTTATTACACTCTTGGGCTACATCAGACAAGATTTCTTCAGGCAATCTGTAGCATTGACTGTCTGCAACTTTTATTGAAAGACTGTGTATGCACAGGGCTGGGGATATTACCATAATCATCAGATTTCTTTCCATATTAAAATAACTCTGCTTATCTTCCTGTTCTTAGGTTCTGCTGATTGGGAAGATTCTTAATATCAGCCTATTTGCATCATTTAGTGACTTGATATCATATATTTCTGTTTAATTTCTCCTCAATCACTACATTCTCATACACAACTAATGATATGCAATTATATTAAAATATCAGCAAGTGTCAATATATTGTAACATCCCTAGCTTCGTGTGAGAAGATAACAATTTCATAATCCCATCGGCTACCAGTGAAACCCAATCACTGTTGCCCCATTGCCTATCCCGGTCCACTCACTGTTGCCCCATTGCCTATCCCAGTCCACTCACTGTTGCTCCATTGCCGACCCCGGTCCACTCACTGTTGCTCCATTGCCTATCCCAGTCCTCTCACTGTTGCCCCATTGCCTATCCCGGTCCACTCACTATTGCCCCATTGCCTATCCCAGTCCACTCACAGTTGCCCCATTGCCTATCCCAGTCCACTCACTGTTGCCCCATTGCCTATCCCAGTCCACTCACAGTTGCCCCATTGCCTATCCCGGTCCACTCACTGTTGCTCCATTGCCTATCCCAGTCCACTCACTGTTGCTCCATTGCCTATCCCGGTCCACTCACTGTTGCCCCATTGCCTATCCCAGTCCACTCACTGTTGCCCCATTGCCTATCCCGGTCCACTCACTGTTGCTCCATTGCCGATCCCAGTCCACTCACTGTTGCTCCATTGCCTACCCCAGTCCACTCACTGTTGCTCCATTGCCTATCCCAGTCCACTCACTGCTGCTCCATTGCCTATCCCGGTCCACTCACTGTTGCTCCATTGCCTATCCCAGTCCAATCACTGTTGCTCCATTTCCTATCCCGGTCCACTCACTGTTGCTCCATTGCCTATCCCAGTCCACTCACTGTTGCTCCATTGCCTATCCCAGTCCTCTCACTATTGCCCCATTGCCTATCCCAGTCCACTCACTGTTGCTCCATTGCCTATCCCGGTCCACTCACTGTTGCCCCATTGCCTATCCCGGTCCACTCACTGTTGTCCGATTCCCTATCCCGGTCCACTCACTGTTGCCCCATTGCCTATCCCAGTCCACTCACTGTTGCCCCATTGCCTATCCCAGTCCACTCACTGTTGTCCCATTGCCTATCCCGGTCCACTCACTGTTGCCCCATTGCCTATCCCAGTCCACTCACTGTTGTCCCATTGCCTATCCCAGTCCACTCACAGTTGCCCCATTGCCTATCCCGGTCCACTCACTGTTGCCCCATTGCCTATCCCAGTCCACTCACTGTTGCCCCATTGCCTATCCCAGTCCACTCACAGTTGCCCCATTGCCTATCCCAGTCCACTCACTGTTGCCCCATTGCCTATCCCAGTCCACTCACTGTTGCTCCATTGCCTATCCCAGTCCACTCACTGTTGCTCCATTGCCTATCCCAGTCCACTCACTGTTTCTCCATTGCCTATCCCAGTCCTCTCACTGTTGCTCCATTGCCTATCCCAGTCCACTCACTGTTGCTCCATTGCCCATCCCAGTCCACTCACTGTTTCTCCATTGCCTATCCCAGTCCACTCACTGTTGCTCCATTGCCTATCCCAGTCCACTCACTGTTGCCCCATTGCCTATCCCAGTCCACTCACTGTTGCCTCATTGCCTATCCCAGTCCACTCACTGTTGCCCCATTGCCTATCCCAGTCCACTCACAGTTGCCCCATTGCCTATCCCAGTCCACTCACTGTTGCCCCATTGCCTATCCCAGTCCACTCACAGTTGCCCCATTGCCTATCCCAGTCCACTCACTGTTGCCCCATTGCCTATCCCAGTCCACTCACTGTTGCTCCATTGCCTATCCCAGTCCACTCACTGTTGCTCCATTGCCTATCCCAGTCCACTCACTATCGCCCCATTGCCTATCCCAGTCCACTCACTGTTTCTCCATTGCCTATCCCAGTCCTCTCACTGTTTCTCCATTGCCTATCCCAGTCCACTCACTGTTGCTCCATTGCCTATCCCAGTCCACTCACTGTTGCTCCATTGCCTATCCCAGTCCTCTCACTGTTTCTCCATTGCCTATCCCAGTCCTCTCACTGTTGCCCCATTGCCTATCCCAGTCCGCTCACTGTTTCTCCATTGCCTATCCCAGTCCACTCACTATTGCCCCATTGCCTATCCCAGTCCACTCACTATTGCCCCATTGCCTATCCCAATCCGCTCACTGTTGCTCCATTGCCGATCCCAGTCCACTCACTGTTTCTCCATTGCCTATCCCGGTCCACTCACTGTTGCTCCATTGCCTATCCCAGTCCTCTCACTGTTTCTCCATTGCCTATCCCAGTCCTCTCACTGTTGCCCCATTGCCTATCCCAGTCCACTCACTGTTGCTCCATTGCCTATCCCAGTCCTCTCACTGTTTCTCCATTGCCTATCCCAGTCCTCTCACTGTTGCCCCATTGCCTATCCCAGTCCACTCACTGTTGCTCCATTGCCTATCCCAGTCCACTCACTGTTGCTCCATTGCCTATCCCAATCCGCTCACTGTTGCTCCATTGCCTATCCCGGTCCACTCACTGTTGCTCCATTGCCTACCCCAGTCCACTCACTGTTGCTCCATTGCCTATCCCAGTCCACTCACTGCTGCTCTATTGCCTATCCCAGTCCACTCACTGTTTCTCCATTGCCTATCCCAGTCCACTCACTGTTGCTCCATTGCCTATCCCAGTCCTCTCACTATTGCCCCATTGCCTATCCCAGTCCACTCACTGTTGCTCCATTGCCTATCCCGGTCCACTCACTGTTGCCCCATTGCCTATCCCAGTCCACTCACTGTTGTCCGATTGCCTATCCCGGTCCACTCACAGTTGCCCCATTGCCTATCCCAGTCCACTCACTGTTGCCCCATTGCCTATCCCAGTCCACTCACTGTTGTCCCATTGCCTATCCCGGTCCACTCACTGTTGCCCCATTGCCTATCCCAGTCCACTCACTGTTGTCCCATTGCCTATCCCAGTCCACTCACAGTTGCCCCATTGCCTATCCCGGTCCACTCACTGTTGGCCCATTGCCTATCCCGGTCCACTCACTGTTGCTCCGTTGCCTATCCCGGCCCACTCACTGTTGCTCCATTGCCTATCCCAGTCCTCTCACTGTTGCCCCATTGCCTATCCCGGTCCACTCACTGTTGCCTCATTGCCTATCCCGGTCCACTCACTGTTGCTCCATTGCCTATCCCAGTCCACTCACTGTTGCCCCATTGCCTATCCCAGTCCACTCACAGTTGCCCCATTGCCTATCCCAGTCCACTCACAGTTGCCCCATTGCCTATCCCAGTCCACTCACTGTTGCCCCATTGCCTATCCCAGTCCACTCACAGTTGCTCCATTGCCTATCCCAGTCCACTCACTGTTGCCCCATTGCCTATCCCAGTCCACTCACTGTTGCCCCATTGCCTATCCCAGTCCACTCACTGTTTCTCCATTGCCTATCCCAGCCCACTCACAGTTGCCCCATTGCCTATCCCAGTCCTCTCACTGTTTCTCCATTGCCTATCCCAGTGCACTCACTGTTGCTCCATTGCCTATCCCAGTCCACTCACTGTTTCTCCATTGCCTATCCCAGTCCACTCACAGTTGCTCCATTGCCTATCCCAGTCCACTCACTGTTGCTCCATTGCCTATCCCAGTCCACTCACTGTTTCTCCATTGCCTATCCCAGTCCTCTCACTGTTTCTCCATTGCCTATCCCAGTCCACTCACTGTTGCTCCATTGCCTATCCCAGTCCTCTCACTGTTTCTCCATTGCCTATCCCAGTCCACTCACTGTTGCTCCATTGCCTATCCCAGTCCTCTCACTGTTTCTCCATTGCCTATCCCAGTCCACTCACTGTTGCTCCATTGCCTATCCCAGTCCTCTCACTGTTGCCCCATTGCCTATCCCAGTCCACTCACTGTTGCTCCATTGCCTATCCCAGTCCACTCACTGTTGTCCCATTGCCTGTCCCAGTCCATTCACTGTTGCTCCATTGCCTATCCCAGTCCTCTCACTGTTGCTCCATTGCCTATCCCAATCCGCTCACTGTTGCTCCATTGCCTATCCCAGTCCACTCACTGTTACTCCATTGCCTATCCCAGTCCACTCACTGTTGCTCCATTGCCTATCCCAGTCCACTCACTGTTGCTCCATTGCCTATCCCAGTCCACTCACTGTTTCTCCATTGCCTATCCCAGTCCTCTCACTGTTTCTCCATTGCCTATCCCAGTCCACTCACTGTTGCTCCATTGCCTATCCCAGTCCACTCACTGTTGCTCCATTGCCTATCCCAGTCCACTCACTGTTTCTCCATTGCCTATCCCAGTCCACTCACTGTTGCTCCATTGCCTATCCCAGTCCACTCACTGTTTCTCCATTGCCTATCCCAATCCGTTCACAGTTGCCCCATTGCCTATCCCAATCCGCTCACTGTTGCTCCATTGCCTATCCCAATCCGCTCACAGTTGCCCCATTGCCTATCCCAATCCGCTCACTGTTGCTCCATTGCCTATCCCAGTCCACTCACTGTTGCTCCATTGCCTATCCCAGTCCACTCACTGTTGCTCCATTGCCTTTCCCAATCCGCTCACTGTTGCTCCATTGCCTATCCCAGTCCACTCACTGTTGCTCCATTGCCTATCCCAGTCCACTCACTGTTTCTCCATTGCCTATCCCAGTCCTCTCACTGTTGCTCCATTGCCTATCCCAGTCCACTCACTGTTGCTCCATTGCCTATCCCAGTCCACTCACTGTTGCTCCATTGCCTATCCCAGTCCACTCACTGTTGCTCCATTGCCTATCCCAGTCCACTCACTGTTTCTCCATTGCCTATCCCAGTCCACTCACTGTTGCTCCATTGCCTATCCCAGTCCACTCACTGTTGCTCCATTGCCTATCCCAGTCCACTCACTGTTTCTCCATTGCCTATCCCAGTCCACTCACTGTTGCTCCATTGCCTATCCCAATCCGCTCACAGTTGCCCCATTGCCTATCCCAGTCCACTCACTGTTGCTCCATTGCCTATCCCAGTCCACTCACTGTTGCTCCATTGCCTATCCCAATCCGCTCACTGTTGCTCCATTGCCTATCCCAGTCCACTCACTGTTGCTCCATTGCCTATCCCAATCCGCTCACTGTTGCTCCAATGCCTATCCCAGTCCACTCACTGTTGCTCCATTGCCTATCCCAGTCTACTCACTGTTGCTCCATTGCCTATCCCAGTCCACTCACTGTTTCTCCATTGCCTATCCCAATCCGCTCACTGTTGCTCCAATGCCTATCCCAGTCCACTCACTGTTGCTCCATTGCCTATCCCAGTCCACTCACTGTTGCTCCATTGCCTATCCCAATCCGCTCACTGTTGCTCCAATGCCTATCGCAGTCCACTCACTGTTGCTCCATTGCCTATCCCAATCCGCTCACTGTTGCTCCAATGCCTATCCCAGTCCACTCACTGTTGCTCCATTGCCTATCCCAGTCCACTCACTGTTGCTCCAATGCCTATCCCAGTCCACTCACTGTTGCTCCATTGCCTATCCCAGTCTACTCACTGTTGCTCCATTGCCTATCGCAGTCCACTCACTGTTTCTCCATTGCCTATCCCAATCCGTTCACTGTTGCTCCAATGCCTATCCCAGTCCACTCACTGTTGCTCCATTGCCTATCCCAGTCCACTCACTGTTTCTCCATTGCCTATCCCAGTCCGCTCACTGTTGCTCCACTGCAAAAGACCAAACAGTTTCAACAACTGCCTTTAACATAAAAAGCATTCCAAGGTAATTTACAGAGGGGTTGAAACAAACAGATGCAAGGGAATAAAGGAATGGATGTAGAGCCAAGGTCGGAGAGTCAGAAGAGGTGATCGAGAGAAGTCTGAAATGTCTCGGTTTTGGTTTGTTGGCTGCCCCTTTAAAGCTCAGGTATTATACAGAGGGAATTTAACTGCCACAGTCTTGCACCAAATCTATCCTGACACAATATGATAAGTTTATCTTTATAGATTGTCATAACAGACTACAGAGGAAGCCGAACACACAATTCTCATACATGTACAGACTTTGTGCTCGGCTCGGTTTGTATTTGACTGACAGTTCCTTTATGAATTTGAATGGCTGGTCATTCTTAATTCCTGGAAGTATTGTTTTCAGTGATATTAAAAGAGACTGATTCTGGACAAATCTAATCGTTGATGAAAAATCCGATGCGAGGGACTGATTTTGAAATCTCAGAGAAGCAGAGGAGCTGTTTGAAAGTCTCAGAAGAGATTGGTTGATGTTCCTGAAAGGCAGGAGAAACTCTGTGGGACCAAAATTGCTTGAGCCCTCTGGTGCACTTCCAGCACACCTCCAGCAGGAGTGCAGCTAAAAGGGCCCAAAGATCTGCTGGGACCAGGATCTGCTGGATCATGTCATGACTGGGAGTTTCCGCTTGCCTTTAAAGTGTTCAATTGACCCTTAACAGCAGTGAGCTAGGGTAGAGAAAAACCTTCTAGGGTTCCCCTCCTGATGCCAATTTGAATAACCCCTGCTGGACTTCAGGTGGGTTTGGCTAGGCTATGATGCCTGTCATGGTGACACTCGAGGTTTACACGCAAAGAAGGGTTACTTAGGCGAGGTATCAGACAACGACTGGGACCTGTGGAACCATACCTCAGCATGAATCACTGCCTGCAGTAGAGCTGGGAGGAAATGGGGGAGTCTTTAGCTCAGGGCTACAGTGACCTTACTGCAGATTGTATAGCTCGTCCTGTGCTCCTGCTTTGTCAGTATGCCTTGAGCACCAGTCCACACAGCAGGTCTGGTTTTAATTTCTATACGTGTTGAATAATATGTCCTGTATTATCAAGTTAAGAGAGTGCAATTAGGAGTGACAGCCCTAACCCACTGTCAGACAGTGCATGGTGTCAATCTAAGACACCACCATGGCCCTCAGCTCATGTGTCTCAGGCAGTCCTCAGGGGTCCCATAAACCAGTCCCAAGAACTATAAATTAGAAATCAACTATAAAAGACGTGGATTTGAAAATATTGCCAAGGAAGCTATCCCCTGCAATAAGTGTCAGCACAATTAGACATATGTAATGATGTAAATCCCAGAGAATGTTCTGGACCCGGAGTGACCCATAAAAGATGCATTTATGCTTTTATTACCCAGGAAGCTGTGTTCTGGAAAAAGAGAATATAGAAAGAAGACGCACTGAGAAAGTGTATTCCAATCCCCTTGTACACTGGCATTAGAGACAGCTGCATAAATCCACCCTTTAATTGCCAGTATAAACTCACTGGCCCTGGAATCGCTGGGATCCCAAGATGGCACTAGGAGTGCAGCAGGTCAGATATTTCAGCCACTGACTCATCTGGCTACTGACGCCATCGCAAATCCTGGGGACTGGGTCATCACAATAGGAACATAGGAACAGGAGTAGGCCATTCAGCCCCTCGAGCCTGTTCCACCATTCAATTAGATCATGGGTGAGCTGTATCTTATCTCCATCTATCCTCTTTGGCTCCATAACCCTTAATACCCTTGCTATGTTTGTAATGGGTGTCCCACGGCTCTAGAAGTGTGACGGAGGTGCCTGTCCCGAGCGCCCAGTGGAAAATTGGAATGCTGAGCGGCGCAAGATACTTATAACAGACCGAAGAAGAAACTGACAATATTTTTTCATTCCCTGAGTGAAAACTAGGCTTTCCATTTGGAAGTAAGCGATCCTCTCGCTGCACTGCAACATTTTAGGGGCCTTTGGAAGTCCCGTATGGAGCCCATGTTTGCCTTTAGCAGGCGTGGAATTTGCTTGGATTAAAAATGGCTTCCTGGGTGGAATTCCCGGGGTAGCCCAGGACCAGCTCCAGAGAAGCACCCCCCATTCCCCTTAGGATTTCATGGCGGAAACAGTGCAGATTTAGGTTCCGCTCCAAATTCCTGTCCCTATCCCTTGCCCGTGTTGTCCCCTCCCCCACCTCAAGAATTTCGGTCCCGCTGGTGTCCGCCATTCAAACTGTCTTTAGACTGATACTGGCACAGAGAAACTTTCACTTCTGGGCTCAGCTTCACACAGCAAGCTGTTCAGAAGCAGTACAGTATAAACTGTCAGCAGTTATACTGCTAGCTATTAAAATAACGCACGTCAGCTGGGATTCTGGGTGTTTAACTGGACATTTCATATTCTACAATTACCTGTTCAAGTAAAAGAAAAATCCAGTCACTGGCAATTTTATACATTGCTTATTTGCTTATATTTTCTAAATAAGTCAATGTGCAAATACCAAATGTTAGTTATGAGTTCTATGAAGCACTTTCCTCGAGATCTGGTAAGCCTGGTGCATGTTTTTATTCGGAAATTATTGCTAGCGTTTTTTTTTTAATAGCTTGTTTGCAATTACTTTTTCACATGGTTCCCATCCTGCCCAATCTGAAACACATTTACTACAAAGGCTTCTTTTTGAACCTTGTCAAATCTTAGGATTTTCCAGGCCATGGCTCGCATACTGCAAAAAAAACCTCCTTTCTCATAAAAGTACCTACCCCAGAACATGCATGGAAAGAGCAATATTAACAGGAATGTTTCTGAATGGGTAAAAGGCTTAAGCCACTAAAATGATAGTAACATTGCAATGTTCTGGGGCAGAGAAAACTATAGCACAAGATAGGTCTATCTTGCCTACCCTTCCTAACCACCCATCAGTTTTCTAAGCCTTGATTCTGGAAATAATAGCCCCATATCCCCGACTGGAGAAGGTGCAAAAAAGATTTACATGGACGATACCAAAACTGAGAGGTTATAACTATCAGGAAAGACTGACAAGGTTGGGGCTCTTTGCTCTAGCAAAGGGAAGGTTGGTAGGTGACCTAATAAAGTGTCAGCTGTGGCTCAGTTGGTAGCACACTCATCTCTGAGTCAGAAGGTTGTGGGTTCATAGTCCCACTCCAGGGACTTGAGCACATAAAGCTAGGCTGACACTCCAGTGCAGTGCTGAGGGAGTGCAGTGCACTGTCGGAGGTGCCGTCTTTTGGATGAGACATTAAACCGAGTCCCCGTCTGCTTTCTCAGGTGGATGTAAAAGATCCCATGGCACTATTTCGAAGAAGAGCAGGGGAGTTATCCCCGGTGTCCTGGCCAATATTTATCCCTCAACCAACATAACAAACACAGATTATCTGGTCATTAGCACATTGCTGTTTGTGGGACCTTGCTGTGCGCAAATTGACTACAGCGTTTCCCACATTACAACAGTGACTACACTTCAAAAGTACTTCATTGGCTGTAAAGCGCTTTGAGACGTCCGGTGATCGTGAAAAGGCGCTATATAAATGTAAGTCTTTCTTTTCTTTTTTCTTCAAAATTATGAAGGGGGTTTGATAGGGTAGACATAATAAAATGTTTCCATTTGTGGGGGAATCCAAAACTAGGGGTCATACATATAAGATAGTCACTAATAAATCCAATAAGAATTCCTTACCCAGGGAGTGATTAGAATGTGTAACTCACTGCCACATGGAGTGGTTGAAGCGAATTGCATAGATGCATTTAAGGGGAAGCTAGATAAGTAGATGAAGGAGAAAAGAATAGAAGGATATGCTGATAGGGTGAGATGAAGTAGGGTGGGAGGAGGCTCGTGTGGAGCATAAACACCAGCATAGACCAGTTGGGCTGAATGGCCTGTTTCTGTGCTGTAAGTACTGTGTAATTCTATGTATGTATTCTAATAGGAATGATTTATCCGGGTGGTGGGGGGATCAAGCCTCTGTCCTCAGTCGGGGATGGGAAATGCCAAGTTTGCATCTGAGGATGGCCTCTCCACCCCCTATAGAACAAATTTGTGTCTTTTCCTGGCCCCCATGTGCAGTAACTCACCCCTCACCCAATAAGAAACAATTTGTGCCTCTTCCAGCCCTGCACCCAGATGTAGCTCAGCACCATCACCCACCCTGAACCAAAAACCTCTGCAACATTCCTCCCTGCCACAAAAGAAGAAAAAAGCTTTCCCCCCCACCCCACGGAAGTGGAATTGGACCCTGGTGCAGTGCAGACCCCCCCACACCCCGCCAGCTGAGAAGAAAATTGGCCCTGACCCAGTGTCACTCAATCGTTGCCCCCTCCCCTCCCTGTCCACCTCTCCTTTCCCCTCCTCTCTTGTTTCTCCCTTCTCCCGCCACTGGGGAAAAAATGGCCCCTAGCCCAGTGCCATGCACCCCTTCATTGTCTTCTGTTTCTCCATCTCCTCCACCGTCCCCTCCTGCCTGACTCCTTTCCTCTTCCTCCCTCTCCTCCCCCTCTCTCCATCCACCTCCCCATCACCCTCCACTCCTCTCCTCTCTCCCTCCCCTCTTGTCTCCTCCCTTGCCTGGGTCCAGCTATCCCACCACTCTCTAACCTGCTTGACCTGAATACTGAACTTGGTCTCAACTCCAGCGAGCAACACAATGGAACATCGACTAATGATATATAAAATTTGCTATGTGAGGTACACGTTTTATTGAAAAACTAACTGTAAGTACCTGCAGTACCTTTTACTCCTGTGGGTGGCAGACTTGGAGAGACAGAGAGAAACAGCAACACAAAGATTTCAGAGGCAGCTAAAACATAGATCACTTTCTCTGAATTACCCATCCTATTATGGCAATGAGGTCCCAGCCCAATGCAATTCTGCCCCCTCACAATGGTCTGCGGAGGTTTTAGGTTATAATTTTTTAAAGTTTTTTTTCATTAACTCACTTGGATTCATTATTAATAATCTATTCATATCCTGCAACAGCTTAACCTGAGAGTGGAGAACCTCACCCTTTTTCAGTTTTGCATTTATTTTCCTCAATTCTTTAATTTTAGCAAAGAAGTACATGCTGTTCTCTGCTAAATTCAACAAGCGGAGGAAAATATAACCCTAAGATTTTTGTTACAAGGCATAACTGAAAGGAAAATAATCATAATACTGCCATGACCCAATAATTTTATGGAAAGAGGATGGGGAATAATATCTAGTTTGAGGCATGCCACCCTCGGTATTCGAGAGCACAATTGCGAAGTTCATTCACAAGAAGGGTGATCCCGAGGAATCTAGCTTATATCAGTGGCTCTTACATTGGTTCCTTGGATCACCACAACATTGGACACAGGTAATCAGAAAAGAACTAGGCGTGCATAGAGCAGGCTTTGGATTTATACAAGACTGCAGGTTGGTTAGGGGGTCGGGGGAACCCACTTGCATTGGTTTCCATATGGCTTTCACCCTGTGCTGCACGCAGTTCTCAAGACTAAACCTAAAGCTTTTGGGGGGGGGAGGCAGGTGAAACGAGAAGTTTATCCAGGATATGCAGGTCAGCTGCAAAACCTACACAAGGGTAAATGGGAGACTCACAAGCCTATGTCTCTCAAAAGGGGAGTGAGGGAAAGTTGTCAAGTGCCATCCATCATCCTATTTGATGTCTCCATCACAGTGATGTGTGGAATAAAAACAGAAGGGGTAGACTTGGAGTGTCTGATCCAGGTATTTCTGAAACAACTGTTCACAGAAAATGGGGGTCATTTTAACTTTCGTCGACAATGTAATACAGGTGATGTTGGAGGGGACACCACTTATACACACTGCCAATTTTCTTTTCCATTGACTTCAATGGCTTGACTTGATATCTTTAATATACCTACACATGTTTGACACCCTGCTGACTATTAAAGTACAAATGAGATTCTGAAGAAAAAAGGTAAAAGAATTCACCGCAGTTTTCACAATATAAGATTTTATATTATTTTATTTATGGAATTATTAATAAGCTTGCCCCGGCCAAGCATAAGAACGCTTATGTTTGAAAGAGGAACATGGACAAGAAAGCTGAACAAGGAGACGTGATGTATTTTATCTCCTCAATCAGCTCTCGTATCACAAGGAAAAACAGTAATTATTAATGACTGGAAAGTGTAATTATAATGAAGAAATGATTGCTGATGACTTACAGAACGTAGCCCTTGGTTCTTTGCATGTCTCTAATAATAAAAGCTTCTCTACTGTACATTTGGCTAATCTTCAAGTCTGTTGAAAAACAGCACCGTTTAACCTTGAAAGACTTGCATGGTACTTAACCTTGCTAGAACTTTTGAAGTCTTTTCATTCCAGCTACATGGATAGATTTTTAATGATTTTCTGCGCTGTTCCATTGAGCACTGTGCATTTACCACATTGAGTGACAGCATTCAATGGGAGACATCCTATAGTACCTGGTTAACATCACCTTTGGAGGGGCTGGGTTTAAAGATACTGGCCTGGGTAAAGTCCTGCAGCAGGTGGGAAATAATTAAAGCTTGTTGTAAACCATGGCACTAAGAGACTTGTATCTGGAATTTCCTTGGGGGTTTCTCCTGATCAGCCATTGAAACATCAGCGTATGATTGGCGGAAACCCACATCTGTCCGGAGGTTCTACCGATCTGCTGAAATTACAGAGGCCAATCAGGAGAAACCCGAGGAACATCCTGGAGTCTATCTGAGGCCTACAGGTGCTTGGCATTACAGCAAGTGTTGTCAAAATCATAGAATCATAGACAGTTACAGCACGGAAGGAGGCCATTTCGGCCCATCGTGTCCGCGCCGGCCAACAAAGAGCTATCCAGCCTAATCCCACTTCCCAGCTCTTGGTCCGTAGCCCTGCAGGTTAGAGCATCCCAAGTGCACATCCAAGTACTTTTTAAATGTGGTTAGGGTTCCTGCCTCTACCACCCTTTCAGGCAGTGAGTTCCAGACCCCCACAACACTCTGGGTGAAGAAATTTCCCCTCAAATCCCCTCTAAACCTTCCACCAATTACTTTAAATCTGTGCCCCCTGGTTTTTGACCCCTCTGCTAAGGGAAGTAGGTCCTTTCTATCCACTTTATCTATGCCCCTCATAATGTTATACACCTCAATATGGTCTCCCTTCAGCCTCCTCTGTTCCAAGGAAAACAGACTCAGCCTATCCAGTCTTTCCTCATAGCTAAGATTCTCTACTCCTGGCAACATCCTTGTAAATCTCCTCTGTACCCTCTCTAGTGCAATCACATCTTTCCTGTAATGTGGTGACCAGAACTGCACGCAGTACTCTAG
Organism: Somniosus microcephalus; assembly: GCF_052327205.1. Classification (NCBI taxonomy): domain Eukaryota; kingdom Metazoa; phylum Chordata; class Chondrichthyes; order Squaliformes; family Somniosidae; genus Somniosus; species Somniosus microcephalus. The sequence goes on along the minus strand of NC_140991.1, from coordinate 56,565,229 downwards.
CTGAGGCCTAACTAGTGTTTTATACAGTTGAAGCATAACCCCCCTGCTCTTGTATTCTATGCCACGGCTAATAAAGGCAAGCATTCCGTATGCCTTCTTAACCACCTTATCTACCTGGCCTGCTACCTTCAGGGATCTGTGGACATGCACTCCAAGGTCCCTTTGTTCCTCTACACTACTCAGTGTCCTACCATTTAATGTGTATTCCCTTTCCTTGTTAGCCCTCCCCAATTGCATTACCTCACACTTCTCTGGATTGAATTCCATTTGCCACTATTCTGCCTACCTGACCAATTTATTGATATCTTCCTGCAGTCTACAGCTTCCTTCTTCAGTATCAACCACACAGCCAATTTTAGTATCATCTGCAAACTTCTTAATCATACCCCCTATATTCAAGTCTAGATCATTGATATATACCACAAAAAGCAAGGGACCTAGTACTGAGCCCTGCGGAACCCCACTGGAAACAGCCTTCCAGTCACAAAAACACCCATCAACCATTACCCTCTGCTTCCTGTCCCCGAGCCAGTATTGAATCCAAAATAATATCTATAGATTAAATTCACTGATCTCATGCTCCCATTAGGGAGCTGCACTCAAATGAAGATTTGGCACTACAGTATTGTAGCCCTAACTTGACCCACTCACCCCCTTCTACCATGGCTCCCCTCCAAGAGCACAGAATCGGTGAATTTACCTTTATATCTATTACTGTAATGAGCTTCTTACGGCCATTTTATATTCTGTGGGATTGATTTTAACCCCAAGCAGATTTTGGGTGAGCGAGAGGCTTTCTCTGGCCTAAGTTTCAAGCCTGGGTATTTTAACTCCTGGGCCTCATTTAAAAACTACTGGCCCACTTCCCGCCTGAAACAGGCAGGAAGCAGGTGAAGAGCGGCTGCTGGCAGGAGAAGATCGGGCAGCTAAGGGCCACCTGCCAGATTGCAGGTAGGTGGCCGGAGAGGGGGGTTTCTGGAGGGTCTCACAGGAGGGAAGGCTGTGGAGATTGGGGCAGAGGATCTCCTGCGGCTTTCCTTGTGGGGCCTGGAGAAGCACACCTGCTCTTCCGGGCCCCACACAGGAAAGTTTTCCATTTACCTGGAGGGGTCTTCGGCTTTACTGCTTTATGCCAGTGGAGAAACGGTGACAGTTTTCCTACTCCCATCTCAGTTAAAATGCCATTGTGTCCTATTGACATCATAGGAACCCGATTAGCATTTACGCACGAGGCTCCTGCCTGAGTCCATGGGGCGGTGGGGAGGGAGGGGGAGGCGGGCGCACATCAACCGCCAAAGCCAACAGCATTTAACTGTTCGCCTACTTTGTTCCCGCCAAGCGGGGAGAGTTTACAGTCCCCCCCCTCCCGCCCCCCCCGTGCCGCCGTTCTGTGAGCGAGATGTTAATCTAAGTGGTTCGGGTGAACGTCAAAGATCCCATGGTACTATTCAAAGAAAAGCATTAAGTTTTCCCAGTGTCCAAGTTAATATTAATCCCTCAACCAATACCACTTAAAGCAAATTAATTGGTCTATTTTTACTTCCAACATGCAGTACATTGCATTATCCATATTAAACTTCATTCATCACTGATCGGCCCAAGTTCAAATCCTGTCACGCTCTCCTTGTAAATTCTTACTTCGATTCTCTGTGCCCCCTACCCCCAGTTTGCTGCTTGTGAAATGAATTACTTTGCATTGAGGCTGTGATTACAAATCATTTATATATACCAGGAATAGGAGGAGATCCAGCATGGGCCCTTGGGACACCTCTACTTCCTTCCCATTATCCAGTTATGAATTCATGTCTGTGTCCTACCTTTGCTACCTACTGAGCTTAGTTTGTAAATCAGTCTCCCATGCAGTAATTTATTGAAAACCTTTCAGAAGTTAAGGTACAGAATATCATATGCCTTCCCAGTGTCAAGTTGGGATGTCACGTCATCTAGAAATGTGTCTGAGGTTGGTCGGGCAAAATCTACTCCTTCTAAAGTCATGTTAACTGTCATATTAGAATATTTTCATAAGGCGCTTTTCTATTATGTTTCAGATTACTGGTTCCAGTAATGTTCAATTGTTAAGGTTAGACTAATGGATCTGTAGATTTTGTAATTGGACAGACATGTGGCTAACGAAATTTAACACTGACAAATGTAAAGTATTAGAGATAGGTTTGAAAAATGTGGGACACCACATAAATATACAATGACTGGAATTGAACTAATGCAAGCAGACTTAGAAAAACACCTGGAAGTAATAGTAGAGTGTCAGCTTGGTGTAGTGGTAACACATCTTGTGGCTAATTCAGAAGGTTGTGGATTAAATCTTCACTCTAGGACTGGCGGGCAAATACTTCGGTGCAGCGCTGAGAGACTGCAGCATTGCTGCAGGTGCCATTTTTCAGATGAGACATTAAACTGAGGCCCCCTCCCCCCTGTCTGTCTGTTCAGGTAAAATATCTCATGATACTATTCAAAGAAGAGCAGAAAAGCTTTCCTGGCCACCATTTATCCCTCATCATGTGCCATCGAAACAGCTTAACAGACCATTCATCTCACTTGTGAGACTTTGCTAAGTGCAAATTGGCTGCCATGTTTGTCAACAGGTGAACAATGACTACACTTCGCTAGTCATTAATTTGCTATGAAATACATTGGGAGCTCATTAGCATGCGAAAGGTGCTATATAACTGCACCTTTTCCCTATGACTTTGCTTCATTTTTCCTTTACTTCCTCCCTAACTTTCTAGTCCTCTTCTGCATTCTATGTCCTTCCTTTCCTTCTCCCCGACTTCACTTTCTTCTTGCCTTAAGAACCTCATCATTTTTCATTCTTATATCCAGATCTCCTTGCAGTGGAACGCTGTCACACGGAGAGGTTGCTTCAGGGTAGGGAAAGAACCTCTGAGAGGAGGAGCATTAATTTATCTGACCCAAAGTTCACCTGGACTCAGACTCTGAGCGGCAGATTCTGCAAAGCTGAGAGGAGCATCAGAAGAAATCGCAGGAAATCTCTCATCCTTGCAGCCAATAAGCTAAAATTGAATCATGTCAAAATATTCTGTTACAACATACATCAATTAATACCAACCCTTTTTCAATGTCCGCGACCTGCTAGTAATTATCTTCCACCCTGTTCCTATATTAATTTCCCAGTATTGCTACCTTGGTAGCCAAAATATACACATCAGTTTTTTGAGATGGAGTAAAGCTGCCATAAATTGAGTTTTAAATAAACCGGTCACAAAGCTAATCTTTTTGTACTTTGCAGTGATGTGAAGTTGGAACCGCTGCCTGATTGGATGTATGAGTTCCGAAGACATGTCCTGCTTGCCTGCCTGCCTGCTGGATAGTTGCCTGCAACCACTTTAGAAAAGTTGCGTAACTGCCAAATGGCGATCAGTTGAAGTCGGAGCAAGTGAATGACTTGCTTTATAAATTGCAACAGTTGTTACTAAACTTTGCATTTCGTCCCGAAACTACTTTTAATTCTCGCCAACATTTTTTTTCTTAATTAAAGTTCATTGATGTTTTGAGAGCTCTCGCAGGAGTTGCAGCCAGTGTCACGGTCCAGCTCCAACAGCTGCTTTCGTTTCAATTTTTACTAAACTTTTGTGTCTCGGCCAAATGAGCCTATGCAAGATGGATCAAGTATTTTCAGTGGGAGCATTTTGGCTGATAGCTAAAACAAGGTTTCTTTTGTAGTCTTTTTCAACATGCAGGAATATAATGTCACATGTCCAACAGCGTCTTGTTACTTGACCATGGTACATGGCGATATAATTTCCCCACGTTCATGACAAAGAATATCAAAGGAAGTAACTTCAACAATGCTGGACGTGTTTATTATGCATGCACTTAAAAGGCATGTCAAAAATGCATTTGGTGCTTGAAAACAGGATCTGTCTTGGCGGTTTTGGCAGGCAACCTGCAAAATGAAAAGACCTCGCATCCTTTTAAGTAAGGTCATCCAAATAACTTTAAAATCAGTTTTATCAGAAATTAAAATCCTGCTTTTACAAAAATAACCGTCCCTTCCCCCTCATCAGTTTTCAAAGAAAGAAATGTTTTTTTTGTCTGAGACAGAAAGAGCAACAATGTCATGTCACTGCCGCAAGTTTTCTTCGATAAATAAAGCTGAGTGGTGCAAAAATACAGTGTTGCCGCACACGGTACAGTGTCACTGTTTAGTAATAGCTTGCCGTTCAATGTTGTCTTTGGGCATGCTACATATTTTTTGAAAAATGATTTAAAGGCCGTTGGAATGAGAAGGTACACTTGACAGCTAGAATTATTAGGATCTCATCCTTTCCTAAAGCAAGCTCTCCATTTAAAGCAGCCCAGGAAACAGGTTAAAGTGACGGCTGAGACGGGGTATAGATCAAAATAAGTTCAAGCAGCCATGGCCTAGTCATTGTTTAATATAATCAAGTGATACACAACTGCTGATTGTTCATGTTAACTAAAGCCCCCTCTGCCCACTCAGTTACAATGTTGTGGATGCTGTGGTGTAGGCTTCATTCTGTGTTGTAATTTATTGTATCGTGTCTGCTTCTAATTTACAAATTTAGATTTCTTTGTGTATTAGTGATGCTATATATAATTCTTGAATAGAAAAACGGCAACATGTTGCAGTACAGCACAGGGTCAGGCCAACAGTTTATAAAATGATGTGATAAAAAACGACTCTTTCACTGCACCAAATAGGGAAAACTTCAGTCTTTTATACTGTTTTAAACTAACCAGAGTGAAGGTTGGAAGCTGCCTTCTCTTGCCCAACTTCAAAATGGGCACCCAGAGGAAAACTGGTTACAGGCCCACACCAGGTTTGACCTTAAATTAGTCAAGGTGCAGAAGTTTTGTCCTAAGCGCTGATCAAATTATACTTGGGTCAACGAATTTCGAGGCCTGGACGAGGTGTGAGCATCTGCTCGTCCAGTCCATTCTAGGGACAGAATAGTCAATGGGGGTTCGATTCTGGAGGGTGGCTGGGGCAGATGGAGTTGTACCCCAATAAACATTAGTGCCTTGAGGAGAGGTGGGAGAAAACGCAGGGATATGTTTCCCAAAGTATAGAGACCTAATTGTGTAGGACTAAAGTAACTGAAACATCATTAGTTTTACACCAAATGAAGTGCATCTAAAGGGACACATATGCTATGCAGCCCCCTTATACATAGGAGTGAACAATATGTTCAGATAAGTGAATTAGTCGAACCAGCTGTTCTACCCAGAGCCCTGAATATGGCCTATAATGGATTGAAAGCATGCTCTGCAACATTAGTTAATGCATTCACATGAAACTCCTTTGCCATTTATTTTAAAATTAATTAATTATACAAAGTACAGACTACCAGGTCTGCGCGGGTTAACGGCAAATGAAAAGCAATAAAATACAATAAGAATGCATTAACAGGGACAAGCCATTAGAAGACACTAACCTACCTCACTTGCACTAATCAATTGTGGTCAAGATGACAACCTCCTGTGCATCCCATAAAACCTACTGCTGCTGTAAATTTAGACTCCATTTTAAAAGCAGGAGCCATGGGCATTGTCTTTTGTGCCATTGACTCGGTGGCAACTAGAATGAGTTATTTCAGACATTAGATCATACCTCATAATGTGGAGTGAAGGACTGCGCGTGACCCAAATTGGAAACTCCTGATAGAATATTCATGAATGATATGAAATTGACAATTCGCAGCGCAGATGTTTGCCAATCAGTTTGATGCTGTTACAGCTCTGTTTTCTAACCTAGTGGCAACGGTGATCAGCTTCCTCCAGTGTTTTTGCACTCTCTTTCTGAATATCATGAAATATTCCTATCCCAAGTAGGTTTATTTCACTGTTCCAAGCAGAAAGACTAAATTATTTGCAATTATTTCAGTGATGTCCAGACATTCAAAGTACTCTCACCACTTGTACTACTGGTGCTGTTACACCTAAATAGCCTGGTCATAATTTGCTAAAATGTAACAATCTTACATTAAAAACAACATTTCAATATAATCACCATAGTTATCAGGTAAATATTGGGATACCTCCCGTGCCACACTGAGTAATGGAGCTGTATGTCGGGTATGTACATACCACAATACAAGGCAAAACATCAAGATAGCATGGCAAAATATCTACACAAGTGTTATTAGAGAATTACATTTTTAATTTGTTTATCATATACAATTGGAGACAGTTTTAAGAAAGAAAATCCTCATAAGCCACTGAACTGTAACATCACACAATTACCAACGCACTTCAATACAGCAAAGCAACAGGGGCTCTTCACTCCACATTATAAGGTATGCTCTACTGCCTGAAATACCTCACTCCAGGGGCTCTCGCCTTCGCCAGGCGACATTAGAAGACAATAGAACATAAGACTATGACGGCTGCTCCTGATTTTAAAATGAAGTCTAAATTTACAGCAGCATTAGGCTTTCTCAGATGCACAAGAAACTGTCAGCCTGGTCATAATTGATTATTGCAAGTGATGTAGGTTAACGTCTTTGAGTGGCTTGTCGTGTGTCGATCTATTTTGATTGCTTTTTGTAGCTTTCCTGTGGTTTTTAACCATACCGCCCATATAATCTGTACTCCGTGATGCCGCTTTTGTTTTAATTGAAGCAACCCTTGCAGAAAATTTCAGCAACTGTTTCCAGCGGTGACTACCTGCGTAACTGGTGCTTCTGTGACAAGATGGGGAGTTTGCATTAACAAACACATGAAAAAGAACAGGGCCAAGTAAACAAAAAGAGATGTAGTCATTCAACCCATCTCACTCACCCTGCTGCTTAACTCTTTGTTCTGAGCTGTGTACAACCATTTTATCTCCCACCTACCGAGGGGGCAATTGTTCTGACTATATTTGTGAAATCTACTGCTGGATGGTAAAGACCGATATCAGGAAGTATTTCTTTGCACAGAGGGTGATCGACAGCCAAACACAGTCGCCAGGTAGGGTCGGTCATGTCAGGACATTGGACTTACTTATGACACATTTTTGATGCTGCAATGGGAAGACGGCCTGCTCAGGTATCCTGGAAGGATGCGATCAAATGGGCCGAGGAGCCCTCGTCATCTCAATGTTGTGTTTCAGAGATAAATGTGTTGAAGTATTCACTCTGTCTATGCACTCGCCCACTCACTGCCACCAATAAATGCACTCAAGCACAAGCAGGCTCGAGGGGCCGATTGGCCTACTCCTGCTCCTACTTCTTATGTTCTTATGTTCTTATGTTAAATTCTAATGGAACTCGTTTTACGTGTGGTTCAGCTGTTGTAGTATCTCTTCTCATTCCCTTTCTCTCGGCGTGCAACAGGAGCATTTTTGCCAGGCCACTGGCCTGGAACTCCAAAGCACCAGCTCAGATATACCCAACCCGAGGGATTTGTCCATTGACAGTGACAGCATTGGGTTAGTCACAAAGCACAGGTGAGCGGGAGGTGATGGAGGTAAAGGAGAAGCTGGAGCCCTGCCTTCCAAAGGGCCAGCTTGAGTCATTCTGGAGCTAATGGATGCAGACCTCAATGGGCTGGCTTTAAAAAAGGAGGCTTTCTGAGCACAGAAGTGTCATACAGTTGGTGGACAATTTGGCAAACAGCCTGAAACAGCTGAAGGGCATTTTGAAGAGTCACCCTGAAATGTGTTGAAACTCCAAGGACACTGCAGTGGAGACCCCATAAGGCATATTGGTCTCCATTATCCAACCGACTCCCTGCTCTGGTTTTCAGATGCTGCCAGATCAAATTAAAAGAATCACGGCCAAGGGCTTCACTTATCTCATCAGTGCTACTGGGTTGGCTGTCATGTAAATTAGTGGGCACGGCGAGACTGGGCCCAGCAACCAGGGCATGGCTGGAACTTGCAGAGAGGAATATGCTGCCACACACCTGGAAGTGCTGGAAAATGGGATTAGAATAGATAGGGCTTGATGGGGCGCAGACACGATGGGCCGAAGGGCCTCTTTCTGTGCTGTATAACTCTATGGCCTAGAAATTGGGTATAGCCTTGCTTGAGGCGTTAGAACTGGCGGAGCGCTAGGTTTATAGCCAGACGAAAGTTATCGCTGCCTGGCGAGATATTGGGTTGCATCGCCCCCAAAGGGGATTGAGGCGCTAATTCAGCTGTTGCACGGTGCTCTTAAGGCGCAAAGGTTCAGGCGCTACTCAATATCGACGCGGACGGGCGCAGCGCAGGTGATCTCAATTACGGGAAACCACGAGACCTCCAGGCGCCGGCCGGCTCTTAAAGGGGTGGGTCAGTCAGCCTAAGCTTCAGATTCGGCGCTCGCCCTTGTCTGGCGGTACAAACTTGTTCAGCATGGAGAAGGTTAGACAGAGAGCAGAGCGCTTCAGCACTGAGGCTCTGGACCACTTGGTGGCTGCAGTTGAACGCCGTCGAGAGGTCCTGTATCCGGATAATGGCAAGAGGCCGAATCAGAAGGCTTACCGACGATCTTGGAGGGAGTTTGCTGTGAGGGTCAACTCCAGCAGCATGGCGACCAGGACCCCTGTTCAGTGCAGGAAGAAATTCAACGACCTCACACAGATCGTTAGGGTGAGTGATGGTTTAGCAATCTTCTGATTCCCTCCATCTGCAGCTGACTTCGGGCACCCTGCTGCAATGATGCCCCATGGCCATCTGTCAGCATGCACCCATGGCCCTTTCTGGGCACACACATGGACAGATGTCTCAAGGCCTCATGTAAGGGCTCTTGCACCATGGGGGGCATGCGATGATCTCTCAAGGCATCATGTTACAGAACTTCCCCTTCTTTCCCCTGCAGTCCAAGCTGGCGATGATCCGGAAGGAGCAGCGTCGAACCGGTGGCGGACCTCCACAAGTGGTCACTCTGACGGATCTGGAGGAGAGAGTGCACCAGATACGTGGAGGATGTCTGTCTGGTCCTGTGACCACTGCATCTGCCGACCCCATTACCGACAGCGAGGGTAAGACTCTCACCTTTTTCACCTGTTGCCTTCCACTTGGTCCCCCCGCCAGCATGCATCCTCAGTGTGCAGCCATGTCAGAGCCTTGCCGCAATCTGGCATGCCTTTCAGCAAACCTGCCCTTTTGCTAAAGCCACTCTTCCACCTCCCACTTTCAGATGAAGCAGCACCAACTCGGGCACAACGCGCTGAAGCTGCCAGTGCCAGTGCCACCGGAGGCGAGGACCAGGAGGAATCCGGACCAGCCGTTGCAGAATCCGGGGAGCTGACACATCTACAGACTGGGGATAGTAGTCCCCTGGAGGGGAGGGGGGGGGGCTCTGAGGATGAACCAGTTGCCGGACCAAGCGGCATGCAGCAACGCACGGGGGATAGGCAAGTTCGGCCACCGTCTCCCCGGAGGGCAAGGCAGGTCGTGATGACTGCTGCACAGAGTGCAGATGAGGTGCGTCGCCTGGCTGAGATGAGCAAACAGGCCCGGGTCAGACACACGGAGCTGATGGCTGCAGTCGAGAAGATGCCTGAGTCAATAGATTCATTGGTTAAGAGTATGTTGGACTTCGGGGCAACAATGGAGAGGACTCTCCAGGGCTTTGGGGCAACAATGGACAGGACCCTGCAGGTGTTCGGGGCAACAATGGACAGGTCTATCCAGGGCTTCGGGGCAACAATGGACAGGACTATCCAGGGCTTCGGCCCAACAATGGAGAGGACTGTCTACGGCTTTGAGTCGGCTATGGAAAGGACTGTTCAGGGCTTCGGACAATCCCTGGAAAGGTCTGTGCAGGGCTTGTCCGAGGCAGTGGAGCGGTCGGCACCTGGCTTGTCCGAAGCAATGGGAAGAACTGTCCAGGCCTTCTCCGAAGCACTGGCACCTGGCACACAGGTCCTCACTGTTGCCACGCAGTCACTTGCTGGGCTCCTCCACAGCCAGATTGACGCAACGCAATCTCTCACTGTAGCCCCCTCTCTGCATCAGTTAGGATCACCCCGGGCCCTTCCAGTCCCATACAAGGCCAGCAATCAGTGGAGCATGCGATTGTGGCGGATGAGCCGAGCCGCTCCCCTCAGATAGCCAGTGTGTCGTCCGACCATGGTGCAGGTGTCCTCTCTCGGCAGGAGACCACTGCACATGCCAGCGCTGGGACGCTTGCATTGCAGCTGCCACCACCTGCAGGCCACACTGCTTCCAGCCATGGTCACATCAAGCATCCTGCGTCCGCACCCTCCAAGCCCAGAGGTCGGCCAGGCCGTCCCTCAGGGGCTTCTGCGCTTCCAGACAGTCAGCAGGCGTCCCCCAGCCTTGAGGCCACCACTGGGGTCCAATTACGTAGGAGCAGCAGGGAGGGAAGGGGCCGGGCGCGAAAGAGAAGTCGTTCTCCCTCAAGGGGCCAGTTGTAGAGGGAGGTGCTGAGACATTTGTTTGTCCAAATTCAAGGACACCCTCACCTGTTGTTATATTTGCAGAAGGTTTGTTGAGTTTTGCGGCTTTGCCGAACAGTTCACAGTTATTTTGAAAGTTATGGTTTCTGTTGACATTACGTTGTTTAGCTGTAATGAAAGACTTTTGTGCCAATAAACAGAAGTTTCAATGTGGCATGGTGCATGTGATTAGTTTCAGTGATGCTGGCATTCAGAGGCCCTCAAACATCCAAAGTGTGCATGAGTTAAGACTCTCATCATTCCGCCACAGGGGTCTCGACACGAGTCCAGATGAGCCTCTGACATATGGCCCTTCCACTTTCAGCAGCCCTTCCATCTTCCTCCTCCTCCTCCTCCTCCTCCGCCTGCTCTGCTGGTCGTTGAGGGACAGCTGGAATTGGCTGGGTGCGTCGATTCGCCAAGTTGTGGAGCATGCAGCAGACAACGACGATGTGTCCCACTTGCTGCGGCGAGTACTGCAGGGATCCCCCCGAATGTTCCAGACATTGGAAACGCTTTTTGACAACACCAATAGTGTGCTGTTTACTGTGCCTGGTCGCCTGATAGCCGCTGTTGATCAGCTCTTCTGCTGGGGTGTCGGCCACACGGAGTGTTGTCATCAGCCATGGCCAGAGAGGATAGCCCTTGTCCCCAGTAAGCCAGCCTCGTCTTCGAGGCAGCCCCTCAAAAAGGTTACAAACTGAGGTCAACCGCAGGATAAAGGCATCGTGGCTGCACCCTGGGAAATGCGCGGTGACTGCCATGATGATTTGGCGGTGGTCATAGACCAGCTGCATGTTGAGGGAGTGCAACCCCTTGCGGTTGCGGAAGTCCTAAGGATGATGGCATGGCGCCCTCAAAGCCACGTGTGTGCTGTCAGTCGTCCCCTGCACCATGGGGAAGTCCGCAATAGAAGCGACACCCTGCGTGCCCTCCGCCTGCTTGTGCAGGGTCCGAGGGAAGGTCATGATTTGACGCCTTCGCAAAAAAGGGCTTCTGTAACTTGTCGGATGCAACAGTGGACTGCAACCTGAGCGACAGTTGCAATGTCCCCAATGGCTGACTGAAAGGATCCGTTGGCATAAAAATGGAGGCCATCAGTCAGTTTAGCCATCACAGACAGAGAGGTTCTGCAGCGTTCACGCGGCTGCAGATCCTGACCAAACAGGTGGCACAGATCAGTAACAATGTCCCTCCAGAATCGGAGCCTTCCCAAACACTGCTCCTCCGACATGTCAAGGCTTGTCACCTGCTGCCTAAAGACACTCGCAGCTTCCCGTCGGATTGGCCGACCTCCATTGCCCCTCCTCCTTCTGGCCAATCCCGGCCCTCTCTCCCGCCGTCTCTCTGCCCCTTCACAGTGTTGGGCGATGAGGCCGTCGCCCTCCAAACAAACTCTCATTCCGATGCCAGTTGGTCAAAAGGCTTTTAGGTGTAGTGCTGCAAGTGCTTCGGACAGGTTTGAAGGACCCAAGTACTCTAAAGCTAAATTCCCAGAACTCCGCTCCACATTAGCTCGCCAACTCTCTCTAGCAACGATCGCAATGAGCAGGCCAAGTGGCAGAAGATTCTGCACTAAAGCTGTCCCCTTTAAATAGCGCCCCTCTACTCCGAGAAGGGCCTGTTAGCCCTCCTTCGAACTGTCACTAATAGCGCTGGGTGCTAAGGCTCCGGGCGCCACCCACTATGCGCTCAGGCGATCCTAGAAGGCGTTGCACACTGAAATGACGTCATGAACTGCTTGCGCTCGCGGGTGCGCGCAAACACTTAGCGCAGGCGCTAAATGTATAGTCAATATCTGAGTTGTCGCTATCTTCATAGCGTCCGCCCCAACATAGGGCTTCGCCCCAATTCTAGGTCTCTTTAGGCGCTCAGCGCCGGCGCTACCAGCCCAATTTCTAGGCCTATGACTCTAACCACCCAGCATCCCTCTTCATTACTCTACACGTGCCAGAAAATGGGCACTACCAGACTGCCCTAGCAGCAGTGGGCACAGTGCGGCCAAGAGCTGGGTCACCTCAAGACCCAGCTCAAGGAGGCAGTGGGCCACCTCAGCCCCAAGGATCTTCAACTGACACTCAAAAACAGACACGTCACTGACTTAAGCCACTGCTGGGAGCACATAGGCGGAATGGCAGATTAGGTTCGAGAGCACATAAATTGTTATATTTTCAGAAAAGGGAAGCACAATGATACATGACAGTCAGTTCACACGCACAAAACATTTATACAGGGAATAAATATCTGGCACCACTTAAGTAGTTCTGCGTCCAAAAATGTTCTTACTGTTGTCTCATATAATGGCTCATTAGAAGAAAGGAAGGGGATAAATGGGAGTTGAGATGCAGCACTGACGAATATTAGATAGCGTGTGTCATAAGACTGATGACTGTTTATACACTGGGGAAATTGAAGGACTTATTATGAATCTATGGAAGGAAGTCTGGCAGATATGTGATGTCCCCTGTGAGTATTTAGAAGGTTCCCACAGGTTATCAAATGGAATAGGGGATTGTAATAGGAATGTATTAAGTTAAGAAGATTGAATGCTAATTGGAGGCGAATAGTAGTACAGTAGTATCCAAGGGGAGAAATTGGTCCTCGTCATGCCCAGTTTTGGCCTAAACATGTGGAGAGGGAAGGGGACAATTTTGGATCGCGATCTCTCGCGGCCAATCTCCCCCAGAATTGTGCCAGCTGCCAAAATTGGAAGCCAGTGACTTCCAAGTGTCCATGATGCCCATCTGAAATAGGCGTTAGGCACCCTGAATATGCAAATCAGGGTCTTAGAGCCTGTCTCAGGACCCTGCCCTAAATTCGTCATCAACTGAGGCAGTCTGCTCACTTTTTTCGAGTCCATAAATGGAGACTGTAAACAGAAAGGTACTTTTTTTATACTTTTGTTTCTGTGGAGCCAGGAGGAGCAGGAGTGTTCCACGATAATGCTATGGGCCGCTGTTGGTCCAGGCCCACTATTAGAGTTGTATTATTGAGTGCGCCTTTCTGCAGGTCACACTGAGTCAGTCACAAAGGGACCTCCACACATGCATGCTTGGCCATGCACAGGGCTTAATTCCCCAGGTGGTTAGCTTTTAATATTAAAAGAGCACAGAGAGGAATGCCCACTTTCTCCTAACATTAAAAAGATTCTGGACAAAGTTTCAAAAGTTCAAGAAATCCAAAGGACTGCTTGGTTTTAGTGCGTTCAGGACTCAGAATGGAGTCAGAGTCCTAAATTATTCTTCCATTCAAATCGATGTGCGCCCAAAACCACTTTACTGAAGAGAAAGTGGTACTATTACAAAAAACAAATTGAGACGGATAATAAGCTTTTGGTATCTGATAAACTTTTTGGAGGGTAACAAATATTTTTTATGAGAGAAACACTCATGTCTCATTTCTTTCCTTTATTTCACTTTCTGTCTCCTTACTTTGCCCTTCTACATTTCTTTTTCTTTCTCTTTCTATTTTCGTTTCTCTGTGTGTGTCAGTGCCTTCTGTTTTTCTCCATTTCACTTCTCTCTGTGTAATAGCAGCTATTCAAAAAAGTAATAGATATTTATCAATATAGTAAGTGTGATCAATGTTTGAAATATTCTGCCAGAGAAGATAGTAGAGATAAGGCAGGTGGCATGCAAAACGCAGTGGGATATTAGAATGGGTGAACTAGAGAAACCAGCTTTGATAGGCCGAATAACCTGTCCCTGTCCTTGATTGTTCTTATGTATCTCCTTACTTTATCTTAGCCCTCTCCATGTCCTTTCTGTATTTCTTTTCTCTTTTCATTGCTGTGTTTCTTTTGTGTGTGCGTCTAGTTCCTCTCAGTTTTCCAATATCCTTTCTGTCTCTGTATCCTTCTGTTTCTATATCTCATTTCTCTTTTTTTTTAATTCTGCATGTCTCCTTTCTTTCTTTGCTAGTACTTGGGGAGCAATTTCACTGTGACGGGACAGCTCCAGGAATGTTCCTAGGGTCAAATCACTTATCAACTGGCGATGTCATTCATTACACTGCTCCCACCTCTGCCTCAGCAATAGAGCATTAAATCATGGTGATAGAACAACAAAGAATACAATAGAATTGATGTAATCCATTTGATGCCACTAAAAGCAACATAAAACATAGAAAGAGAAAGGACCGTTCAACTCTTCAATCCCAATCCCATCACAGACCATGCACAATGTGTTCTATCATGGATTCTACCCAATCCATTTCATCTCCTGAGAAAAGACTCTGTAAAGGTTTTCCCTGGCTCCAAAAGTAAATGAAAAGAACTACAGAATATCCATTCTACCTTACATCCTACATTATTCATCATTAATCTGAGACTGGTTGCTTTCCTTGGGATGACATTTCCACGCTCTCAGATGCATAGAAACATTTGTGCCTCAGAGGGCTGCTTTCAGACAGATCATTTAAAAAAAAAATCTCCACTGCTTTCCATACTTATTTCTTCAGATACACAGGGCAATATGACTTCCAAAAAGGATTATGATTGCAACAGCAAACCCAAATGTGACAAAGACATAATATTTTCTACGCTTTCTATAATTGCTGGCTTGGAATGTATTAACAAGGCTGTAGATGTAGCTCTATTGAAGAGTTTAGATTACCTCATAAACTATGAAAACAATCGCTCAAGCAGTTTAAAAAGTCATCTAGATGCTGAGATTGTGTTACACACGTGTAAATCCATGATCTAAACCAGCTGTTAGTATGTACAATAAATTGTAGTTTACTTTTGTGAATGTTTAATCAGGCTTCAGTGCTGTGAGGGATAATGTGAATAAGCTGCCTTTACAATGGATGCATCATGTGACCAGCTGCTTCAAGTAACCATTCGTTAACATTTTCTCTTTCTCTACCTCCCTGTCTTTCTAACACACTCAGCTCTTGTTAAATGTAACACTATAGTGCTGTTAATGAAGAATTTTTACGTTGGGTCCAGTTAAACTTCCAACTTCGCTTTGATAAGAACATAAGAAATAGGAGCAGGAGCAGGCCATTCAGCCCCTCGAACCTGCTCCGCCATTTAATGAGATCATGGCTGATCTGATTTTGGCCTCAACTCCACTTTCCTGCCTGCTCCCCATAACCCTTGACTCCCCTGTTGCTCAAAAATCTGTCCATCTCAGCCTTGACTCAATGACTCAGCTTGCAAAGCTCTCTGGGGTAAAGAATTCCAAAGATTCACGACCCTCTGAGAGAAGAAATTCCTCCTCATCTCTGTCTTAAATGGGCGACCCCTTATTCTGAGACTATGCCCCCCTCATTCTAGATTCCCTGACGAGCGGAAACATCCTCTCAGCATCTACCCTGTCCAACCCCCTCAAAATCTTATATGTTTCAATAAGATCAACTTTCATTCTTCTAAACTCCAATGAGTATAGGCCCAACCTGCTCAACCTTTCCTCATAAGACAACCCTTCCATTCCAGGAATCAACCTAGTGAACCTTCTCTGAACTGCCTCCAATACAAGTACTGTATATCCCTCCTTAAATAAGGGGACCAAAACTGTACACAGTGCTCTAGGTGTGGTCTCACCAGCGCCCTATACAGTTGTAGCAAGACTTCCCTACTTTTAGACTCTATTCCCCTTGAAATAAAGGCCAACATTCCATTTGCCTTCCTAATTACTTGCTGCACCTGCATGTTAACCTTTTGTGTTTCATGTATGAGGACACCCAAATACCCCTGTACCGCTGCATTCTGTAGTCTTTCTCCATTTAAATAATATTTTTCTTTTCTATTCTTCCTACCAAAGTGGATAACTTCACATTTTCCCACATTATACTCCATCTGCCAAATTCTCGTCCACTCAATTAACCTATCTATATCCCTTTGCAGACACTTTGGGCAGGATTTTCATTGGGCCGTGGAGGCGGGATTGGAGGCATGTGGGGGGTTAAAATCTCGAAATCGGGAGGCACGAATCCATCCCGCCTCCAACCCGCCTCCATGCCAGTTTCAAAGGAGGCGGATACCTGACCTGTGCTGGGACCCGCCTCCCCGAGGCGGGAAGGGGATTAGTGCCAATTAACTGCTTGCTAATAGGTAGTTAACAGGCAGTTTTTAGCCTAATCCCTATTTTTATTGCTGAAGTATGGGATTCCCGACGGTTCCAAACCACGCCAAGTTAGCGAGGCGGACCGTCGGGCTGAAGGGCTTGGAGGGTTCAAGATGTCCGGTGTTCAGGTGAGTGATGGGTTCATGAGTGCAAAGGTAAGTGTGTTTGGTGTGTATAAAGTGTTTAAAGAAGTTTTACTTACCTTTTCTTACCTTTACAGCCTTCCTTCCTTCAGGTCTCGGGAGTCCCTCATCTCACCAGCACAGAAAGCAGAATGGCCGCGAGCTGTCAAAATCTGCAGCATTCTGCTTTCTGTTCTGGAGAGATCTCTAAATCAGCCCGAGAGGAAGGAATTAACTTGGAGTACAGATTGTCAGTGTTTGACAGCTTCAAAGAGCTGTCAAACGCTGATATTTCATCTGTCAAAAGCTCTTGACAGATGAAATATCAATCTGTGACATCACCTGTTGCCAGGCGGCCCTTAATTGGCCTGCTGAGCCCACTGGGTGGGCTCAACAAGGTCAATCAAGTGAAAATCGCGTGGGTTGGCCTCAACTCGATGGAGGTGGGACTACAACCCCGAAAGTTGTAGTCCCGCCTCCATCACGCCTCCAGTATCAAAATCCAGCCCATTATGTCCTCCTCACAACTTGCTTTCCCACCTATCTTTGTATCGTCCGCAAATTTGGCTACAATACACTCGCTTCCTTCATCCAAGTCATTAACATAGATTGAAAATAGTTGAGGCCCCAGCACTGATCCCTGTGGCACCCCACTAGTGACAGATTGCCATCCTGAAAATTATTTATCCTGGCTCACTGTTTTCTGTCAGTTAGCCAATCCTCTATCCAATCTAATATATTACCCCCAACATCATGAGCTCTTATCTTATGCAGTAACCTTTTATGTGGCACCTTGTCGAATGCCTTTTAGAAATCCAAATACACTACATCTACTGGTTCCCCTTTATCCACCCTGCTTGTTACCTCCTCAAAGAACTCTAATAGATTTGTCATACACGATTTCCCTTTCATAAAACCATGTTGACTCTGTTTGATTGTATTATGATTTTCTAAATGTCCTGCTATTACTTCCTTAATAATGGATTCAAGCATTTTGCCAATGAAGATGTTAGGCTAACTGGCCTATAGTTTCCTGCTTTCTGTCTCCCTCCTTTTTTGAATAACCGTTACATGTGCGGTTTTCCAATCCGCAGGGACTTTTCCAGAGACAAGGGAGTTTTGGAAGATTACAATCAATGCATCCACTATCTCTGTAGCCACTTCTTTTAAGACCCTAGGATGCAGGCCATCAGGTCCAGGGGACTTGTCAGCCTTTCGACCCATAAGTTTGCCTAGCACTTTTCTCTAGTGATAGTGATTGTTTTAAGTTCCTCCCTCCCTTTTGCCCCTTGATTTTCTACTATTACTGGGATGTTTTTAGTGTCCTCTACTGTGAAGACAGATACAAAATATTTGTTCAATGCCTCTGATGCGCTATCAATTACTCATAAAAGACTGAGAGTTAGAAGAGTAACTAAAGGCTTTTATTAACAACAGAATGGAGGTCTGCCTCGAGTGGTCGACCGGTCCAGGATACCAAGGGCTGGGGAGCAGTCACCTTTATACTAGGACCTGTGGGAGGAGTCAGCCGAGGCATGTCCAGGCATGTACACAGTGGAATACAAACAGGACAAACAGGAATACAAACAGTGGTTTACCACATTCACCCCTTGTTTAAAATTGAGTCCGGCGGGGTGAAGTGTATTAAAAGTTAGTGTATTGGAGTCTCTCCGGAGGTCTTGTCTGCCGCTGTGATCGGCGTGGCGACGGCAGGGGTAGTGAAGCTTCCGGCGTCGAGTCCAGCGTAGGCTGTGGCACAGGCGTGTCGTCCTCGTAGATGTCGAGCGGGTCGCGGGGCCCAGGCCTGCCGTCTGCTGGGGCTGGATATCGGATCGTGGGGGGGGGTGGTAGTGGGTAGTGGGTTACTGTGGTCCCCGAGGGTGCAAGGTCTCTTATGGAGACTGTGTC
This sequence comes from Somniosus microcephalus, assembly GCF_052327205.1. Taxonomy (NCBI): domain Eukaryota; kingdom Metazoa; phylum Chordata; class Chondrichthyes; order Squaliformes; family Somniosidae; genus Somniosus; species Somniosus microcephalus. The sequence continues at coordinate 56,546,760 of NC_140991.1, read as the reverse complement.
CTCCCGCCCGTCCGGGTATGCGATGTAAGCATACTGGGGGTTGGCGTGGAGGAGGTCGACCCTCTCGACCAGGGGGTCCGTTTTATGGGTCCTCACGTGTCTTCTCAGTAGGACCGGCCCTGGGGACGTCAGCCATGGCGGTAGCGATGTCCCTGATGTGGACTTCCTTGGGAAGACGAACATTTTCTCATGAGGGGTGGCGTTAGTGGCAGTGCAGAGCAGTGACCGAATAGAGTGGAGCGCATCGGGGAGCACATCCTGCCAGCGGGAGGTTGGAAGGCCCCTAGACTTTAAGGCTAGCAGGACGGCCTTCCAAACTGTCGCATTTTCTCTTTCCACCTGTCCGTTCCCCCGGGGGTTGTAACTGGTGGTCCTGCTTGTGGCAATACCCCTAGTTAGCAGGTACTGACGGAGTTCGTCGCTCATAAACGATGAGCCCCGGTCGCTATGGATATAGCTGGGGAAGCCGAACAGGGTGAAGAGGTTGTTCAGACATTTAATGACCGTGGCACTGGTCATGTCCGGGCAGGGGAAGGCGAACGGGAAACGGGAGTACTCATCAATAATATTGAGGAAGTACACATTGCGGTCGGAGGAGGGGAGAGGCCCTTTAAAATCAACGCTCAGGCGCTCGAAGGGGCGAGTGGCTTTTATCAGGTGGGCCCTGTCTGGTCTATAAAAGTGTGGTTTGCACTCAGCGCAGACTTGGCAGTTCCTGGTCATGGTCCTGACCTCCTCAATAGAGTAAGGCAGGTTGCGGGCCTTGATGAGGTGGAAGAACCTGGTGACCCCCGGGTGGCAGAGGTCATTGTGGAGGACCCGTAGTCTATCGATCTGCGCGCTGGCGCAGGTGCCACGCGATAGCGCATCCGGGGGTTCATTTAGCTTCCCGGGCCGGTACAAGATCTCGTAGTTGTAGGTGGAAAGTTCGATTCTCCACCTCAAGATCTTGTCATTTTTGATTTTGCCCCTCTGCTTGTTGTTAAACATAAAAGCAACTGAACGCTGGTCAGTGAGCAGGGTAAATCGTTTTCCGGCCAGGTAGTGCCTCCAATGACGCACAGCCTCCACAATCGCCTGGGCCTCCTTCTCAACAGCGGAGTGTCTGGTCTCCGGGCCTTGGAGGGTTCGTGAAAAGAAGGCCACGGGTCTCCCCGCCTGATTGAGGGTAGCGGCCAGGGCAAAGTCGGACGCGTCGCTTTCCACCTGGAAGGGGATGGATTCGTCCACTGCGTGCATGGTGGCTTTGGCAATGTCCTCCTTGATACGGTGGAAGGCTAAGCGGGCCTCTGCCGTCAAGGGAAAAGAGGTGGACTTGATCAGCGGACGGGCCTTGTCCGCATAGTAGGGGACCCACTGGGCGTAATAGGAGAAAAACCCTAGGCACCTCTTCAGGGCCTTGAGGCAGTGGGGCAGTGGAAGTTCCATAAGGGGACGCATCCGGTCGGGGTCGGGGCCGATGACTCCGTGTTCCACAACACAGCCAAGGATGGCGAGGCGGTTTGTGCGGAATATGCACTTCTCCTTGTTATATGTCAGGTTTAGGAGTTGGGCGGTGCGGAGGAATTTTTCGAGGTTTGCGTCATGGTCCTGCAAGTCACGGCCGCAGATGGTCACATTGTCCAGATATGGGAAAGTGGCCTGCAACGCATTTTGATCTACCATCCGGTCCATCTCCCTTTGGAAGATGGAGACCCCGTTGGTGACGCCAAAGGGAACCCTAAGGAAGTGGTAGAGGCGGCCGTTTGCCTCAAAGGCAGTGTACTGGCGGTCCTCAGGGCGGATGGGGAGCTGGTGGTACGCTGATTTCAGGTCAATGGTCGAGAAGACGCGGTACTGCGCGATCTGGTTGACCATATCAGCTATACGGGGGAGTGGGTAGGCGTCCAGCAGGGTGTAGCGATTTATTGTCTGGCTGTAGTCGATGACCAGGCGCTGCTTCTCGCTGGTCTTAACAACCACAACCTGGGCTCGCCAGGGGCTGGTGCTGCCCTCAATAATCCCTTCTTTCAGGAGCCGCTCCACTTCGGTTTTAATGAAAACCCTGTCCCCGGCACTGTATAAGAACATAAGAACATAAGAAATAGGAGCAGGAGTAGGCCAATCGGCCCCTCGAGCCTGCTCCACCATTCAATAAGATCATGGCCTGCTCTTTGTGGCGATGGGCTTACAGTCGGGGGTGAGGTTAGCAAACAGTGGTGGGGGGGTGACTCTGAGTGTGGAGAGGTTGCACCTGGTGCGCGGCGGGCAATTTGGAAGCTGCTGGCTGCGGACTGTGAGTGGGGGTAGGGGTCCACCGTACGCCATCGTAACACTTTTAAGGTGGCACTGAAAATCTAACCCCAGCAGGACGGCAGCGCAGAGGTCAGGCAGGACCAGAAGTTTAAAATGATCGTACACGGTCCCATCTACTACGAGTGTCACCACGCAGTAGCCGCCGATGTCCGCCGACTGGGACTCGGAGACCATAGAAATCCGCTGTTGCGCAGGCAGGACTGGGAGAGAGCAACGCCGCACCGTGTCGGGGTGGATGAAGCTCTCCGTGCTCCCAGAGTCAAAAAGGCAGATTGTATCGTGACCATTTACCTTAATGTCCATTGTGGAACTGGCCAGTTGGTGCGGTCTCGCTTGGTCCAGTGTAACGGATGCCAGCGTAGGGGTCGGTGTGTCGCTGCGGGTATCAGATGAGGCGGTGTCGGGGGCCTGCTGCGTCCCGGCTGTCGTCCAAGATGGCGGCGTCCATGATCCCCATGTGGCTGGAGGCGTCCAAAATGGCTGCTGTACCGGTGATTCGCACACGGCCGGGGAGGTCCAAAATGGCGGCCCGCATGGCCCACACGCGGCGCTGCTGGGGTTCGGGGTGGCTTTGGCCCTGCAGACGCTAGCGTAGTGTCCCTTCTTCCCGCAGCCCGAGCAGATCGCGTTTTTCGCCGGGCAGCGCGCTCTGGGGTGTTTTGCCTGGCCACAGAAGTAGCATTTCTGGCCTTGGGGCACTGCTGTCTGGCCTTGGGACACTGCTGCGGTAGTTGGGCCGTTGTTGGGGTGTGGCTGGGGTGGCACGGCGCTATGAGGCGGTCCTACCGTGTCCCAGGCTGTCATTCCCCACGGCGTCCACGGTGCAGAGGAGTAGGCATCCATGCCCTGGTAGGCTGCATCCAACGATAGTGCGAGTTCAGAGGCCTTGTTGAGGTCGAGGTTACTCTGCTCCAACAGTCGCTGTCGTGTGTAATTGGATCTGTGGCCCGCTTCAAAAGCGTCCCGGATAAGTTCCTCTGTGTACACGGCGGCCTTTACATCCTTACAACCACAGGCCCGGCCAAGCACAGACAGTGCCTGAAGGTATTCCACGGTCGATTCCCCAGGTTGTTGTTTACGACTCCCCAGGAGGTGCCTGGCGTACACTTCGTTCATTGGGCGCGTGTACTGGTCCTTGAGGAGCTTGATAGCATCCGCGTACGAGGTCGCGTCTTGGATGACCGAGTACACTCGGTGGTTCACTTTGGAGGTCAGGACATCCAGTTTGTCCTCGTCCGATTTGATTGCTTCGGAGGCGGTCAGGAATTTTTCGAAACACTTAAGCCAGTGAGTAAACTTGGTGGATGAGTCCGCCTCCCGATGATCTAAGTCCAGGCATGCTGGTGTGAGGATCTTCTCCATTATAAAAATGTTGTTAATAAAATTGATGCGCTATCAATTACTCATAAAAGACTGAGAGTTAGAAGAGTAACTAAAGGCTTTTATTAACAACAGAATGGAGGTCTGCCTCGAGTGGTCGACCGGTCCAGGATACCAAGGGCTGGGGAGCAGTCACCTTTATACTAGGACCTGTGGGAGGAGTCAGCCGAGGCATGTCCAGGCATGTACACAGTGGAATACAAACAGGACAAACAGGAATACAAACAGTGGTTTACCACAGCCTCTACCATTTCATTGTTTCCCATTATTATTTCCCCAGTCTCGTCCTCTAATGGACCAACATTTATTTTAGCTACTCTCTTCCTTTTTATATACTTGTAGAAGCTCTTACTGTCAGTTTTTATATTTATTGCTAGTTTACTCTCATAAGCTATTTTCTCCCTCTTTATTATTTTTTTAGTCATCCTTTGCTGATTTCTAAAATGTTCCCAATCTTCTGGCCTACCACTAATCTTTGCAGCATTATATGCCTTTTCTTTCAATTTGATACCATCCTTAACTTCCTTGGTTAGCCATGGTTGGTTCATCCTTCTCTTTGAGTCTGTCTTTCTCACTGAAATATGTCTTTGTTGAGAGTCATGAAATATCTTTCAATATGATACCATCCTTAACTTCCTTGGTTAGCCATGGTTGGTTCATCCTTCTCTTTGAGTCTGTCTTTCTCACTGAAATATATCTTTGTTGAGAGTCATGAAATGTCTCTTTAAATGTCTGCCACTGCTTTTCAACCGTTTTACCTTCTAATCTATTTTCCCAGTCCACTTTAGCCAACTCTCTCCTCAAACCTTTGTAATTGCCTTTATTTAAGTTTAATACTCTAGTTTCAGGCTCAAGTTTCTCACCTTCAAACTGAATGTGGAATTCTATCATGCTATGATCACTCTTCCCTAGAGGATCCTTTACTATGAGATCATTAATTAGTCCTGTTTCATTACACATTACCAGATCTAAAATAGCCTGTTCCCTGGTCAGTTCCACAAGGTATTGTTCCAAGAAACTGTCCTGAATACACTCTATGAACTCATCCTCAAGGCTGCTTTTGCCAATCTGATTTGTCCAATCTATATGAAGATTAAAATCGCCCATGATTATTGCAGTACCTTTCTTACAAGCCCCCATTATTTCTTGATTTATACACTGTCCTATAGTGTATCTACTGTTCGGGGACTTATGGACTACTCCCACCAGTGCCTTCTTTCCCTTACTATTTCTTACCTCCACCCAAATTGATTCTATATCTGGAACTTCCGAGCCAAGATCATTTCTCACTATTGTACTGATCTCATCCTTTATTAACAGAAATACCCCACCTCCTTTTTCTTTCTGTCTATCCTTCCAAAATGTCAAATACCCCTGAATATTCAGTTCCCAGCCTTGGTCACATTGCAACCACGTCTCTGTGATGGCTATTGGATCATATCCATTTATTTCTATTTGTGCCATCAATTCATTTATCTTGTTATATGAATGCTGCGTGCATTCAGATAAAGAGTCTTTAATTTTGTCTTTTTATCATTTTTCCCTACTCTGACCCTATTTGCTGGTGCACTCTTATGTTTGTATGCTCTGTCCCTTCCTGTCACACTCTGGTTTTCATTGCCCATATCACTACCCTGTACTATTGCTCTGTCCTTTCTCTTTAACTTTCTAAATTTACCCTCGCTTGAACCGCTCCCCCCCCCCCCAACCGCACTATTTAATTTAAATCCCTATCTACAGCCCTGGCTATTCGATGGAAAACAGTTTGGGTGCACATCAATACAAAAATGGTATGATACCTCAGGAGATAGCAAAGAGTTGAGGTCTGAGACCAGTCAGTCTGTTATAGTGCCAGGATGTGTAATATAAGAGACAGTAAAGAAAATAAGGTCAAAGTGGTTGTGTTTAGGGATGCCAATCAGGTAATATTTCCTGAATATATTTCCAGGGTAACCAGGATTTCAATAAACATGTGGCACACTGTAGGAGATAAGCAATGAATCAAACACTTTTGTAAAATTACCTTTCTGAAACTAACTGTGAAATCATTTATTTTGGGTTCAGACAATTATTAAAATGCAAAATCCAATTGACTCTCCAAACAAAACTAAATAGCAATTTTTCTCATAACCAACTGTCCTTGGCCTTAACATCAGGGTTGAGCAGGGCTGTGTAACAAACTGGTTTGAAAGTCCTAGTGCCAGCTGGTGGGAAACATTTGACTTGGGAGGTGTCCCAGTTATGGTCAGATTGCCTTTGCTTCCATTCTACACACAAGTCAAGTGATTGTAATTTAGTAGACGACCAGGTCTAATGTTATCAAACACTGCCTTGTGTTGCAGTTTAAATTACTTACTCAGCTCAATTTGGAGGCTAATTACTATGCCAAAGTATAGGCACATGTTTGAAAGATTTCTAAGTCGTATGAGAAATAGATTATTTTGCTGCCAATTGCTGCAGATTCTGGCACTTTCAGATAAAGATACAGGAATCTTCATAATTTAGTAACTACAAATAATTGTTGTAAGCAAAATAAATTATTTCACAGTTATTTTAGAAAGGCAATTTTACAAAATTGTTTGATTCATTGCTTATCTCCTACAATGGACCATGGGGGGAAAATTTGGTTGCTTTGCGCCTCCTGTTAGCACGCTAAGAGTAGCATCCCGGCGAAGTTAGTGCCCCAAAGGGGGCGCGACTCAATTTCTCCCCCCATATGTTTATTGCAATTGTGCTAATCCTAGAAATATCCACAAAGAGAAGCTCTGGAAAATATATCTGATTGGCATCCCTGAATAATGGTATTCTGACCTTCATTTTCTTTGGTGTCTCCCAAAGTTACTGCTCTTTATTATATAGTAATTTTAGACGATTAACACATTCTATGGTTGCGGGATAGAAAGCAGAAAGTAGGGGTGAATGAATGTTTCTCGGATTGGCAGCTTGCGAGTAGTGGTGTGTCCCAGGGATTTGTGCTGGGACCAATGTTCCCGTTAAACTGTGCAGTCTGGAGGTCCTGTGCAGGACACTCAGTGGCTTTTAAATAGAAAAACCACACATGTGCGGAAATTTGAATGGGCCGCGCACCCAAAAAAAATATTAGCGGGAACATTGGCTGGGACCTCTTTTGTTTTCCATTTATATAAATGATTTGGACATAGGTACAAGAGGAAAGCTATCAAAGTTTGCTGATATCAAATTAAGGGGCATGGCAAATGAATGCAGGAGACTGCAGGATGACCTGGATAGGTGACAGATGCGGGTCAATGCAAAGAGATATGCAGTTATACATTTTGGGCCAAATAATAGTGAAAGTAAGTATACCCTAAATGGCAAGATGCTTAACAAAGTAGGGAAACAGCGAAATCTAGGGGTGCAGGTGCATAGATCTTTAAAAATGAGGGTGCAGATAGCAATATCATAAAAAGGAATAATGGGATTCTGGATTTAATACATAGGGGCGTTAAATAGAAAAGCACGGAAGTGATGGTGAATGTGGCTGGGCCACTTTCAATTATTGTGTGCATTCCATTAAAGCAAGGATATTGGAGCCATGGAAAGAGTACAGTGAAGATTTACTAGAATGATACCAGGAATGAAAAGTTATAGTTATGGAAAAGACTTGAAATATTGTAGCTTTCTTCTCTTGAACCGAGAAGGATATGGGGGAAGGTGTTCAAAATAATGAAAGATTTGAGTGGGTAAATAGTTGAAATTTTTTTCCACTGGTTGGTGAATTGATAACAAAGATTTCTACTAGATGAACAAAGGGAAGTTAGAAGCAATTATTTGACACATTATTAGAACATGAACAAGTGGCTATTGAGGCCAAGATTCTAACATCATTTAAAAGGCAATTGAATACATTCTTGAAAAGGAAGCATGTTGAAGGATATGGGGAAAGGACAGAGAAATGGCAGATTAGAGTAGATAGCTTCAGATGAAGAGTTAGCAGCAGCACAGGAGCGTTGAGCCAAATTCTAATTTCTATAATACTCTAAATCACTGTACCAGACACCCAAAAGAGAACTATTATTTTAAAATTAATGAACAGTCTGCATCTCATAATATCATCTCAAAACTCTCTACTTTATCAATGCTACCAAGATTAAAGCCTTCCAAATTCAAATTACCATCCTAAAAGCCTTTGCCCCTCCCTACGTTCTCACTGTGATGAAATTAATACTCATCACACATAGGGGGTGAATTTCTGCGGGGGTTCTCCTGCTTGTCCACCGTAACTTTGGCGGATGCGCCGTGGAAACCCGTTCATACTGGTTTCGATGGTTTCCAAAGCTATGCCAGACAAGCGGGAGATTCTCCGCAGAAATTCACCCCCACAGTCTCCTACTTTAACTCTTTCGCAGGGCCCCAAAACTATGAAACTACTTTCCCATCCTAGAATATTCAGGTTTTAAAACCAAACTTGGTATCACTGAATTACTACTACCTGATTCACCTCTTCCCTTTTACTCTTTACTCTACGTTCTTCCAACTCTGGTCTCTTGTGTATCCCCTACTTCCTTCGCCCCACCATTGGTGGCTGTACCTTCGGCTGTCTAGGCCCTAAGCTCTGAAATTCCTCCCCCAAACCTCTTCGCCTCTCCATCACTCTACTCTTTTAAGACTCAACTTAAAACCACTCTTTGACCGTGTTTGGTGACCTGTTCTAATGTCTCCTGCTTTGGCTCAGTGTCAATATTTGTCTGATTATACTCCATTGAAGTGCCTTGGGATGTTTTACTATTTTAAAGGCGCTATATGAATGGAGGTTAGTGGTGGTGTTGTTGTTGTTGCAACCTTGTTCATGTCTGCAAGAAGGGCCTTGGCCTCTCACTTCGGTTTCTTGATATCAAAACACAGAATGATTTAGTGGCAATGGGTTCACTGCCTTACGATGAAAAGCACAGTTGATTTTAACTACAGATAAATGTTGTTGCGATTCAAAATTTCCATTCATTTAAACAACCATTAAAATTCTGTGGAATTATATCAGCTCCAGACAGTACCCAAAGGTCCAGCACAATAATAACTAACTACAAGCTTTTGTTTAAAAGTATTTGTTGGATTAAAGCGATAACTTATAAAATGTAGTAAGTTTTCCCGTCTAGATGTTCCAGCAGATTATGAATGAACTCTGTAACATTCAGTTTAATATCCTGTGCGTTATTCTGCTTAACAACAACTTTATAATTATAACTTGCAGTATATAATGAAAATGAGTTACATACTTCAGTTTAATGGTTAATCGGTGCATTGTTAAGTATGTGGCTTCAACAGCTTCTCAAATAAAAACTGCTATAAAACATTCAATTTCAGGATAAATTACTGATCTCTTCTTACCTCCTGGAAAACCATCCCAGACTTCCAATCTGTCAAAGCGACATAACATTCCCTCCCGTGGATTACTATCTGGTTCCAAGTCAAAGCTTTCAAACTCCAGAAGGATCTCTGCCATCGCTGGTGCAAAGATCATGTAGGTGCATTCCAAATTATTTGGATATTTCTCAGGAAATCCAGGCGACTTTATCTCTGCACTTTGTGCAGTGAAATTTTTGGAACATTCTGGCCCTGAAATACAGAACAATGAATTATTAATCAATAAAACATATAGGGGTAGGAACTGAATACTGTGTGGGGTGTATAATAAGCAGCCCATGCGATATGTCGAGTAGAGCATAAACGCCAGCATGGGCTGGTTGGGCCGAATGGCCTGTTTCTGTGCCGTATATCCTATGTAATCCTATGTATATTGACCAAGACGAATTTCTACCCCATAATCTCCTCTGTCCAGCTCTCTTGTCTGTTGGAGTTAACCCATGAAATGAGCCACCACATTCCACTCCCCCCACCCCCCAAAAAAATCAATGAATACACTGTAACAATTTTTGTGGCTCTTGGTAAGGAGCTGTACTCCCTACTACAGCAAAGCCCACTCTCTCCACCGAAAACATCACCGAAGCACCTCTGAGACGTACATCAGTCAGAGCAAGTCAAGACTAAATTTAGAAAAGGAATGAGCGCTTTGGACTCTACCTCACAGCTCTGCCCCAGACAAGGCCCTGCAGAAACCGCCATGGAATGCCAGGACCTGACATTGCCAGGTCCTGTCCTAATTTGCAGCCCTTCCACTGCAGTCCCACCAGACATACAGCGGAAATGCTCTGGAAGGGCCGTGGATTTCCGGCTCTGTGAACGCAAGTGTGTCTCTGGGAGTAACATCAGTTGTAGTAAATATATATGTCAGTTGGTGTTGGCTTTCATCCCAAAAGCTATGATTACTTGATACATGTGCGTTGTGCGTCTCTGCAATTATTTTGTTGCCTCTGATGATGCACAATTACAGTCTTGAATATCATCAGCATTCCTACCGATAGCTTAAAAAGAGTAACTACTGGCAAAGTTTTCATTCACTTAACTGTTGCCACATGTAAACATTAACAACCCTGCTGGAAAACAGGCACCAAGCGATGACCTGCAGCACTTTATCAGTGGGGTAGTGCAGATGAAAATAGGTGAGACAGGAGACGCTATCGCTGTCAACATTGGCCTTGTGCAAGTCCATGGGGTAGCTGTAATAATCACACCTGGTAATTGTGGCAACCCATCATTAATTGGAGCACATTATGATCAAATAGAGACCAATGCAGCCTTCTTGCTTAACAATAATTGTGGCCTTTGACATAAAAGCCTGTTTTTTAAGGTTTAATAGCTTTGCTTTATGTGACTTCCAGCACTAAATATAATGGCATTCCTGATACTGCACAGTGTAAGGGATAGGCATGTGCATGGTTTAGGAATTTCAGCTGCCCACTGGAGAAACAGTAATTGCACCTTTCCTGTTGTTAATTTAAATTTTAAAGAAGGTTTTATGTGAGAATGGCAGTATTTTACTAACACCAGTGGGATGCACAAGTCTCTGCGAGCTGAGGGAGTCCTGGCGTATGTTTCCACAGGGAGTGATTCTGCTTGCACACCAGATGCGACCTATCATGCGCTGACACACAGGGTATAAGAGTTAATGCATACAGCGTGTGCCTGCCATTGGGATCCAGGTCGAACAGTGTTGACACAGGTGTTGCTATAAAGTGTTGTAATGAAATGAAATGATAAATAGCACTAGTTAGTGCAAGTTTTGCACACATGCATTAATTTTTTTCCTCCTTATCCTAAGCAGCATTGAAAAAAAAAAGCACTGGTATTTATATAAAGCCTCATCACTTTTCTCAGAAATAGCTCAAAGAATCATTAAATCTCTGAAGCTTGAAAGGAGGAATTAAAAATTAAAAATTCCAGAGAGTGACGACAGCCATTTCCATTTCAAGTATAAAGACCAGCAGCAGCAATATGGCGTCAGAGGGCTTTTGCGAGGGTACACGAGAGCAATCCCAACTAATGCTGGCCTTTCACATTAACCAAGGATTGGCCATGGTGCAATGCTTTATCTATTCTATGGATTTACAATTGCTTTGCCAGTTTCCACCAATTTCCTTCCCTTCTCTCCTGAAAATGTTGACGCTTGCCGGGCACAGTTCCGGAAGTGCTAGCCGACCTATGACACCTCACCCAAGCGGCCATTCTTCACACATGGGCCCACAAAGGGAGTGTCAACAGGTTTCTTGGGCATGAGGGACATCACAGCTGGAGATGATTCTATTCTCACCTGATGTCGCACATGCTTACTTTCACAGCTGAAGTCACTGGATAGCAATCAGGAGCGGGGAGGGAACTTTTCCTGAATTTTCCCCCCTCTCCGCCCAGGGGCACTCTGGCTAAATAAAGGGCCGGATTGAACCCGGGACCTCCTGGTCTGGATGGCCCTGTTCCACACTGGACAGCATATTTGCCAGATGCACTATCGGGGAGCTGAGATTTGTTTTTAAACATGGTTTGGATGCATCGCACGGTGCCAAACATAATGTGATAATTAAATGCAGTTGGTTATCATTTTTCATTCTTGCTGGAGTTAATTATCATGTTCTGATGCTGTGAAATGAGCAAGAACACCCACAGAATAAATTACTTTATCAACAAAACATCCATCAACATGGGAAAAACCTAAAACCTGAAGATCAGTTTTGTGCAGGGTGGCACAGGCCATTGGAGCCCTGACGCCCTGCGACACAGAAGGAAAGGATATAGGGTGTACTCCCGCGATGTTCCACATCCTGGCCACCGAACTCAGTTGTGTTATTGTGAGGAGGCACTGAAGGGTGGAATAGTGCTTTCTTGCAGCGTGGAAGGGAAAACCAGAAGAAGGATCAGTACAGGGCAGTCTTGCTAATTTCTTAGGTGCTGGCAACCATGGCAGATATGCTTTTGCCTCACTGAAGTGCCTATCTACTGCTGACATGCTGATCGTGTGCCAACGGTGCTTCTCGAGTGTGATACTCACCACTCGCCTGGTTGGGTGCAGCCACTACAACACTAAAGAAGCTCAACACTATCCAGGACAGAGCAGTTCACTTGAACAGCCCCCATATGAGTAGATTCAGTATCCACCCACTCCATCTCCGGTGCACGGTGGCTGTGGTATGTATGATCTACAAGGTGCACTGCAGTAACTCACCAAGGTTACTTCAACCTTCCCTCCCTTGCGGGCTCTACCATCAAGAAGGACAAGCAGTAATGTCATGGGAACACCATCAAGTTCCCCTCTGAGTCACAAACCATCCTAAATGTCGTTCCATCATTGTCGGTGGGTCAATATCTTGGAATTTCCTATCTAACACCAGTGTGGGGGTACTGTTGCCACAAGGCCCAGGTGGGTTCCGCCAGGGCCACTCAGCTCCTGACCTCATTACAGCCTTGGTCCAAACATGGACAAAAGAGCTGAACTCAAGAGGTGAGGTGAGAGTGACTGCCCTTGACATCAAGGCAGCATTTGATCAAGTGTGGCATCGAGGAGCCCTAGCAAAACTGAAGTCAATGGGAATCAAGGGGAAAACTCTCCATTGGTTGGAATCATACCTAGCACAAAGGAAGTTGGCTGTGGTTGTTGGAGGTCATTCATCTCAATCACATGACATCACTGCAGGAGTTCCTCAGGGCAGTGTCCTAGGCCCAACCATCTTCAGCTGTTTCATCAATGACCTTCCCTCCATCATAAGGTCAGAAGTGGGGATGTTCGCTGATGATTGCACACTGTTCAGCACCATTCGAGACTCGTCAGATACTGACGCAGTCCGTGTCCATATGCAGAAAGACCTGGACAACATTCAGACTTGGGCTGACAAGTGGCAAGTAACATTCGCACCCCACAAGTGCCAGGCAATGACCATCTCCAACAAGCGAGACTCTAACCATCTCCCCTTGACATTCAATGGCATTACCATCGCTGAATCCCCCACTATCAACATCCTGGGGGTTACCATTGATCAGAAACTGAACTGGACCAGCCATGTAAATACTGTGGCTACAAGAGCAGGCCAGAGGCTGGGAATTCTGCGGCGAGTGTCTCACCTCCTGACTCCCCAAAGCCTTTCCACCATCTACAAGGCACAAGTCAGGAGTGTGATGGAATACTCTCCACTTGGCTGGATGAGTGCAGCTCCAACAACACTCAAGAAGCTCAACACCATTCAGGATAAAGCAACCCGCTTGATTGGCACTCCATCCACCACCTTCAACATTCACTCCCTCCACCACCGGTGCACTGTGGCTGCAGTGTGTACCATCTACAAGATGCACTGCAGCAACTCGTCAAAGCTCCTTCAACAGCACCTTCCAAATCCGCGACCTCTACCACCTAGAAGGACAAGGGCAGCAGACGCATGGGAACATCACCACCTACAAGTTCCCCTCCAAGCCACACACCATCCTGACTTGGAGCTGTATCGCTGTTCCTTCGCTGTCGCTGGGCCAAAATCCTGGAACTCCCTTCCTAACAGCATTGTGGGTGTACCTACACCATATGGACTGCAGCAGTTCAAGAAGGCAGCTCACCACCATCTTCTCAAGGGCAATTAGGGATGGGCACTAAATGCAGGCCTAGCCAGTGACGCCCACATCCCATCAATGAATTTTAAAAAACGGACTGCAGCAGGTGAAGGAGGAAAGGCCACCAACTTCTCAGGGCAACTAAGGATGGGCAAGTAATGCGACCTTGGCTGTGTCGCCTACATCACGAGAACAAATAAAACCAGCTGATGGCACTATTTAGGGCCGCACCTGATCTTCCATTGGAATAACAAACTCTTGCTGTTTAGAACGAGGGTCAGCACCTGAACTTTAACTTGTCTGTTCTCTCACAGATGTTGCCTGACCTGACCTGAGACTTTCCAGCATTTTCTGTTTTGGTTTCAAACTTTTTTTGTGCTCTGCTAAGGGAATTGAGCTAGCAGTACAAACAGAGAGGAGTGGTGCACACAAGTCGCACGCCCTGTACCTGATCCCTTGGAACCTAAAGATAAAATGGGCTCAACTATTGCAGGGGCCAGGAGCAACCCAGTTACCTGCTTGCCTGTTCTTCCGGCCAGGGATGGTGAGTGTTAAAGAGAAACCCCAGAGTGGAGAAGGGAAATAAACAAATGCAGTCTCACCCTAAAGTAGAATGGTTGGCCTATTAGTTGAGAAGGTAGGTCACTCTATGTTGCCATACTGTTGTTCAATAATACTCCGCTATGATTATTTGAACGAACACCTTTGTGGCCTTCTGCGTATGTGCATGGTATACTGGAGCCGCACACGCGCACCCGATCCCCTGCTGTACATTCACGCTGTATACTAGAGCCGCACGTGCGCAGTACCCAACAGCGGCCTGCACCGTGGGCCACGCTTTCCTCGGCTCTGTGTGGAGAAGGCCAGGGAATCCGTTGGTGGCCTGGGGTGGAGGGAAGAGAGAGGATCGAAAGGGGGGGAGAGAGAGACAGAGAGAAAGAAGGAATCGGAGGTGGGAGAGAGAGAGAAGATCAGCGGAGTGAGAGAGGAAGGTGAGGGAAAGAGAGATCAAGGAGAGAGGGGAAGGGGAGAGAGAGAGAGAGGAGGGGAAGAGAGAGGAGGGGGAGGGAGAGAGAGAGGTCAGAGAGAGAGAGGAGGGGAAGAGAGAGGAGGGGGGAGAGAGAGAGGAGGGGAAGAGAGAGGAGATCGGAGATGGAGAGAGAGAGGAGATTGGAGGGGGAGAGAGAGAGAAGATCGGAGGGGGAGAGAGAGAGATCAGAGGGAGAGCGAGAGAGGAGATCGGAGGTGGGGAGATAATTAAAGGGGAGAGAGGAGATCGGAGGGAGAGAGAGAGAGGAGGGGAGAGAAGGGGGAGATCGGAGGGAGAGAGAGGAGGGGAGAGGGGGGAAGAGAGAGAGAAGGAGGGGAGAGAGAGAGGAGATCGGAGGCGGAGAGGGAGAGGAGGAGGAGAGAGTGGAGGGGGAGAGAGAGGAGGGGGGAGAGAGAGAGAGGAGGGGAAGAGAGAGGAGATCGGAGATGGAGAGAGAGAGGAGATTGGAGGGGGAGAGAGAGAGAAGATCGGAGGGGGAGAGAGAGAGATCAGAGGGAGAGCGAGAGAGGAGATCGGAGGTGGGGAGATAATTAAAGGGGAGAGAGGAGATCGGAGGGAGAGAGAGAGAGGAGGGGAGAGAAGGGGGAGATCGGAGGGAGAGAGAGAGGAGGGGAGAGGGGGGAAGAGAGAGAGAAGGAGGGGAGAGAGAGAGGAGATCGGAGGCGGAGAGGGAGAGGAGGAGGAGAGAGAGGAGGGGGAGAGAGAGAGGAGGGGAGAGAGAGAGATCGGAGGAGGAGAGGGAGATGATGGGGAGGAAGAGGGGAGATTGAAGGGGAGAGAGAGGAGGGAGAGAGAGAGGAAGGGGAGAGAGAGGAGATCGGTGGGGAAGAGAGAGGAGGGGAGAGAGAGGGGCGATTGGAGGGGAAAGAGAGAGAAGATCGGAGGGGGAGAGAGAGAGATCAGGGGGAGAGTGAGAGAAGAGATCGGAGGTGGGGAGATGATCGAAGGGGAGAGAGAGATCGGAGGGAGAGAGAGAGGAGATCGGAGGGGGGTGAGATCGAAAGGGGGAGAGAGAGATCGGAGAGAGAGAGAGGAGATCGGAGGAGGGTGAGGATCGAAGGGGGTAGAGAGAGGAGATCGAAGGTGGGGAGAGAGGGGGGAAAGAGAGGATCGAAGGGAGAGAGAGGATTGAAGGGAGGAAGAGAGAGGATCAGAGGGGGAGAGAGGAACTCGGGCGGGGGGGGGAGAAGAGATCAGGAACTCGGGGGGGGAGAGAAAGTCAAGAACTCGGGGTGAGGTAAAGAGCACGGAGAGCACAGTGGGGATGGGGGAAGAACGTGATCCAGATGGGAAGACAGATCACGTTCTTCCAAACCCACCCCCAGCCCCTTTACACCCGCACCACGTTCTCTCTCTCCTCCCCCCAGACCTGGTTGATTACTCGGAAAGCTCGGTGCATGTGTGGCAAGTGACATCATTGGACTGGATGAAATACAGAAGTCATGACACTGTCACTATTCACTTCATACCCAATACACCTGTTAACGATCCATGACCCACACACAATGCCCCATCTATGGGAGAGAGAAGGTCAGGAACTTGTTGGGGAGAAGGTCGGAACCCAGGGGGAAGGTCGGGAACTTGGGCAGGGGGAGAAGGTCAGGTACTTGGGCGGTGGGGGGGGGGAAGCTGAGGAACTTGGGCGGGGGGGTGAGGGGTTTAAGGTCAGGAACTTGGGCAGGGGGACAGGTCAGAAACCACGGGGGGGCGGGGGGGAAGTTAGGAATTTGTTGGGTGGGGCAGGAACGTGTTTGCGGGGGGGGAGGGGAGAAGGTCCGAACCTGCGAGGGTGAGCCCTGTCTGTTCTCTGTGAGCTCTGTCTGGAGCCTGGCAATCAGAATGAATGGTTCGAATTACACATTGCAAAGTACTTGATTACTTAGGCAGGATCTAATTGCACGTTCTAGATAAACTGCTGGGTGTGTCTTGTCCTTCAAGGGGACCAATCAGAAATCTGGTCTTGTCCTCCAAGGGGACTAATCAGAAATCGGGTGTTGCAAATAGATGCGACCATAATACTCCAGCTTCTGCTTTAAAAAAAATAAAAACCGAAGAGGGAAGTGCCACCTCAATCACCTCCTATAAAGCTTCAGGAAATGTTTTATTCCAATTTCAATTCCAAGCCAATGGCCACAAATGGAAGATCATTTACTCGCACTATAAA
This sequence comes from Somniosus microcephalus, assembly GCF_052327205.1. Lineage (NCBI taxonomy): Eukaryota > Metazoa > Chordata > Chondrichthyes > Squaliformes > Somniosidae > Somniosus > Somniosus microcephalus. The sequence continues at coordinate 56,529,931 of NC_140991.1, read as the reverse complement.
AGGGGCTGCCACACAATCTGCATGCAGTATATCTACAGCATTACAAGAGCTATTCGAAAATAGTATTTTAACACACAGCCTGTGTATAATTTTAGAGACATAGCATATGTTGATACTGGTTTCTGTACAAGGTTCACAAGCTGAATTGCATATGTTAATGTGCACAGAGGTGATGAATGTAGGGGTGATTTTTCATTGAGAATGTATGTATAAGTGATGTATGTTGGTACAGGTAATGTAAGCATACTTGTATGTATAGGCAGTGAATGTGTAGGTTATGTATGTAGCTGTGAGGTAGGTTTAGGTGATGTACATTTGTGGACGTCAGGTGAGTATGTAAATATAGGGCATGTCTGTATAGATAATGACCCGTAATTTGCAGTCAACGGCGAAGCAAAGGCATTCGCTGCTAGCTCTGAAGTAAAGTTCCCACAAAGATCTCACGATCTCTGTGGCGAGAAGTTCGGCTTTTCCGATGTGCAGTTGAAAGCAACGTGGGAATCCCATAGTGTGAGTTGCTGTGACGTCAACAACCTGTCCAAGCAGCCAATCACAATGCAGGATTCTCATAGACAGGAAACCAGGAAATAGAAAGCACTAATAATCAATCACTTTTAAAACATTTTTTACAGAGGGCGAAATAAAGATTGGGGCGTACACATTGGGTTAAGGTAGAAACTGAACTATCATGAACAAACCTTAAAAAAAAAATTAAATTAATTTTAAAATCTAATAATTCTTTACTTAATGGAGAAATTTGACATTCCACCAATATAAAATTAGTTTTTCAGGGCCAGCATGGTTGTTTATCAGTAGTTATCACTCGGATCGCTGTTAAAAACCCAGTTAATCTCAGATGAACTCAGTTGGGGTTTGTAACTGCGATATTTGTTCAGAAAAGAGAAGCTTTTGTCAGATCAGTGATTTCACCGATTTCTGGCTCTGGGGGCGGGTGGGCACAGCCTGTGGAGGAGCAGTGTTTGACAGACCGCAACTTCCGGATTTCCGCGTTTGACTGCGCACGCGCTAAATCCTGAAGTTACGGTCAGTTTCAACGGCGAAGTGACAGCGAACGCTGCCAGTTCGCCGTCATCAGGACCGCAAGTTCCGGGCCGTATTGTGGTACTGGTTGTGTATATAAAGTAAGGTATGTATGTACAGATGAGGGCGTATGCATAGACTATGGGTCAAAATCCTGGAACTCGCTGCCTAACAGCACTCTGGGAGTACCTTCACCACACGGACTGCAGCGGTTCAAGAAGGCGGCTCACCACCACCTTCTCTCAAGGGCAACTAGGGATAGGCAATAATTGCTGGCCTTGTCAGCGATGCCCACATCCCATAAAAACGAACTTTTAAAAAATGATGTATATTGATAATGATTATCTATGTAAAGTGACATAAGTATGTATAAGTGATAACTATACACTTTGACAGATTTTCAAAGTATGTGGCATAATTCTCAAAGTAAGTAAATTGCATTCAGAACTATTGACCAGTAATTTTAGATAATTAGGAAGAAATTATAGAGATTAGCTGCGTAGAGAACAAATGTGATTTGTTCTAATTGACAATACTCAAAGAGAAAGCTTGTATTATTATTGAATTAATATTAAACTTTCAACTTGCACTCTGACTAAATGAATCCTGACATGTAATATTCATTGACAGTACTCTCACTCTGCATTGTTATTACTGCAATGGTAATCATATCACCAGGTGTCATAAAATCAAATTAAGACTAAGATTAACTTTTAGCATGCTTAAGGGGTACTTTCTTTCATTTAGCCTTCAAAAACTTGACAGTCAATCTTGCACTTTGAACTGTAATACCCTAACACAAAGAGCTTTTGTCTGGATGTTAACTGCGTGTACAATCAGTGTGACTTCCAAAATGTGTCTGCCCTCCTTTACACTTAACCCATAGCCCCTTTAAATGGAATGATGTTCAGCTGCAGGCTGTATTTCCCGCCCTGCTCCCTGTGCATAGGTCATTTAATAATGATCACCTCAGTCAATCACCCATCAGGAAATAGCCCTTGTCATTATGTAATTTTCATATGCACATCAAGTATTTTGATGCAAACGAGTTAGCATGGTTGTGTCTGTGTGTATGGAGCAATGGGAAGAGTGCAGTCATGTATGGCTGACAGTCCAATAAACAGATAACTAAAGGGAAGGCATATGAAAATTAAAGGGTTTTTTGCATCGTTAATTTTTAGTAGAGGTGATCGGTCAAGAAAGGAATACACCATTCCCTCATTTAAAAATGTTAAAAATGCAGAGGAATTCTTGATTAAGCATGTGAGAAGAAGTATCAAAGCTGTTAACTTAGGAAAACAACACAGCACAAGAGACCATTAGACTAGGGAGGTCCCAGGTTTGATTCCTGGTCTGTGCTGAGCTAGCTGATTTCAGCTGGTGTGACAGTAGGAAACTGCAATGGTGTTCAGTGCTCCTGGAGAAGGGAGGGGGGAAATCAGCAAGGCTCCCACTCTTGATCACTATCTTGTGATTACTTCATAGTGTCAGCCGTGACTCAGTGTTAGCACTCTCGCCTCGGAGTCAGAAGGTTCTGGGTTCAAGACCCACTCCAGAAGCATGAACACATGTTCATGTGTTCATGAGGCTGACACTCCAGTGCAGTACTGATGGAGTGCAGTACTGAGAGAGCGCTGCACTGAGGGAGCGCTGCACTGAGGGAGTGCAGTACTGAGGGAGTGCTGCACTGAGGGAGTGCAGTACTGAGGGAGTGCTGCACTGAGGGAGTGCAGTACTGAGGGAGTGCAGTACTGAGGGAGTGCTGCACTGAGAGAGTGCTGCACTGAGGGAGGGAGTGCAGTACTGAGGGAGTGCAGTACTGATGGAGTGCAGTACTGAGAGAGTGCAGTACTGAGGGAGTGCTGCACTGAGGGAGTGCTGCACTGAGGGAGTGCAGTACTGAGGGAGTGCTGCACTGAGAGAGTGCTGCACTGAGGGAGGGAGTGCAGTACTGAGAGAGTGCAGTACTGAGAGAGTGCAGTACTGAGGGAGTGCTGCACTGAGGGAGTGCTGCACTGAGGGAGTGCAGTACTGAGGGAGTGCTGCACTGAGGGAGTGCAGTACTGAGGGAGTGCAGTACTGAGGGAGTGCTGCATTGAGAGAGTGCTGCACTGAGGGAGGGAGGGAGTTCAGTACTGAGGGAGTGCTGCACTGAGAGAGTGCTGCACTGAGGGAGGGAGTGCAGTACTGAGGGAGTGCAGTACTGATGGAGTGCAGTACTGAGAGAGTGCAGTACTGAGGGAGTGCTGCACTGAGGGAGTGCAGTACTGATGGAGTGCAGTACTGAGAGAGTACAGTACTGAGGGAGTGCTGCACTGAGGGAGTGTAGTACTGAGGGAGTGCTGCACTGAGGGAGTGCAGTACTGAGGGTGTGCTGCACTGAGGGAGTGCAGTACTGAGGGAGTGCAGTACTGAGGGAGTGCTACACTGAGGGAGTGTAGTACTGAGGGAGTGCTGCACTGAGGGAGTGCAGTACTGAGGGAGTGCTGCACTGCGGGAGTGCTGCACTGAGGGAGTGCTGCACTGAGGGAGTGCAGTACTGAGGGAGTGCTGCACTGAGGGAGTGCTGCACTGAGGGAGTGCAGTACTGAGGGAGTGCAGTACTGAGGGAGTGCTGCACTGAGAGAGTGCTGCACTGAGGGAGGGAGTGCAGTACTGAGAGAGTGCAGTACTGAGGGAGTGCTCCACTGAGGAGGGCTGCACTGAGGAGGGCTGCACTGAGGGAGTGCTGCACTGTCAAAGTCTTTCGGATGAGACGTTAAACCGAGACCCCGTCTTCCCTCTCAGGTGGACATAAAGATCCCATGGCACTATTTCGAAGAAGAGCAGAGGAGTTCTCCACCGCTATATCAATGCAAGTTCCTTCTTTTCTTTTAGTGGCCCCCTGGTGAAAAACGCATGTTTAGGCATTGGGGGAAGAACGGGGTTGGCCTCAGCTCTGATGCTCATGTCCTTCACACATGAAGAATAGCCACTTGGATGAGGTTTCATAGCACCAATGGAACCGTACCCCAGCATGAGTCAGTACCTTCAGACGAGGGGAGCCAATTAGAGGGAGGGAAGAAAGCAAAGAATAACTGCCAACTGTCAACTCTACTAATTAAAGCTGAATTAAGGTTATTTAAATGGATCTGAGCTAACCTGCAATTCTTCCAGACCAAGGCCTTTCGATATCCAATTCCTGTTTATTATGCATTTTCTTTCCAACTCCATTTTGAGATTCCTACATTTGTTTTCCTCTACTAGGTGATGATCCATATTGTTGTGCATGGGAGTCAAAACTAAGCGATTAGTCTTTAGCTTCAAAATCGTTAGCTCAAGCTGGGTGGAGGGAGAGAGAGGAGAAGAGGGAGAAGGGTGCTGGGAGAGGCTAGGAGGAGAAGGGGGAGAGGATGAGGAGAGGAATGGGAGGGGGAGGGGCGAGTTATGAGGAGTTATGGGAAGGGGAGGAAGGGAGAGGGGGTTGAGTGTGAGAGGGAGTCATGTTGAAGAGCGGGAGGGAGGGACAAGAAACTGCAGCATTACAGGGTGTCACTTTAATGGGAAAATCCTACTGGAAATGTGACATGACAGGTGTGTGGACGCAACTAACACGAAAATCTTCATATGGAGATTGCAATTTTAATAATGCATGGATAAATAAATTCTGCATGTCAGCTTTGGAAGCAGTTCTTTCCCTGCCCCCACCAGTAAACAGGAGGTAAAATTCTGTTTCCGCTTAGTAAGCGAATACCATGCGGAAATGGCTGTTGCTTGTAATGTCGATGTGTTACTATCTACAAACCCATACAGGATGCATCAACTGTTTTTCTCCTCCATGTGTCAGAGTCACATACTCTGTACGTGCGAGAGGAGCCAGTTCCAGATCCAAATGCTGCATTTACATTGCTGCTTTGCCGCATATATTAAATCAACAGCACATAAACAAAAGCAAATAATTAAAAAACAGATCGTCTGATCCTTTTCAATGACCAGAAGGCCTGAAGTTCAATGTCCCTGACGACTAGCTGTGAGATCTGTAACAAATTGAGAATGTGAAGGGCCCCAAATTGCTTAATTATGGATCTTTTTTATGAATGTCCAAATTTTAGCTCTTGTTTAGTCACGCCCTTTAAAATGTCGGTTGTCGTTCACAGGGACACAACGGGTTGGATTTTCATTGGGCCATGGAGTCGGGATTGGAGGTGTGTGGGGGTTTAAAATCCCAAAATCGGGGGTCCCGACCCCATCCCGCCCCCAACCCGCCTCCATGCCAGTTTCAAAAGAGGCGGGTACCTGCCCCACACTGGGACCTGTCTCCCCGAGGCGGGAAGGGGATTAGTGTCAATTAACTACCTGTTAACAGGTAGTTAACAGGCAGTTTTTAGCCTAATCCCTATTTTCATTGTTGAAATGTGGAATTCCTGACGGCTCCAAACCACGCCAAGTTAGTGAGGCGGGCCGTCGGGCTGAAGGGCTTGGAGGGGTCGAGATGTCCGGAGTTCAGGTGAGTGATGGGTGCATGAGTGCAGAGGTAAGTGTGTTTGGTGTGTGTAAAGTATTTAAAGAAGTTCTACTAACCTTTACTTACCTTTACAGCCTTCCTTCCTTCAGGTCTCGGGAGTCCCTCACCTCACTGGCACAGAAAGCAGAATGGCCGCCAGCTGTCAAAATCTGCAGCCTCTGCTTTCTGTTCCAGGGAGATCTCTAAATCATCCTGAGAGGAAGGAATTAACCTGAAGTACAGATTGTCAGCGTTTGACAGCTTCAAACAGCTGTGAAATGCTGATATTTCATCTGTCAAAAGGTCTTGACAGATGAAATTTCAATCTGTGACGTCATCTGTTGCCGGGTGGCCCCTTAATTGGCCTGCTGAGCCCGCTGGGCGGGCTCAACAAGGTCAATCAAGTCTAAATCGTGTGGGTTGGCTAGAACTCGATGGAGGCAGGACTACAACCCCAAAAGTTGTAGTCCCGCCTCCTACCCGACTCCTCAATGAAAATCCAGCCCAACATGTCTCTTTGACCGTGGGTATTTTCGTTTTCTGCACTTCGTCATTTATTCCTGTTCTACAATAGTGGAATGTGATCGAGTGATTTAAAAGTATCTGGCAGCCAGTAATCTACATGTGGATGTTGAATACCTGGTGGCCTATAGCTGATCCTTGGTAGTGTAGTGGTAAGGGTGGGGGCTTGTAGTTGTGTTTTGTAGTCATTTCCCAGATTCTGATAGGTTAATGGGAACTAACGTGACTGTGTGATAGTTATACATCTGTTCAATCCCTGCAGTCTTGTGGAAAGGTTGATAAATGGCTTTATAATAGAAATCCCTCATATCAAATTGAATATATCATCTAGGCTGACACTTCACTGCTGCACTGAAGGGTTGCTGTATTGTCAGATGTGCCTTCTTTTAGATGAGACATTAAACTGAGGCCCCATCTGCCGTTTAAGTGGAAATAAAAGATCCCATCCCACCGCTCGAAGAAGAGGAAGCAGTTCTCTCAGTGCCCTGGTTAATGTTCCTCTTTCAACAACACAACTATGAATATTCATCGAATTTGCTGTTGGTGGGACCTTGCTGCGCACAATTTGGCTGTCACATTTGCCTACACAAAACCAATGTCTGCACTTTAAAAATAATTCATTGGCTGTGAAGTGCCTTGGGATACCCTGAGGACATGAGAAGGTGCTACATAAATGCAAGTTCATTCATTATTTTTGCCTCCATGCACTCGTTAGGACTTCAGCATGGAGAGGGTCGAGTGCCTGGAAAACTGGTCTGTTCCTCTCCAATCAATGGACCATAATTCAAAATGGATTGTGGACACTACACAAATACCCATGTTTGGCTCAGGCAGAATATTGAAGAAAATGGAATCCTCATCAATATGGATGATTGCCTCACAATCAAATTTTGATACAAAATTTTTTCTCTAAAATCATTTGTGATCCTGGCATCATCCCCCATTGATGTTTGAGTCATAAAGGGTTAACAAACAAACTACAGACTTTGCAACCAGGGCAAAGAAAAAGCACAAGAGAAGCACTATTGCTAGGAAGCCACCACCACATGTTCGGTTCTAGCATTCCAAGGTAATTTATATGAGGCAGTAAAAATGGCTGGAGTTGGTTTTTACATCATCGTTTTCAATGAACTTTTACAAGCAGTACAGTACAGGCCTCTTATGGGGCCACCTCCATGGTAACCAAAACAGTGCTTTTATCCAAATGATCCTATTAAGCAAACCATTAAAACATATCTGTACAAAACCCAATTCTCAGAAACCTGTCCTATAAATGTCCTGGAATTAAAGTCATTAACCCATCTCTGACAGCAGTGAGGTGTATAATTGTCCTGCTGAACTCATTAAGACTGAAACTACTGTATTAGCAGCAAGGACAGCAACATTTTAGCAGAGATCATGCCAACTTATACATCTGTTTATGAGGAACTCCAGGAGACAAAACCACGGGGTTAATGACCTGCAAACAGAAATCAGACTATTGTTTTTGGGGGTTAGAGTTAATTGAACAGCCCTCAGGTTTCTGCCCTCAGTGAACAAGATTTGTACTAAAAACAGTGCCCTCAGGCTCTATATTGGAGGCAGACCTGAGGATTTCTGTATTTCGCTCAACTTGAAGTTCAGAGGGACAAGGCACATGCAAGACACAGAAATTGAGTAGTCAGAAAGGGATTGGTGCTTTAGAAAATGAATGTCAAAAGATTGGGAATCATTTCACTCGCTTTTGCTGCACATGACACTACATTATGATGCAACTCTGAATGCTCCCAGGTATCCTAAATATTTCCGACAAAGCAGCAGCTTATATAAATGGAATGAATTAGTGCCTAAACACAGGTTCCTTTAACCAAATACTGTTACCTATTGGATAGTGATTAACTGGCACGTACTGTACATAGATGTTTACCAGGAAATTCAGATAAGAGGAAAAGTTTGTTGTGTTGATATATTTTCTATATCTTTCAAATACAATCTATGTACAATTGATCTAATTCCAGAGCAATATGAGAAGCTAGAAAAGGGAGAAGGCCATTACTCCTGTAAGTGCATCATTGTTATAATTGCCTTTGTAATTCTGAGAGTAATGACAATGCGACCTTTCTGGCTTTGTTTTCAGCTACACTGTTTGTATATGTATTTAAAGCAAGGTTCACAATACCACAAGAAGTAATCTATGTTGGACTTAACAGAGTGGTAAGCTCTAATTGTAACCTCAAACTGACCAATTACTATCTTAAAAAGACCAATGTGTGGTACTAGCTAGTTACAATTGCACTTGCTTTAATAGAAATGCATGATTTGTAAAGAATTATTTTTAACCTTATTACCAGAATGAGCTGCTGTCTATAGGAAATGGTGGCAGTTTCTTGAGGCCTGCCAAGGTGAATGTGAAAACTGAAGCAGGAACTGCGCCAAGAAGTGAAGGTTTAGCTGCATGAGTGCCCATAAAAATTCCTCTGGTACTTTTGATTAATCACAGATGTTATGTGAATGAGGAAAGGCTATGGGCCCAAGGTTCTTGTAAAGGGTCCACTAAGAGCATTTTCATCTCGCTCTTGCTTTGGCATCAAAGCATATCACTCTACTGTTTGAACAAAGTGCGGATGGGCCAAAAGACTGAAAAGTTAGACTGAAAGCCAAGTCCTTCACAAATCCATTATTTTACATTTCAATTTAACATTTGTTGGTGCAAATGCAAGCCTGTCAAAATGTACTTGCTTAGAGTTAGGCTTGTTCATTGCAGTTCAACAGGAAGTAACTGTTTGTTGACAGTAAGTGTGCACTCTATGCAAGATTTTTGACAATATATAGATGGTACTAATTTTGTGATAACTCTGAATCTTTCAGCCCAATTGCAAAACTCAGATATAAGAACATAAGAATATAAGAACATAAGAAATAGGAGCAGGAGTAGGCCAATCGGCCCCTCGAGCCTGCTCCACCATTCAATAAGATCATAGAAGTTAGGAGCAGGAGTAGGCCATTCGGCCCTTCGAGCCTGCTCCGCCATTCAACGAGATCATGGCTGATCTGATCCTAACCTCAAATCTTCTATCACTCTCCAGCCCACCCGAACCCATGTGATCTCCCGGGAGAGGCGAAAAACCAGATAAAAAACCCAATGGCCAATTTGGGAGAAAAAAATCTGGGTAAAACCAATGGGAATAGTGCCACAAAGTCAGTGCAACCAACCTGTTTTGAAGATTTCGTAGCGGATGGAGAATCCAGCTCCATGTGTTTCATAATCGGACACAAACTTCACAAACAGCAGTGGTCCTGTGGAGATCTGCGGAGAAGGTGCAATCTTCCCACAGAACTTTCCCAGTAGTGCTGCTTTCTCATCTCCACCATCTCGTACCTCCACATAATCGTACCTGAGGGAAAATACAGGGAATTCAATTAGAAGCATTCTATTATTAATGCATTCAATAACCTTTATTCTCTTTCCTTTTTGTTCTATACATCTGATATGTGGATACCTGAATTACCACAGACCAAAATTACAACAGAATTTGAAAGTAATTCCATTTTTTCTTCTTCCCTTACTTCAACCTGTTGAATGGCAAATTCATCAGCCTTCCAGCTGCTCTTCATGTGTCAGCTTGGACATTGAGCATTGCAGGCATCACAACTGAGCCTAATCCAATCCTCACCTGGCATCCTTATGAACACACATTATAGCAGGGGAAAATGCAGCCTGTGTTGGGGTACTGAGTCATACAGGCCTGGAAGGTCCCATGTTCGATTTTTCATCTGTGCTGAGTTAGGCAATATCAGTAGGATGATGAGTCATATCATTGGACACTAATCTGGAGCAGGGACCTTGAATAGTTTTTTCCTTCCTTAGCCCAGGGACACCGAGGGCAATTGTAGCCCCCACCTTCACCTGGCTGAGATTAGCTATCTCAGTAGAGATCAAGGTACTGTATGGTTCAAGGTCTGTATGGTTCAGTATTGCACCAAACATTGCATGTCAGAGGGAGAGCCCAAGGTGACAACATCTTCTTACAGACTTCTTTGTCATTGATTGAGATCATCTATTCAGGCCATCCATAACATCGACCATCTCTGCTCCTGCATCAGACCGTCTGTTGCTGAAACACTCATCCATGCCTTTGTCACCTCCAGCCTCAACTATTCCAATGCTCCCCTGACTGGCCTCCCAACCTCCACCTTCCATATACTTCAGTTCATCCAAAACTCTGCTGCCAATAGCCTAACTCAGACCAAGTCACATTTACCCATCACCCCTATGCTCGCTAACTTACATTGGCTCCCGGTCGCCCAATGCCTCAAATATAAAATTTGCATTTCATGTTCAAATCCCTTCATGTTCTGGCCCCTCCCTATCTCTGTAACCACCTCCAGTCCTACATCCTTATGAGAACTCTGCGTTCCTCCAACTCTGGCCTCTCTGTATCCCCCACTCCCTTTGCTCCGCCGTCGATGGCTGTGCCTTCAGTTGTTTAGGCCCTAAGCTCTGGAATTCCCCCAAACCATCTCTCCATCGCTCTCTCTTCCTTAAAGACCCTCCTTAAAACCTATTTCTTTGACCAAGCTTTTAGTCACCCCTCCTAATCTCCTTCTGTGGGTCGGTGTCAATTTGTGCCTGGTAATGGTTCTGTGAAGAGCCTTGAGACATTTTCCTACCTCAATGGCACACTATAAATATAATTTTATGTTGTTATTGTAACAGCTGCTAAGTGTCTACATAATAACAGTCACTGCACTGCAATGTAATTAATTGTGAGACACTTTCTGAGAGATGTGATAAGGTGCTAATAAGTCTTTCTTTTTTCTGTGTTACTATTAAATTCCCATCCGTCAGATCAGCAGTGACAATGGGGCAGGAGTGTTATTGTGGACATTTCTGTACCCGGTTTTTCAATGTTAATGGAAATTGAAATAATTAGAAGAATATTTTACAAGATCAAATTTGACCAGCTATTGCACTTGTACTGTGAAGGCCTCATCTGTTGCTATTCTAGTCCTACAAACCAATGTTTTCACATTTAGTCCACTCAAATCAATAAGCAGCCACATTAAAATAAGCCAAGCTCACTAGGTGTGGACGGGTTTGTGGATGCACCTGTGTGTATATGTATGTGCGTATGTGTGTGCGCGTAAGAAAAGGAAATGTCACTTTTATAATGAATTATATAAGCCAACTTACAATTGTACTGCTGGAATGCAGCCTCGCCTACTGGGAGTGCATTTGTGGTATTTGAGAATGTTTGTTCTGCTCATGAAGAGAATATTATGAGAGGGCTGCCCAAATTCCTGATATGCAATGCTGGTGGCGAGGCTCCTTGCCGGGAGAAAAACCTTACACATACAGCCTTATAATATACATCGAGGAAATAGTGACTTTTGCAGCTTGCTAGTAATAGAGTGTAAGCATTAAGCTGATGTTTTCCAGTCACATACTAACAGCTCTGAGCAATTACTGCTGTGTATTGACAGAAGGAACTGCAATGTATATACAACAGAGTGAAACGCCTGATATCGCACCAGAAAAAATAGTTAAGTAGCACCCTAGTGACTGTCACATGATGCTATCTGATTTGATTTGCTTTGTCACTCCCCGGTGACTTAGAACATTGTTAACTATTTAAAAAGTTGCCAGCACAGTACTGCACCCTGCAAGTAAAGGTGACCTCAGAAAAATGGAGGAACATCCTCAGGTCTCTGCAAGTATCTTCTCAGTAATCTTGAAGTATGAAAGCAGAAATATAACATGGAAAATCAAATGTGAAATGCATGGAACAAAAAAAAAGTCAAAAAAGGATCAGAACTTCAAAAGCAGCAGATCATCTATACCGTGCCATTTTTAGAGATCATACGAAAGGCATGTTATAGCAGGGAGTGCAAGGACTGAGCTGCACAGTGTTTGGTGTGGTTTCCTGTTATAGAGGGGAGTCATTACATCAGATGTTATGGTGTAACAGGGAGTGCTGTAGTGAGGATTTAGTGTGTTATATAAAATGACAGATCCTTGATTGTTTGCCACAAGCCTAGAACACAACCTCAGGGTTCAGATGACTGGTAGACCTCACAAGCTGTACTCTCACAATCGTCTGCAACCCCTCAACCGTATCACAACCGTGCAACATATATTCTGTAAATACTATGTACGTGATCAAGACAATTTTGAACAAAACATATTTAACTTTTTTGGTTAAACTGTCCCAGGATTGTTTCGCAAGACAGTCATTGAATTTGAATGCTGTAAATAAACAGGCACTTCCTGTCACATGAGGTTAGACGTGCAGAGGAAACTCAGTAGCAACAGCTGGAGGAGTAAACTCAACAGAAGCAGGAGATACCAGCTGAAAATGACAGTAATTGGTCGTGGCAAGGGGAAATAAGCACTCATGCTGCAGTACTGTGGCAGTGGAGGTAGGTGTGGTGGAAGTCAAAGATATAAAGGCGAAGCACAAATTTTCAGTGGCAAAAGCTGATGATAGCCAGCAGCATGTCAAATTTTGACACCTATAAGAGATATGGAGATACTGGAAGAATGTTTATATAAAACTGCTGCAATGAGACTTTTTAAGACTATCATGTGATCCCAAAGCTTTGACTATAAATCACTTAAGCTGTCATCTCAGAATCCCCTCCCCATGCTTAACATTACAACCTTGCAGTGTTTTAAACAATTTCTAATCTATTTTTAATTGGAAAAGTGTTGGCGGTGGAAATGGTAATTCCATTGCCAACAACACAAGTTAAGTCACACCAGTTCTTCAATACATCAGCTGGATTTACAACGTACACCTTCACAGCGGGTTGGTGTCACTGCGGATTAGAACATAAACACTCAATGTCACAAAGTGAGATGAACAGCGATTTGGGCTGAAATGTTAAGGTTTTGACCCGCTGGGAGCAGGAGAGGGCCAATAGAGCACGGAAAACCCAGAAGTCCGGGTTTCCCTGCAAGCTGTGGAAGCGTGCGTGTGACATCACGGACGGTTTCCCCGCCCGGAAGCCAGCCCGATCGAGTGCTCCCCGAAGCTATCCTCCTCTCGCTGCAGCTACCGGGAATCCCCAGGCCCGGGGACTCCATCCGGCCACAGTTAAATCTGCACAGTGGGTTAAATCTGAGGCTTCCAGCCTCATTAACATATTTAAAGTGCCAATCCTCCTCCTGGGAGTGAGTTGGCTGCCCGCCCCCTGTCCCGCCTCCGTTAAAACTGGAAGTGGGTGGGTTGGAGGCAGATTGGGGTCGGGATTCCATTTTTTAACACTTTAGCCTCCCGCCCGACCCCAACCCACCTGTTTTTTGGAGTTAAAATCCCCCCCCTGCTCTGTTCTTCTCAGTTTCTGACCTGTGTCTAGTGGAGGCTGTGGTACCTCTCAATCCACCAAAAGTGTGGTGGGGAGGGGGGAGGTGGCGGAGTTAGGAATCAGAAGGGAGAGACCTACCTGAATAACGTGTCCTGGTAGCTAACCACAGGGGCATTGATGACATTAGTCTGGGAGCAGGTTGCTTGAATGCTTTCTCAAGGACAAGTACCCAGGAAGATTAGAGATATATAATGCAAAAAAAAACCTGCCAATACCTTTTCTAATATCATTTATACAAACCATTTTATAAATAGCAAAATAATACCAGCCGTGGAGAAGATGCTCAGCAATATTTACAAAGCAGTTAAAAGCAACATTAGTAGTAAGTTTTAATTCAGAACAATAAAAAGTGCTTTTAAAAAAAAATGCTATTCCCTTATGATGATAGATATTTAAAAATCTGTCATTTGGAAGTGCAACATATATAAGTTCTGCAAAAGCCAAAGGTCATGAATGGAACTATATTATTTTGTTTGATAATGACTCCATGGGGGTCAATTTACTCAGTGCACTGCTTATGTGTTGATTAATGACAGTTCATATTTTGGTGCACTTGCAGGAATATACAAGGTTACCCCATGTGCATTGTTGGAGGTCGCACGCATTATAACCAATGCATAAGTGAACGGCTGCTCAGGATGCATCTGCAATAATGGCACTGAATCACTTGTTAATTATCGTAATGGACAAGTAAGTGCATCTGTCCAGTTATGGAGTGCACACGTTGGAGTACTGGTAGAAGGAATCAGGTGCAGAAAGGCCCATTTCACGGACGAGTCACTTCATGTGATTATTGATCGTATCAGTGAAAAGCACAGATGCCTTCTACAGTTCTGAAGGGTAGGCTCCAATACAAATAACTGGTCCAACAGCCATGGCAGATGATTGCAAGAAGGAAAGTGCCAAGCTAAGCAATGGAGATGACAGTCAGTTCTCTTACAAGGGCTATATACGGTCTGACTGGCAACTATCTCACAATGCTTCAGATGGCTAACCAAGGAGGTTGTGAGTGTCAGTGTGTTTGACTGAATACTTTTACAAAGGACTATTGTAAACCCAATTGTATCTACTAGCATGATGAAAATGGAACATGAAAGGACAGGTAATGAGAATATTTCAGAATATTACAATAGGTTACAAAATCACATACACGAAGTGACGGCAGATAAATATATTTCATGAATATTCTTTATGTGTACAAAGACCTGAAATCTTAAAATACTCACTCTGCTTTTCGAGCTGCAGCTAGCAAGGTATTTGACATTTTATTTTGCTATGCCAGAAAGATGTACATGGGGCAGCCTTCCATGCAAAATATTCTCTCAAGCAATACATAGTTCTTTTCTTTGCTGAAGAAGATGGCTTTCAACAGGCGTCGATGGGATAGAACTGATCGTGGTATGTGATATGTGCTTTCTGAAATCTAAATGAGAAACTGTGCAGGGGCCTGGGAATGCTGATGTTTATGAAGACTGCAATACCCCCGCTTTATGCACAGATAATCACATATGTTCACGCAGTGCCAAAGATTCTGATTTTCAGCTGTCTAAAAACAATGCTTATGCTCTGCTGTTGTCATAGCAATAATATGTATTAACAATGCCCATGAGCTAATTCTATGCTGTTTCGCATTGGTCGCCTGTTATATGCTCCACCTGATATTCAGTTCCGTTGGCTTCAATAGGAGTGAATGTCGGGCGGAGCGTATAATGGCCGGCGAAAGTAATTCCACCATTTTGCGTCCCCATCCAAGTCTAATTTCACACCACAGAAGTCCAAAAGAATGAATCTGCTTCTTCAGTAATGATACGATCACTGCAGCACTTTGCATCAGTCACACCACCTGAAACAAACACTAGACCCATATTACACATGAATATATGAATTTGAGGAGGAAACTGATGAGGATGAGGCATAGTGACCGATGAAGAAGACCTGGCTGCTGTGCGAGTAAAGGTTTAGCAAGGATACGGATCCTGCTTCATGAGGGGCCAACAATGAAACTGAGGGTACTTTTTGAGCGGAAACTGGTGAACAAAGCATTTGTCTCAGGAGATGATAGAAGCTGTTCTGGATATAGTTGCTGATTTTAGCAATTGAACAATGACATGAGGTAAATGCTGCATGTTCAGCAGACTGTTATTGAGCAACATACAACACCAGCGAAATCTGAAGATGAGAACTTCAAACACCACATCCTGCCCTTCATCAAGATAGCCTCTTTCCACCTAGGCAAAATTGTCTCCCTCCACCCATACCTCAGTCTCTCTACTACTAAAAGCCTTATCCATGTTTTTGTCACCTCTCAACTATTCAAATGCTCTACTTTCTGGCCTCCATGGAGTGTATAATGAGGCGGTGTGTAAAACCTTAACTATCATATCAATGTCGTTAGGTTTGCCATAATTCCTTAGTGTTGAACTCGGTTGAATCCTCCAGCTGCTCTCACCACTTCTCTGCCATTCAGCTCTTGTGTTCATATCTGGATCAAGGCTGAGGTCTGAAGCTGGCTGGTTCTAGCAGAAGCTGCACTGAGTGTCAAGGAGCAGGTTATTGATGAGTAGGTGTCACTTGATGGCACTTTTGATGATTCATTCCATCATTTTACTGATGACTGGGAGGATGCTAAGAGGTCAGTAATTTGCCAGTTAGATTTATCCTGTTTTTTGTGGATAGGATATACTTGGGCAATTTTTCACATTATCATGTAGATGCCAGTGTCATAGCTGTATTAGAATAGCTTGGCGAAGGGAGCAGGTAGTTCTGATGCACAGATCTTCAGCACTACCAATGGGATGCTGTCGGGACCTAAGGGGGGAAATTGGGTTGTTTTGCCCCTAGCACCCGGGTGCAGTGCCGCTAACGCCTCCCGCGAAATTCAGCGGGAGGTTAGTGGCGCCAGTAGGTGGTAGTGCCCCACGCGCTGTGCCGCCGGCAATGACGTCATCGCCATGCACAGCGCCCCGCTAGCACCCCAGCCGCAAACTTGGGTTGTGCCCCTTGACTTTTCGCCGGACGATATGTCCGACAGGGTCAAGGTGGTGTTTTTGCCCCCTTCCCCTTTTTTCTTCGGGGTGCTAGCCGCGATCGCTCAGCCTGGCAGTCCTCTTGAGTGCCGGACTGTTTTCCCAGCACCCCGCTCCCCGATGGTCCAGCAGGGCCCCGGTGCGCGCCGCGCTAGGCCCTTCCCCTTTAATCGGCAAGGGAGGCCTGCAATGGCGTGCGTGGTGCTGTTGCATGTAGCGCTGCAAAATTCACTGGTAGCGCCCCCAAGAAGGAGGGGGAGCGCTTCCAGTAGCGCCCCGCCTCCTGATTGGGGCACTTCTACTGGATTTACGGCACAGTGGCGCTAACTTTTTCGGGGTGCTAAAATTAGTGCCCTGGTGATGTTAGCGCCCCAAAGGGAGTGCCACCGAATTTTTCCCCCATAGTCTTTGCTGAGTCCAGTGCCGTCAGTCATTTTTTAATGTCATGTGGAGTAGACTGAATTGGCTAGACACTGGTAGGATGGTAGGATAATACACTCAGTACTTTTGGCTGAAGACACTTACAAACACTTCAGTCATATCTCTTGCACTCATCTTCTGAGGATGGGGACATTCATGGATCATCCTTCTCCTGTTAGTTACCTGGATGTCCACCACTAACTTGTCCAAAATGCAGCCACCTGTATCTGATCCTGCACCTATTTCCTACTTTCTCACCACCCAATCCTTGCTGACCTACACTGGCTCCCTGTAGCCCAATTTAAACTCCTTGTCATCATCTTCAAATCCCTACATGGGCTTTGCCCCACCTTATGACTGCAACTGCCTTCAGCTTTATATCTCCTCCCTGCACCTTTTAGTCCCTTGACTCTGGCCTTCTGTGTGGTCTCCACTCCCTCTTGCCCTTCACTCTATCATCGGTGGCAAAGTCTTCCACTGCCATGGCCACATTCACTGGGCCTCCATACTTAGTAGATAAGGAACAAATATGCTACTTAACAGACTGCACAGGTTTCAGTGACAGTGACCTTAAACTAATGTCAAACAGACAGTCTGCAGCATTGCACATCTGGTATTAATCTTCATAAACGCAATGCCAAATCTTGATCCTGTACCCTCACTTTTTTATGTAAAATATCACATGAATATGAAACTGCTTATCTAAATAACATAATTTATTTGATAACTCACAAACTCTCCAAAAGTAACCTTCGAATACTTGTACTTGTCTTGTGATAACATACATTTTCAGACTATACACTTTATTCCCTTTTCAGCCAGGTCATGCTGGCTCGATCAGAAACTGCTCTCAGCGTGCCCATTGCTTGAGAACAAAAAAAAGTTTTTAATAAAGTAGAATATAAAATTTACGGATTAATCAAAGATGAAGAAATGAATCAGAATTACTGTGTGCCCGGTACGTGAATGTTGTTCACTGCCTTAAGTGAAAAATTGAGTGATTTCTACACTGACTAATATTAGCCCCATATAAAAACAACAACAACAACAAAAAAGTTTAATTACTAAAATCCATTCACTGTATGTTATATATGACAACAAGTAGCTTCTGGTCTGTTTAAGGCTGCAATTCAATCTCTGCCTTTTTACTGACTTTCATAAAATTGCTTGAGCTTTGCTCTCGTGGTTTATGATGTCATCGGAACTGCTTGATTGAATTACTGTCTTGTAACTCAGTACCAGCCATCTATTATCCTGTGTGCAACACTGGGGTGACTGTGCACAATTTCTGGTTCCAGCAGCTTAACTTATTAAGTGGCCAAAACTAACTATAATGGAAAGTGGACTTTCAGGCTGACTGCAATTATAAAATGAAGGTGCAGTTTACCTTCAAGTTAACAGAAAGTTGAAAACAATAACTTGCAGCTACTTTATTCATTCCTGATGACTAATCCTACTTAATATAACGTTTACAGCCCAGTTGTAAACAGGCATGTTTGGTATCACATCCTGCTGAGTTGCTATGGAGATCACTTCTTCGCTTATCACCAAGATACCACAATAAAAATAAAAATATATATAAAAAATAGGCCAAAGTCATAAAGCGCTGTGTATTAACACAAAATGCCAGAAGTAGTAGGATACAGATCCATTGCAATGAATGCACAATAGACTCCTAATCTTAGTCATGCTGTCTTGACTAAAGAGCTTTCTCACCAGTAGGGAAGGAAGATGAGAGAGTGAAACTTAGCTACCTCAACTTCATAGAATCATAGAATGATACAGCACAGAAGGAGGCCATTTGGCCCATCATGTCTGTGCTGGCTCTTTGAAAGAGCTATCCAATTAGTCCCACTCCCCTGCTCTTTCCCCATAGCCCTGCAGATTTTCCCCTTCAAGTATTTATCCAATTCCCTTTAGAAAGTTACTATTGAATCTGCATCCACCACGCTTTCAGGCAGTGCATTCCAGATCATAACTTGTTGCGTGAAAGCATGTTTCCTCGTGTCGCCTCTGGTTCCTTTGCCATGCATCTCCTTATTTACATAATTTGAATGTACCCTAGAAAGTCATGGCTAGCCTAACATCTGTCATTGGGAAAATGCTGGAGTCCATCATTAAGGAAGTAGCAGCAGGTCATTTAGAAAATCATAATATAGTCAAGCAGAGTCAGCATGGTTTTATGAAAGGGAAATCATGTTTGACAAATTTGCTGAGTTCTTTGAGGATGTAACGAGCATGGTGGATAAAGGGGAACCAGTAGATGTCGTGTATTTGGATTTCCAGAAGGCATTCGATAAGGTGCCACTAAAGATAAGAGCTCACGAGTTGGGGGTAATATATTAGCATGGATAGAGGATTGGCTAACTAACAGAGAGTCGGGATAAATGGGTCATTTTCAGGTTGACAAACTATAACTAGTGGGGTGCCGCAGGGATCAGTGCTGGGGCCTCAACTATTTACAATCTATATTAACGACTTGGATGAAGGGACCGAGTGTAATGTAGCCAAATTTGCTGATGATACAAAGATATGTGGGAAAGCAAATTGTGTGGAGGACGCAAAGAATCTCCAAAAGGATATAGATAGGCTAAGTGTGTGGGCAGGAATCTGGCAGATGGAGTATAATGTGGGAAAATGTGAGGTTATCCATTTTGGTAGGAAAAATAAAAAAGCAAATTATTATTTAAATGGGGAGAGATTACAAAATGCTGAGGTAGAGAGGGATCTGGGGGTCCTTGTACATGAATCACAAAAAGTTAGTATGCAGGTACAGCAAGTAATTAGGAAGGCAAATGGAATGTTGGCCTTCATTGCAAAGGAAATGGAGTATAAAAGTAGGGAAGTCCTGTTACAACTGTACAGGGTGTTGGTGAGACCACACCTGGAGTACTGCGTACAGTTTTGGTCTCCTTATTTAAGGAAGGATATACTTGCATTGGAGGCAGTTCAGAGAAGGTTCACGAGGTTGATTCTGGAGATGAAAGGGTTATCTTATGAAGAAAGGTTGAGCAGGTTGGGCCTATACTCGTTGGAGTTTAGAAGAATGAGAGGGGATCTTATTGAAACATATAAGATTCTGAAGGGGCTTGACAGGGTAGATGCAGAGAGGATGTTTCCCCTCGTGGGGGAATCTAGAACTAGGGGGCATAATTTCAGAATAAGGGGGCACCCATTTAAAACGGAAATGAGGAGGAATTTATTTTCTCAGAGGGTCGTGAATCTTTGGAATTCTCTTCCCCAGAGAGCTGTGGAGGCTGGGTCATGGAATATATTTAAGGTGGAGATAGACAGATTTTTGAATGGTAAGGGAGTCAAGGGTTATGGGGAGTGGGCAGGGAAGTGGAGTTGAGGCCAAGATCAGATCAGCCATGATCTTATTGAATGGCAGAGCAGGCTCGAGGGGCCAAATGCCATACTCCTGCTCCTACGTCTTATGTTCTAAAATATTTTCTGAATAAACTTTGTAATTGCTGAAAATGATTATATTTTAATCTAAACTTAAGTGTGGATTTTCTTCAGCTTCCTGACCCAAAAGCACCACTATGATAGGCGAACACATCCCATGCCATTCTTTCAGTGGTACTACATAAAAAGGCATGCAAGGGTGATCAGCAACCAGCATGGTATGATTGGCTGCACTTGTTAAAATGGCACCAAATATTTCTGCAGGCCTTGGCACACCCACCTGGCAATGACGCTGGGTAACTAGCTGTGCTCTGAGGGTCTGTGATGGCAGAAAGGCAGATGCAGAGCTATGCCATCTGCGGCAAGGATGTTTTGGGTCTTTTTCAACCTTCTTATCCTAGATTATTTCAGATCTGATATCTTAGATCACTCTCAAGGGTAAGTTGCAACACCCCATACCTTGGAGATTGTATAACCTCACCTCAAGAGCAGGTGGAGTATCATTGGTGAGATAGATTTTGGTGGAGGTGATAGTCTGATTAGTCTGTTGTAAACCCAATTGTCATTTACTTTATTTTTTTTTAGATTAAAAATCTATTCACTGTGAAGTAAAACAGAGTTTAAAATTAACCAGAGTGCATAATGTTTTATGTAAAATACAAAATATTCTGGGGGAGCATTATCCGAGAAAATAATTTGTGTGACTTCAACACTTCCATTCCCTTCTGATATTCACATACTTTTGGTTTTGTAATGTATACAACATTGTTTTGTGGATGTACATCCTTAGTTGCGAGTGTATATAACAGACGCGTATCGATTTGTGTAGTCAGTGCCGAAGTTCCAGTTACCCAGTAAAGATCACTTGAAGTTACTCTCAGTCTCTGCTACTTTATTATTTTATGTAGTTGTGTATAGCGGTACAAACACAACAGGTTTATTTCCTCTAATACAAGTTAAAGAATGTTGGGATACCTATAATTTGAGTTATAAGGTTGTGCTTTCAATGTAATTACTTGTTTTGGCAATTACAGGCTTATATTCAGGCGATTCAGAAGCTTTTTTTGGAGGGGGGTCAGCTTTTTCAAAGCCATTGGTCAGCTTTTGTTATTTTTCTGGGTTGGCATATATGATCCTGACTGTACAACAACAACAACTTGTATTTATATAGCACTTTTAACATAGTAAATCATGCCAAGGCGCTTCACAGGAGTATTAAAAGACAAAACATTTGACACCGAGTCATATAAGGAGAAATTAGGGCAGATGACCAAAAGCTTGGTCAAAGAGGTAGGTTTTAAGGAGCGTCTTATGGGAGGAAAGAGAGGTAGAGAGGCGGAGAGGTTTAGGCAGGGAATTCCAGAGCTAAAGGACTTGGCAACAGAAGGCACAGCCACCAATGGTTGAGCGATTATAATCAGGGACGCTCAAGAGGGCAGAATTAGAGGAGTGCAAATATCGCGGGGGGTTGTGGGGCTGGAGGAGATTAGAGCTAGGGAGGGGCGAGGCCATGGAGGGATATGAAAACAAGGATGAGAATTTTGATATCGAGTCGTTGCTTAACCGGGAGCCAATGTAGGTCAGTGAGCACAGGGGTGATGGGTGAATGGGACTTGGTGCGAGTTAGGACACGGGCAGCCGAGTTTTGGATGACCTCAAGTTTATGGAGGGTAGAACGTGGGAGGTCTGCCAGGAGTGCGTTGGAATAGTCAAGTCTAGTCAACCCTATTTTGCTTTCCTTTTCCCTACCTAAAGACAACTCCAAATGTTGATCACTGACATCAGTTTTTCCTGACATCAGTCTTAAATTGACCTTTCATTAGTTGTCGCTTCTACCTCCTGTTCTACTGTCTTGGCTTTACTTGAATGATTGCCCCAAATTTACCTATTGTATTTCATTTAATCCCTTTACAAAGTATCTTTCCTGCCCTTAATGCAAATATAAAAAGCTCAAATTTCCCCAGTCTGCCTTCTGGCGAGTCACCCCAGCCACAACCTCTTCGCCCTGCTCCCGTCCGGTAAGAGATACCAAAGCATACGGTCTCGTACCAACAGGTTTTGAAACAGCTTCTACCCCCAGGCCATAAGACTCATGAACGATTAATTTATTATTATTTATTACTGTTGTTTTATTTATTATTACTGTCTTTCTATTAGTATTTCTATTAGTATTTTTATCATTGTTATGCCATATTTATTCCAATGTTGGGAGGACTCGTAAAAATCAACATTTCATTGTGCAGTACACACGTCTGCTGCATATATGACAAATAAAATTGAATTGAATTGAATTAATTCAATTAATTGACCATTTTACTCATGTGTAATATTTCTATTTTGTGCAAAAACTTATGGGTTAACACTGTGAAAGCAATATTAATATATACAGTATTACAAAAACATTTCTATCCCTTGTGCTGGAGGTAGAGACCATTGAATATTTTTTGATGCACTGAGGCTTATTTAGGCAATTTATTTGGATAGGGGAACTATGGCAACTCCACCTGGTGCACAGAACTCCATCAATCTCCAAAATAATTTCTGCCTATTTCACTCATCAATATTGTAAGTGTAAATTTCTCTTAAAGTCAGTAGGTTTGGAAACGAACTGAAATAGGAGTATCCCTATTACCAGGGATTAGCAACAAGGCCACCTTCTAGGACAGGATTCATTTATTTATATATTCTAGTAATGTTGATAAATGCCAAAAAGTCA
Organism: Somniosus microcephalus; assembly: GCF_052327205.1. Taxonomy (NCBI): domain Eukaryota; kingdom Metazoa; phylum Chordata; class Chondrichthyes; order Squaliformes; family Somniosidae; genus Somniosus; species Somniosus microcephalus. The sequence goes on along the minus strand of NC_140991.1, from coordinate 56,506,968 downwards.
GAGTTAGAACTTTAAACTAACTTCATGGCAAATTATCAAAACGCATGAATGTTGGACCTGTACCTGCCCATAATTTTTAACTATAATGCCAGATGGGTGTCTGGGTCAGGTACTGGAGGGTTGCCACTGCTCATAGAATCAGCTCCCAACATAAAACACTGAGGCAGGGAAATGGGATAGAAAATTGGATAAAAAGCATGATCCCAGCTAACAAGATTTCATGACAGTAGCTGATACCATCTGGAAAAAGAAAGGTACTTCTCATAAAGGCTAGAGAGGTATTTATAATAATTCTCTTTAGAATAGCCCCTAACTAAAACACAACTGATATAGCAATATAGGTCTATTATATATTAAAGGTGGTGAGTAGTTGTAACACTCTAATGGTATCACTTTTGTAGGTGGCACTGGAGCTTGACATTATGTGACTCATTAACTTGATTGGGACTCCCCTAACATTACACAACTGTCAATCAACTGCTGTTAATTTGTTTAATTGAACTTTCACTGCAATTCCTAACAGTTGTCATTGTGTGGTGCTGCGCCAAATAATTTGTTGGAGCATGGCGGACATTTTGATAAGAGTAAGGAAAGTTAAGCGTTTTCTGCTTTAACCGCATCTGTCTTCCCCTTACAATCTATCCTGCCCACAAAAATAACTTAGGGACTTCAATCTCTCCTAATTTTTCTGATTTTCATAACTGAATCATATCTGTTCAATGGTCCTGCCAAACTGCATCCCAATGGCACTGCCACACTTTGGCCTAATGGTCCCATTCAGCCACGCCCAACATCCCTGCCAAACTTTGTCCTGACTTCGCTGAACACCCTGTTGCATTTTTCCCACTCTCTTCTTTCCCTCTCCCCAACTTCCCCTTCTCTCCCTCTCCACTCCTCTCCCTTTTTTCACCCTCCCTCCCCACCACTCTAAGGGGGAAAAATTCAGTTGATTAGCGCCTCCTGTTAGTGCCCTAAATTGACCAGATATTTTGCGGCGGCGCTAAACACTACCGCCATGATCTCCTGCGCCCACAGATCGTGACGTCAGTCGAGCGTGTAATGCCCCAGTAGCGCCCCGGACCAGATATTGAGTGGCGCGCCCTGCCTTTCCGCCTGCCGCTAGCAGCGACAGGTAGAGGGGAACGTTTTGCAGTCAGGAAGGGACTGGGGGAGCGCTATTTAAAGGCGGCCATTTCCTGCCTTTTTTTGTCAGCGACATTATTGCACCTCGCATTCTGAGAGAGAGAGAGATTTCTGGAGAGATTCAACACTGTGTGAAGGAGTTTTGGGTACTGAGCAGCACTTTGCAGGTTCATTTTGATTTGACCTTCCTTGCATCAATTTAGAAGAGACTATGGGGGCTGCACTCTGTGCTCTTTCCCTGGGCCTCTCCATTGTTCTTTCCAGCAGAATTGATGTACAGGTCTCTCCAGGCCGAGATTCAAGGCTGCAATGAGCAGGGTGTGGATGGAGAGCAAGATCAACCCTCCCCTTTAAGAACTGGCCAACACCAGTGTGTCTGTGTTCCATTGCTGACTGACATCACATGAGCTTCACCAGCACTCTGAGTTAATGCCTCACTCCTCGGCGTTAGCACCTTAAGAGAGGTGTGTAGCGCCTGATTTAGCGCTCAAATCACCTCCAGGGGCGACAGAAGCCAAGTTTGCAGTCGGAGGTGATAATTAGCGCCAGGCGCTGAACTTTGCGCCCGGCCGATAATTGCGCCCCAAATGGGGCGATACTGAATTTCTCCCCCTTTGTCTCTTCCCGCTGCTTTCTCCCCTCCCCTCCTATCTGCCTCCTCCTCTCTCTGCCTTGGTCCATTATGCCCCCGTCCTCTAAACCTACCTGAACTGAATACTGCATTAGTCTTGACTCCCTGTGTTGAAAACCACAGGAGAGCGACACACACATACATTATAAATAAATATATACATACATATATAGATATATATAAAATCGTAAGATATATATATCATGCTTGTGCTCTATTCTGAGTACCTAATGGCAAGACATTGAAAGTAGTATTTATAAAATGGTAAGCGGGAACTACACAAGTCAGAATTGCCTCAGTTTCACTCGCATGTGAGCTAAATTCCATATTCTACGAGTTCTCACTGAGTATCTCCTGTAGAGACTGAAAAGTGAATATGTCATGATTGAAACACGACTGTATTATTATAAAATACCTCAATTGCTGTAAATATCACCAAATAATTCAAAAAAAACATGAAAGAAAACAGGAAGAGAAGGAACATTTATTGGCATGCCACGCCATTGTTCAAATGGCGACAGAAAGCTTCACTTAATAATTTAAACGTGGCCCAGTCACTTGACATTTTACTACCTTTTTGATCTTATTCTTTGCTATTTTTTGTGTTTTTTGCCTCCACAGGGTGCCCTGCCCCGCGGGGTAAAGGTCAGGCATTGCTGCTAATAGTTTTTAAACCTGCACAACGGCATTCAAATGAAAAGTCAGTGGGGGACCCAGGTGCTGATGGAAATACAAAGAGTACTGAAAATGTCTTTAATTGATGCGGCCTAATCCATAGAGTCAGCCCAAGAAGTCAAAGGCTCTCAGAGTCCTATAGGAACTTATTTCTGGTATGTCACCGTAGAACAGTAGCAATGCTGCTATCAGCTAGAACAGTGGGCAACTGTTGATTTGGCTGATTGTATTTTGGGATTTTACTGTGAAGCCCGCCAAATATTCCAGTTATGCTACAGTTAAAATCCCGTGGTGAAACGACACAAAGAGCTTGACGGACCTCTATGGAGACAAAAAAATAGGAAAATCCTCAAAGTAAAAATGCACCCGAACCCGAAAGCTAAGCCCAGCTGTAAGATAAACTGTAACCATAGCATTAATGATACTGTAAAGGCACTGCCCCATAATCGGCATTTAATTATTTTTTCATACGTTGCTACTAGCTAAGCCAAGTTAGCTATGGAAAAAAACAAAATCACATTCCAAATGCAATTCTTTTTCAAGATTTATTTATGTGTGAACATCCAAGAAGTGGGATAATTCACATCTGCTCATAACAGTGCAACCCTTTGCAATATTATTATTCAAAGGTCACTTCCCCAACTGGATCAGTCAAGGAATGCAATCAACAGGGTCTGTGAAGGTTGTTCCTGTGTTGGACTTTCCCACCATCTCTCTCAAATCAACTCGATAGCGCAAGTCAGAGACTGAACAGAGGAGGGGAGATAAATGGGGGGCGGGGACAGGTCGCAAGTGAAGTGAATTTGGTAATAAAAGTATTCTCATTCAGCAGCACTTTATTTAATTATTGCTGATGATGGAGACTGAAGATTAACATCAGGTAATACAACACTGTTAGCAATTCCTGGCTGCCATCATCAGCAATATAAATAGGGGCAATTAAATAAGTAACAATATAATAATGCTACAATTATCACTTGGTAAAAACCAGCTGCTTCAGCTTGATGCAAGATTGATTCCCATAGAAAGTCAAATATAACAATGGATTGCGTGCCCAAGATGAGTGGCTTAGAGGAGAGCGATAATTCGTCATAGATCATTTTCTAAGTGGAAGAGATAGAAGTATTACATAGATGATAATCTCAAACATCAAAGTTCATCAGACAGCCAGAGGTAGCCAGAGGGAAATGACTCTGTAATGCCCAACTATCCTGCTACCCACCCCTTTCTCAAACCAGAGAGCATAATCCCTAAATTCCCGCTCTCCAATGCATTCTATGCTACTTAAGTATTATAAACAATAGTTTTCTGCTTCATGATCTTATATCAGTGCATTGATTACATTCCAGTCCTTTTGAATCAATTATTAATTCTACCTAACATCCCCATTGATTATTGAAACTGCTAGTTCTCACATTGTTCTGCTCCAGATCACAGAATATTGGGGTCTATTTCTGTCCCTACCTCAAAAACAACAAGCATTTATAAAGCACATATAGATATAGCACTTATACATCTCTCATACATTTAACATAGTAAAATGTCCAAAGGCACTTTACACTAGTGAAAGGATAAAAATGGATGCCAAGCCAAAGAAGGAGTTGTTGGGAGGGATAACCAAAAGCATGGTCAAAGACCTTGGTTTTAAGGAGGGTCTTAAAGGAGAAGAGGGAGCTGCAGAAATGGAGGGGTTCAGGATGAGCATTCCAATGCATGGGGTTTTGGCAGCTGAAGGCACAGCTACCAATGGTGGGGCAAAGGAAGAGGGGGATGCACAAACGACCTGAATTAGAAGAACAGAATGGTTGGGGGACGGGATGGAGGTGTGGGTTTGTAAGATGTACAGAGAGGGGGAGGGGCAAGGCCACGGAGAAATCTAAACCTCAGCCCTACCACCCTGAAATGGTCATTCATGCCTTTGTCTCTTCCAGCTTAATTTGTCCAATATTCTCCTCACTCAGCACCCAAGCCCCACCCTGCATGAACTCCAACTTCTCCAAATTATTAAAAAAATAAAAACAGAAAATGCTGGAAATACTCAGCAGGTCAGGCAGCATCTGGGAAGAGAGAAACAGGTCAGTGACCTTATATCAGAACTCACAGACCTGAAACGTTAACTCTGTTTCTCTCTCCACAGAAACTGCCTGACCTGCTGAGTATTTCCAGCATTTGCTGTTTTTATTTCAGACTTCCAGAATCCGCAGTATTTTGCTTCTCCAAATTATTTCATTAGTTTATGTAAAAAATCAACCGGAAAGCAACAAACAAAATTCAGAACAGCTTATACACAATGTGAAACCTTAGATATTTATCTTCAAACAGAAAATTAATGGCTTCCAAGGGCACAACAGAATCAGGTTGTGCAAAGAAACCATTATTGTTACACAGAGACCAAGGGGGAAAAATTGAGTCGAGCCCCCTTTGGGGCGCTAACATCGCCGGGGCGCTAGCGCCCCCATGGCCGCAATTGAGTGGTAGCGCCCCAAGAGGGAAGGTGGGCGCTACTGGAAGTGCCCCGCCAACCTCCTGGGGTGCTGCAAGGGAATATCGTGGCGCTACGTGCCGCAGTGCCATGTGCTGCAGCATGTCGAGCCGCAGTATTGCAGGCCTTCCTCCCCTTCTTAAAGGGGATGGGCCTAGCGTAGCATGACCCGAGGCCCAGCTGGGCCACCGGGGATCGGAGTGCTGGCAAAAGAGCCCGGCACTCAAGAGAAGTGCCGGGCTCATGGAACGTAGCCGGCACTCCGCGGGGAGTGGGGGGCGGGTCAGGAGGCCGGGGACGGCAGCGGAGGCAGGTGCTGGCAGGCGGCCAGCAACAAAAATGTCCGCCTGGCGCCTCGCCTTTAAATAGCGCCACCCTGGCCACAGGTAGGCCCCCCTGACCCCTTCGGACATAGCATCCGGCGGTAAGTCAGTGGGCGCTCCCGAAGATCGCGGCCGGGGCGCGAGCGGGGCGCTGCGCATGGCGATGACGTAATCGCCGGCGGCGCAGGGCTGCAGGGTGCTAACAGTTAGCGCCGCCGCTAACCTCCTGCTGAATTTCGCGGGAGGCGTTGGCGGTGTCACGCCCGGGCGCTAGTTGCTTTGCACTCCGTTAACGCCCTCTTAGGGCGTTAACAGGAGGCACAAAGCAAACAAATTTCCCCCCCGCAAGACTTGGGTTCTATTTATCCATTTTCATTAAAAACATTAATGGATTGAGTGAAAAAAAAGCCAGTAGAGTATTAAGAACATCTTCCAGTATGGTCTGAGAAATGCTGAGGCCACTACGTTGGACCAAAATGCTGAAAGATATTATTTTCTGCCAATGCTTGAGAACAGAAGAACAGAAACAAGGAAAAAGTCAGTCAGCCTGGGAGCTCATTTCTTCCGACAGACTATGCACGAACTTGCACTGCCATAAACTCTCCACCTTAATGCCCCGAGGGAGAGGGACAGCTACAGCTTATCGCCTCCTGGAGTTGGAGACTGTGAAATTCATTATACCACCATAATAGGGCAAAAACACCAGCATTCCAGCCTGCACTATTCACCCTGATACAACTGCATTCCACAGGTAACAGTCCCATAGTCCCAACCATGTTTCTGGCACATAGAGCTCATAAAAGCTACTGTAGCTCAATGGCTCCAGTAATCAGCTTCAAAAACTGTCAATTCTAGGTTCAAATACTAATCTCAATACATACCGTCCTAGGTTCAAATAATTGAAATTTTATTGCATCATAGGGTTAACTTCTGAATGACAAATTTCAACGATGAATGTTTAATGCCCTTGCACTACGTGCCTGCGTGTTATTTTTGCTCAGGCATCAACAACAACTTGAATTTATATAGCACCTTTAACATAATAAAACATCCCAAGGTGTTCCATAGGAGCATTACCGGACAGAATTTGACACCGATCCACAAAAGGAGATATTGGGGGAAAAATTGGGTGAGTAGCGCCACCTGTTAGCGCCTAAAGAGGCAGTCAGTGGCTGTAGCGCCACTGGCTGCGCCTCCCACGATATTCAGCAGGGGCGCTAATGGTGGCGTTAGCCTTTTGCGCTGCGCCGCCACTGATGACGTCATCGGTGTGCGTAGCGCCCCATTCGCGCCCCGATCTCGATATTTGGTAGCGAACGCCACTGTAGCGCCGTTTGCTACCCGCGCCCGGTTCACGGGGCCTTGCTGCGCCGGCAGAGGTGCAAGTTAAGGTGGAGGTGCGGGGCGGCCGCTTTTTCGGCGGCCGCCTGCCAGCACCTCCGTCCCCGGCCTCCTGGTCCCCCCCCCCCCTCCGGCGGCATTGCCGGCTGTTTCCCGAGAGTCCAGCACTTCTCCTTGGTGCCGGGCTCTTTTGCCGGCACTCGCGATCGGGGCTCGCGCTGTTGCAGGCCCCTCCCCCTTAACAGTGGGAGGAAGGCCTGCAGTACCGTAGCGTGCCATGCCGCAGCACTTTCAGTGCCCTAAGAGGGACGCGGAGCGCCTCGAGCCGCGCCCCGTCTCCCTCTAGGGGCACTTCAACTGAATTTGCGGCGATCGCTAATGCGGCGATCACGGCGCAAATTCCAGCACCCAGGCGAACTTTGCGCCGCTTGGGCGCCTCAGGCCAATTTCTAGGCCATTAAGACAAGTGACCAAAAGCTTGGTCAATGAGGTAGAGAGGTGGAGAGGTTTAGGGAGTTAATTCCTGAGTTTAGGGGCCTAGACAGTTGAAGGCACGGCCGCCAATCGTGGGGTGAAGGAAATCAGGGATGTGCAAGAGGTCAGAATTGGAGGAACGAGAGTTCTTGGAGGCTTGTAGGGCTGGAGGAGGTTCCGGAGATATGGAGGGATGAGGCCATAGACGGATTTGAAGACGAGGGTGAGAATTTTAAAATCAAGGTGTTGCTGGATCAGGAGTCCATGTAGGTCAGCAGGCACAGGGTTTATCTTTTGATAATTAACCATTACTATAGTGTGATTGCTTCTGTGTTTTTCTCTAATTTGTCTACATATTACTTCCTCTGTCTCCAGTCTAATGTTCATCAGTGTATAATAAACTTCTAACAGAGTAGCCATTCTCTTTTTCATTAATAGATTCACCTTTTTCACCATCCCCTATATCATCCTTACATTCTTGAGTAGTAATTGGATTTGTGGTTAATACTGTCACCCCTCTTCTTTCCCCTACTCTATCTCGCCTTAAAACCTGCCTCTTTGATAAAGCTATTAGTCGCTCGTCCTAATATCTCCTTCTTCGCCTCGGTGCCAATTCTTGTCCGATAACGCTCCTGTGAAGCGTCTTGGGACATTTTACAACATTAAAGGCGCTATATAAATGCAAGTTGTTATTTGTTGTCCTCGGATAATTAATTGCGAGTCTCAAGTGTCTAGCACTTGTAAATAAAGCTGCTTGAAATGTCTCTGAAAAACTAGTAAAAATAAATCATGGAACATCAGATGTGTATCTTTCTCTGCCTCAGGTGACAAGTTTGGCCCCTTTTCAGCACACACCTGCTGCAAGTTATGACACTTTTAGTGATTCTCAAAACAAGCTCATGAACTTCAGATAGTTTTCTCTTTCTTTTATTCTTTTGTTCTTTTGTTCTTTTGTCCGATCGCAGCCCTGCCTTCGATCTAGTTCCTTTTCTCTCCAGTTTTGAAGAAGGGTCAAACCCGAAACGTCAACTCAAATTTCTCTCCACGGATGTTGCCTGACCTGCTGAGTTTTTCCAGCATTTTCTGTTGTTATTTCTCTTTCTACAGCTGCCTACCCCTTACCTAAAAAAAATTGTTTAAAAGGCAGAATATTCTTTCCCCTTTCTCTACAGTTGTAAATATCCTTTTTGTTCTCCGTCATTGTTTGCAGTCTTTTACCAGAATAGTGTGACAGAAAAAGAAATCATCTAATCAGAGGAATGCTTCGACAGACTTCAATACATGAAAACCTGGAAATGTTTAGAGCTGGATTTTCTTATGTGTGATAGTGTTTGGGTAGAATTACCAGCTGTTTGCATTTTGCTGAGCAGGTTGATAGCTTGCAGTAATGATCACCGTCAATGTCATTAAGAGGCAATTCAACTGATAATTAAAGGCTGAGGCAACTTGAAAATCAGCCAAATTCCAACATTGACACTGGAGGTATTTTTGAACGGGATAGTTTGATGCCAGCTTTCACAAGAAACGATTCAGTTTGTTGAAATGTTCGCTGACGTGGTGTCGATTACTTTACAAACAGCTTTCAAAATGCAACCATTGAAAAACTGGAGAAGACGGTAGTATTGTATAAAGAGTAGAGGTGTACCAGATAAGAATCAATTATCTTCCTCTTTTGTAAATGCAATGCCTGAAATTTCTCCCTGACCTATGTCAGGAATTGTATGCTCAATGTGTAATTGGCACTGCTTTACCATTAGCCAGGAGACTGATTGTGGCCATTAACTCTACACTACCATTTTTTCTAAACACCTTCCACAACAATGCAGGAATTAGCAAGTCAACCATGCCAAGTTGCATAGTCAATGTATAATTGGCACCGCTTTACCAGTGGCCATTAACTTCTATACCACTACCTTTTCCAATCACCTTCCAGAACTCTGCAGGAATTCGTAAGCCAGCAATGGCATGTTAATAGAGGAGGTCACAGAGGCCATGCTCAAAAAAACACATCCATACCAGGAATTTCCTCAGAGCTGCTCTCACTCCAACGCCGCAGTTTCGCTGGAAGTGTGACATAAGCAGGGTTCCCGCCGCACGTCCAGCAAAGTTACGGCTGCGGATCGTAAGCAGCTCTGAGGAAATTCCCATCTGTTTTCCTTAAACTGAAGTAGCAATAAGTAGAAGCGTAGCATTATGACATTGTTGGGTTACCAGGTGAACTAGGTGCTATTGGCCGTAAGGTTTGGTAAAACATAACATTTCCAAATTATCCACCTTTTTCTCCAGTTCACATTCGTTGAAGTTGATTGACCTTTTTTTCCCTGTACTGCCAAATTCTTCAACGTAAGTATGTATGTAGCAACATCATAAATTTGTTTGTGAAGATTTCCTGTATTCGCTACTGCTAGCGAAATTTGAAACACACTCTAATGGATGGTGTGCATGGATAGCCAGCAGTACAGATGTCTGCTGTTAGAGTGCTTAATATTTTGACAATGGTAGCTGTTCGCTAACTGGGAAACAAAGGAGAGTGTTGGCTCAAAAGCCAGAGGATTCGCCAGTTAAGAACCAGTTAGCTAGCCCATTCACAAATGGAGTGCCTGAGAACCTTAGTAAATGATATGTGTTTTGTACTCTTGCAAGATTTATGTTGTTCTCAGCAACTTGAAGTCTGGTATCTCCACCCCATTGTGCCGTCTCTCTGGAAGACCTCTAGCTTAATTTTTGGAGCACATTACAGCCATTACCGGTGCTGAAGTGTTTATTATTGACCTGATGAGCAGTAACGACCCCCTTAGGGCTGGAAATGCCATAATGGCCAAAGAAAATTATGTTATTTATTATCCTTCTCAATACTATCTTTGTCATTTTCTCTGCTCTGTCATGCTTTGTTATGTGGGACCAAAGTTTCTTTGGAAGTATGCGCCTTCTCACAGCCTTCCTTTTCAGGATTCTGTTTTACAGCTACTTCCCCATATTTCACATATATTAGATCCTTTGATCTCATGAAGCATATCACTGGCTTATTGTGCATAGTTAAATTAATTATTGACCCTAGAATGATTTATTGATGCATTAGTCCAAATTATACTTTGACCACATAATCTAGTTAAAAGTCATTTCTATCTATCTCATTGGCAATTCAAGCAGTTTCAGACAACTTTTAAGTGGGAAAGAATTAAAAATAAATGTTAACTGAGTAGTGTACTGGATAGTAAACTGTAGACTCTTCCAATGGATATGGTCATGGATTTCATTACTAGCAGGCCTGCTGCTCAATTTCACCATCCATACATGTTGTACAAATTCTTAACTGAGTCAGTCAAAGTAACATCTCCACTTTAGCCAAAAGATCAACAGTTAACCTACCTCATCCTTGTTAAGCACATTTTATGTCAACTGAACCACAATGTAGTATTAGCATCAGAAGCCTGAGCTCATCCAAAATTCTGCTGCCTGTATCCTAACTCACACCAAGTCCCATTCAACCATCACCCCGTGCCCGCTAACCTACATTGGCTCCCGGTCCGGTAACGCCTCGATTTTAAAATTCTCAACCTTGTTTTCAAATACCACCGTGGCCTCACCCCTCCCTATCACTGGAACCTCCGCCAGCCCTACAACCCGCCGAGATCTCTGCGCTCCTCCAATTCTGGCCTCTTGTACATCCCCGATTTTCATTGCTCCAGCATTGGCGACCATGCCTTCAGCTGCCTAGACCCTAAGCTCTGGAATTCCCTCCCCACACCTCTCTGCCTCTGTCTCCTCCTTTAAGACACTCCTTAAAACCTACCTCTTTGACCAAGCCTTTCTGCCATCTGTCCTAACATCTCCTTTTGTGGCTCGGTTTCAAATTTTGTTTGGTAACGTTCCTGTGAAGCACCTTGGGATGCTTTACTACCTCAAAGGCGCTATATAAATTCAAGTTGATGTTTCTGAGGTCATGTATTATGCTCAGGGGTGGATCTATGATTTGAGACAATGAGGAGACACTCACGTGAAGAAAGGATCCATGGAGCTGGACAATTGTGATTTGAGAAAAGAATGTGTGTGTGTGTGTAGAGAGGAAGATGTAACTAACAAAACTATATTAGCAGCCTAATCTTTGATTTTATTCTTTCTAAATGATCTGGCTTTAAATTAAATTCAGAGTTTTTCTTAAATGAATTGGGCCTTCCAATGACATTACCTTAGGAAAGAATGCTTTGTGAGTGCATTCGGTTAAATCGTTTGTTTGCAGAAGGTCAAGGTTGCCTTCTCTATGATTTATTCAACAGAACTAACATGGTGAAATTCCTTCCTAACCTGATGAACCTCAAAGGGCCACAAGCTCAGTCCTGAGCTTGAGTCCTGTTTTGGCCAATTTGGTTCAAGGAGATAACAGTGTCAAATTCTAAATGCAGCCTCTATAAATTGTTAACTTCAGGTGAACGGGGACGATTCCCTTGAAGGATGTGCAGTCATGCATCGGTTTACTTTCAAGAGGCCAACATCCCAGGCAAACCTTACGGAATGCTAACTGTAGCACTTTCATGTGATTTATGGCTAAATCCAATGTCACACCCAATTAGCAAAGCCTATAAAGCCTGGGTTAGTGTTTGCTGGAAGAACCCAGTCCTTAGTAAATCTTTATAGTTAATATATTAACTTTTGGTCTGCGGTATCAGACAGTAACATATCTATGGAAGTTTTTTTTTAAATTGTAATTCTTCTGTATATATTGATATAGTGGCAGCTTTACTTGCAAGTATTATGTAAGTAACAAACCATTATCTTTGAGTATTTTGGGAAACAAAGCACTAGTATTTAAACACAGACAAACTTAAACCATCTTTAGAAAAAAAAGAAACTATGGCCCTAAATCATAGTGTGGGATACTAGCACACAATTGTCTGAAATTCTTCTCTCTTTTATTTCAGTGGAGCTGTTAACCCATTTATTTTAAACAGAAAGCCACCAACATATGAAGCGTTCAGTGGTGTAATTTCAAGGAGTATGCCATTTGTCAAGTACAAATGTTTTTATATATTTGTTTTAAAAACGCCGAGTATTAATGACATTGTTGAAGGAACTGACATAGAGGAACTGCTGAACCTGACTGTGAAAGGAGCTGAATTAACATATTCAGTTGAGAGTGAAACACTCCAGGTTAATGACTCTATTACCCCATGCAGTATTCTAAATGCACATTAGATTTGCATGGTAACGGTGCTGAATCCAATGTCAGTTTGGAATATTAAATTCAATAGCTCTGTTTGTACTTTGAGATTGAGGCTATATCATGCTACCTGTCATAGCTGCCAAGAATGGTTTGCAACTAGCAGAACCAATTTATACTGTTGGGTGCAAATAAATCCCATTCCCATCGCCATGAGAGAGCACCGCACATGTATGCTTATATGCATGCACAAAGCAACACTCATGAATGATAAGTTTTAAATGTTTTGAACGTGCAGTCAAGCCTTGGCAGTCTGACTGTAAAAGCTTCTACAGATATGTGAAGAGAAAAAGATTGGTGAAGTCAAGCGTAGGTCCCTTGCAGTCAGAATCAGGGGAATTTATAATGAGGAACAAGAGAAATGGCGGACCAATTAAATACATACTTTGGTTCTGTCTTCACAAAGGAGGACACAAATAACCTCCCAGAGATGTCAGGGAACATAGGGACTAATCAGAGGGAGGAACTGAATGAAATCAGTATTTGTAGGGAAATGGTGTTAGGGAAATTGACGGGATTGAAGGCCGATAAATCCCCAGGGCCTGATAATCTACATCCTAGGGTACTTAAGGAAGTGGCCCTAGAAATAGTAGATGCATTGCTGATCATCTTCCAAAAGTCTATAGGCTCTGGAACAGTTCCCATGGATTAGAGGGTAACTAATGAAACCCCACTATTCAAAAAAGGTGGTAGAGAGAAAACGGGGAATTATAGACAGGTAAGCCTGACATCGGTAGTGGGGAAAAATGCTAGAGTCCATTATAAAAGATGTAATAGCAGAGCACTTGGAAAACAGTGACAGGATCCATCAAAGTCAACATGGATTTACAAAAGGTAAATCGTGCTTGACTAATCTACTGGAATTTTTTGAGGATGTAACTGGTAGAATAATAAGGGAGAACCAGTGGATGTGGTGTAGTTGGACTTTCAGAAGGCTTTCGATAAGGTCCCGCATAAGAGATTAGCGTGTAAAGTTAAAGCACATGGGATTGGGGGTAAGGTACTGACTTGGATAGAGAACTGGTTGGCAGACAGGAAGCAAAGAGTTGGAATAAACGGGTCTTTTTCCGAGTGGCAGGCAGTGACTGGTGGGGTACCGAAGGGATCGGTGCTAGGACCCCAGCTATTCACTATATATATTAATGATCTAGACAAGGGAACTAGATGTAATATCTCCAAGTTTGCAGATGACACAAAGCTGGGTGGGCGTGTGTGCTGTGAGGAGGATGCCGAGAAACTCCAGTATAATTTGGACAGGTTGGATGATTGGGCAGATGCATGGCAGTTGCAGTATAATGTGGATAAATGCGAGGTTATCCACTTTGGCGGCAAAAACAGGAAGGCAGATTATTATCTGAACGGCAATAGATTGGGAAAAGGGGAAGTGCAACGAGACCTGGGTGTCCTTGTGCACCAGTCGCTGAAGGTAAGCATGCAGGTGCAGCAGGCGGTTAAGAAGGCAAATGGTATGTTGGCCTTCATAGTGAGAGGATTCAAGTACAGGAGCAAGGATGTCTTGCTGCAGTTGTACAGGGCCTTGGTGAGACCACACCTTGAGTATTGTGTGCAGTTTTGGTCGCCTTATCTGAGGAAGGATGTTCTTGCCATGGAGGGAGTGCAGCGAAGATTCACCAGACTGATACCTGGGATGGCAGGAATGACCATGAAGAGAGATTGGGTCGATTGGGCTTGCATTCGCTAGAGTTTAGAAGAATGAGAGGGGATCTCATTGAAACTCATAAAATTCTAACAGGACTAGCCAGACTAGATGCAGGAAGGATGTTCTCGATGGTGGGGAGTCCAGAACCAGAGATCACAGTCTAAGGATAAGTGGTAAGCCATTTAGGACTGAGATGAGGAGGAATTTCTTCACCCAGAGAGTGGTGAACCTGTGGAATTCTCTACCACAGAAGGCCGTTGAGGCCAATTCATTAAATATATTCAAGAAGGAGTTAGATATATTTCTTAAGGCTAAAGGGATCAAGGGATATGGGGAGAAAGCAGGGACGGGGTACTGAATTTGGATGATCAGGCATGATCTCATTAAATGGTGGAACAGGCGCGAGGGGCCGAATGGCCTACTCCTGCTCCTATCTTCTATGTTTCTATGTTTCTATGACGCAACCTCTTCAAGAAGGTCTCCCAATGGTGCACTTTAGAGTCAGATCAGGACTGTACTCTCAGCCACTTCCCCAGACGCACAACCACCTCTGCACTGTCAGACTACCTTTCTGACATCAAGCTGTGGATAAACCAAAAAAAAATTCCAACTGAACATTGGGAATTCTGAAGCCATCATTTTTGGTTCCCACCATTAACGCCGTTCACTTCAAACTTATTGCATCCTCTTCCCTGGCCACCGATTCAGGTTGAACCAAACCATGCAAAGCCATAGTGTTCTGTTTGACCCAGAGCTGAGCTTGAAACCCTACATCCTATTCTTTACCAAGACCAGTTATTTGCACCTCTGAAATACCGCCCGCCTCTGCCCCTACCTCACTCTCACGACCACTGAAACCTTTATCCAATTTCTCCAATGCTATCCTTTCTGACCTCCCATCCTACATTCTACATAAACTCAAACTTGTTCAAAACTCAGCAACTGGCCTGCACTACGTTTCACTCGCCCATTACTCCCATCCTTGCTGACGTACATTGGCTTCCTGTCGCCCAACACATTAAACTTAAAACAAAAAACTGAAAACGCTGGAAACACACAGCATGTCTGTTAACTTGTCTATTCTCTTCACAGAGGCTGACTGACCTACTGTGTGCTTCCAGCATTTTCTGTTTTTGTTCCATATTTCCAGTATCTGCAGCATTTTACTTCTTATTTTAAGTTTAAAATCTTCAGCCTTGATATCAAATTCTCTGAGGCCAAACCCCATTGTATCTACAGCCTTAGATGCCCTCTGGTCTTTTGTACAGACCCTCCCTTTGCACCAATGTTGGTGGCAGAACCTTCAGGATACCTCAGCCCTACACTTTGAAGCTCCCTCTTAAAATCCCTCTGTCTCTCCAATTCTCTCTCCCACTCTAAAAACCTTCTCAAAACCCATATTTTCAATCAAGCTTTCAGCCACCTCTCCGAACCCTCGCAGTGCAGATCAGCATCTGCTTCTGTGTTCCTTTCTTCTATTTTTTTTCTTTCCCCTATGGAAAGCACTTGGGGCATTTGACTGGCCTCACTCCTGAACCAAATGTGCCTTTAGATATAGCCATCTCCTTCCTGACTACTTCTGCCCTCCTGTTGCTAGGTCATACCACTGCACAATCATATTTCTTCCACTTGCCTTAGCCACATTGTGGAGGGCCAGCTGAAAATATGTGACTTAAAAAACATTTAAGAAGTAGAAGGA
The DNA here is from genome assembly GCF_052327205.1 of Somniosus microcephalus. Taxonomy (NCBI): domain Eukaryota; kingdom Metazoa; phylum Chordata; class Chondrichthyes; order Squaliformes; family Somniosidae; genus Somniosus; species Somniosus microcephalus. Next base: position 56,491,322 of record NC_140991.1, on the reverse strand, counting down.
AAACATTGAACTTAAGTACCCAATCCTTCTGCGCCACAACCCTATTGCTGTGAATTTAGCTTTATTGCACAGCTGGGTTAAGTCACTCCACTGAGCTGGATCCCCAGTAACTCACTGACTAAATAAAAATATTCAAAAAAAATAGAAATAAGCATTAAAAAAATGTGAAATTAATAACCATTTTCCTTACTTATTTACAAAACTGGAGACTGTTTCTTTTGAACTGAAATTAGTTCACCTTATATGATCAACTTCACTCACTGAAGTGAGTATTCATCCTCTCGATATAAATTTAGAAAGAATATATTCAATTGTTTTGACCTTTTTACCTATTCCCTACATGTGGACTGAGTTCTTCCATGAGTTTTTGTCTTGACTTTTTTTTTTAGCTTTATCGCTCCCCAACTGAAGACATTTGATCCTAATTGTAACAGTGCATCTAGGTCTCCGCAGCTATCTTGTTCTGAGCCAGTGGAAATCACAATATTTATGATAGGTGCATGTCAAAGTCAAGGGAAGTCTGCTATAAATTGGCAGGGCAAGTATAAGTCATGTGCTTTAGTCCCATGTGGTTCAGTCTTATTCAGTATTTCAAATGTGTGAGGTTGGTTGAATGGAGTTATGCTCTGTGCTCTCACTCGTCACCTCTACAGCATGAATTACATGCACAAATAATTCCTAAAATTTAAGAGTTTTGTTTAATACTAAGCAGCAGTAACAGCAGATGGAGGGCAGAACACGGAACCATTTTACGGAGCATTGGAAGGGGTGCAACTAGTGGGACTGAAAGATTCAACAGTTGCAACAGGGAGCAGGGGATTTGGCCTTGGGTCTGGCAAAAGGTTATACCCGCACACATCAGAATTGGCACTAGTCTGAAACCAGCTTTTAAGGTAACATTTGTCTATATCAGCACCATTTGGGAACACATAAATTATTCCAAGTATACCCTGATTGGAGGTTTGATTGTGGTGGATTAGAACAAAGCTTAGGATCTGATCCAACTCCCGAAATGTAGTATAACCAGAATATTACAAAGGTTCTCCACAGCAATGGAGCTCTAAACAGCATCAATAATTCAGGTATACCACTGGCTTTTATAACTAACTGTAGATTAAGCCGTGTTTAAAGTGCTTGGTAATTTGCAAACTATATTTGAAAATGCACATTACATTCTAACTCCTGTTGCAAAACTGAGAAAACTGGTTGAATGTCTGCAGCGTCTTTCATTGCATTCCATGGAACATGAATTAAAATTATAATAGGAATCCATAGTTGACACAAAATCAAAGCAGTTTCAGCAGCAATGAGAAACAGCGACGTCAATGGTTCAGGGTTATCTCAGTTCAGATGAACTTACAAGTGCAAAACACTTTTTTGACTAACTCCATCAGAATCCTCTCATTTTTTTGGTGCCACAAATAATAAGTTAATTTAAGAAAGATTAGACTTCTTGTTCTACCCTCCACGTTCTACCCTCCCTAAATGTGAGGTCATCCAAAACTCTGCTGCCCGTGTCCTAACTCGCACAAAGTCCCGTTCACCCATCTCCCCTGTGCTCGCTAACCTGGTTAAGCAATGCCTCAATTTAAAAATTCTCATCCTTGTTTTTAACTCCCTCCATGGCCTTCCCCTCCTTATCTCTGTAATCTCCTTCAGACCCACAGCCCTCCGAGATATCTGCACTTCTCCAAGTCTGGCCTCTTGAGCATCCTGATTTTAATCGCTCCGCCATTGGTGGCTGTGCCTTCAGCTGCCAAGGCCCTAGGCTTTGGAATTGCCTTCCTAAACCTCTCTGCCTCCCTACCTCTTTCCTCCTTTAACACGCTCCTTAAAACCTACCTCTTTATCTGCCCTAATATTTCCTTATGTGGCTCAGTGTCAAATTTTGTTTTATAACACTCCTGCGAAGTGCCTTGGGACGTTTTACTATGTAAAACGTGCTATATAAATACAAGTTATTGTTGTTGTTTTTGAAACATCTGTTTACCCAAGCCTTTTTTAATGTTTCTCTGAATGATGTCTTTTTCTAAAGTTTTTCTGAATGGCTGAGTAAAAATTTCTGGTTAATATAATGTCCTGGCCTATATCAACCAACACCACCAAAAAACAACTAACTGATAATTTAACACATGGTTGATTGTGGGACCTTCCTGTGTGAAAATTTGCCACTTCCTTTTCCTACGTAACAATGAATACTATACTTCAAAAATAATTTGTTGGCTGTGAAACACTTTGGGGCATCTTGAGGACATGAAAGTCGCTATATAAATGTAAGTTCTTTCTATTCTCTTTCTTTCTTTATTTCTGATTAAACTGGCAAATATATCCTCATACGTGCATACTAGGAGTGACAAAACTTTGTGGTTCAGAACTCCAAAGCAGGTAATGGAAGGGCTTCCTTCAACCCATGTACAAGTTCCAGGACCAATCTATGAGATGGATTTGTGGCAAAAAGGGGATATAATTGGAGAGAGGACTCTGGCTTACATTGACCTGTTACTCTGTATCTTGGATGGGGAGTCAGCCACAAAATGGGCCTATCACATTGTCAAAGCCCCTCATAAGAGCAGCTGGATTAACAGTTAGTGCTGGGTAAGATTGGTATATCCAGGACATTAAAGTGGTTGGCACACAGCAAGCTGTCCTGCATTGGACCTTCCATGATACTGAAGTTGTATCACTAATGAAGAAACTTGATATTTAACAATAGCTTCTGAGAGATATTACCTGGAGGTTGGGCATTAGAAACCATGGTAAAATATCAAGGGTTCAGTACCTACCATGATTGGTAGGTACACCATACCATCTTGAACCATATGGTATGGTGTGTCCATACTGTGGTCAGAAGGAATGTACCAATGAACACATGCTTTAAATGGAAGGTTATGGTGTTGATGAGGAATTCCTACTGTCTGCCTAGCAAGGACTCAAACTTGCCTTGTTAGTTGTTTTATGACCAACTTGAAGCTAACCTTCTTGGGGCGATTAACAGTCACTTTAGCATCAAGTTGGCTTCTACCTCACAATGGAATGCTGAAACGGAGTCAATGCTCTGTGACAGTAACCAGATAGCGGAGTCACAAAGATCTACAATACTCCAGGGCACTGTTGATGATTGACCAGCCAGCATGCATCATTAGTGGCATCTGAAGGGGTAGACTTGTCCCTGGGGGGTGGGATTTTTCCCATTTAGGTCCAGATAACCCTGCAGGCAAATAAATGTCCTAATGAGTTGGGTGGTTCTTGCTAGATAAGCAACAGGAAGCTTATCAGTGCTTTCTACTGATAAGCTGTGCTATTTTAGCTGGCTAGACTCAACAGTGCTCTTCCACACACTTAGGCTACAAATTTAATGGAGGAGGTGGGATGAGGGCGGGAGAGCTGGTTTCCGGGTTCTGGTCCCGCTCCCAGCTGCATCCGCTCTACAGACGTGATTTTCCCTTGATTGGCCTTGTTAAGCCCGCCCTGTGGGCTTACCGGCCAATTAACAGGAAGTGGGTCTGATGACGTCATTTGATGATGCGTCATCAGCTGGTTTCCTTAAAGGGACCACGCCCACATTGAGTTTGACAGTTGTTCTGTCAGTGTTTGACAGCATTGAGGTGCTGCCAACACTGACAATCACTGCACAAAGGTGAACGCTTGCACCTTCCACAGACTCCCTCCATAAGTCACAGTACGCAGGGAGGTTCTCTTCCCTTCCAAAGGCAGAAGAGCCCTCCCCAGGACATCAACTTACCTTGCACCTCCACCCAACCCTCTCTATCTATTTTATCACTTCCCCATCTCACTAGCCACCCCTCACACTCACCCTACTGCAAGCATACTAACTAATAGCACACAAGGGTAAGCACTTGAGAGGTTTAGCCAATGTCCATGTGAAGTTTCTGGTAATGTGTTGTCATACAGTGAAATCTCTTTTTCCAAAGGTGCCCCTTATTGGATAGATCTGAGCGCACCTCGAGAAGTGTCTTACTGAGTTCCAGTGATTGTTCAGTCATAATTCCCCCCCGCACCCCCCACTCCCTCTCCCAGCTATAGTGATGAGTGTGCATGGAATGGCTCGGACATTAAAGGGATGCTTCATGGTGCTGGTGTGGGATGGTGTCAACCTGGTGCATCATGTGGCAGCCAGGGTTTACAGCATCAAGTGAAGAAAATCTGGCCATGGTGATGCCATCACTGGCCTCCCGGCCAGCAATTTTGTCAGTGTCTGATGCCCTGTATCCAGTGCGGCATCAGGTGATGGCGGAGAAGGTTGGTGATGTTGTTGGTGTGCCTGGTGATGTTGGTGTTGGGGCTGATCGTGGAAGGATTCGGAGGACCAAGGTCTGATTGTTTCAATGGCTCCGAAGTTGCTGCAATAGATGGCAGCTGCAGGTGAGATGACAGAAGCGATCTGTCAATGGCGAGAGAGGTTCTCCCAATGAGGTGGCACTGGACATACAGTTGGATCTAAAACCTTGTAAGCTAAAGAAATCTCTATATGTATTAAAAATGCAGTAACCAACATTTTCTGCACTCTGAAACTGACCATCTGCAACATGGCATCCTTGACACCACTTCTGCAGCTGTCAGCTTTTCACAAACATCAGAGCAGACTCCAAACACGCCAGGGTGAGCTGGCGTGTTCCCCGAACAGCGGATAACCAGTGGGGGAGAAGGTAAAATTAGAAGTAAGCCTCAAAATGGTCTTAAATTAGCTCTTAACAAGCCATATAAGTGGCTGAATTGTATCCCCCGCCACTTGGTGTCGAGTCAGTTCTCCGCTGATAGACCCGACACCTGGGAGACTCGTGTGGAGGTGGGTTGACAGCGGGTTTCCTACCCACTGTCAATCTTTGCTATTTTGACAGTGGACCCGCCTTCAAACCCCCCCCCCCCTCAGCGGTATTAAATTCGCGGCCTTAGGGTTGAATTTTGCCAGCGCTCAGAGTGCGGGTTTGGAGGTGGGTCTGCTGTCAAAATCACAAAGGTTGACAGCAGATCGGTATCCCGCTGTAAACCCGCCTCCTTCTCTGTTTTCCAAGTGTTGGGTCTGTCATCCCTGAACAGACCTGACACCAAGCAGTGGATCAGCCAATTTAGATAGTTAAAAGCTTATTAAAAGGTAGTTAAGAACCATTTGCCCATGTACTTACCATTTTACCAGGTTTTCAACGAGGTTCCCGGAGAGCGGCTATCACGTCAGGTAAGTATGTCGGGTTCGCAATGACTGTGGATTGCTGTGAATAGGTGAAAGCTGCAAAAGTGGTATAAAACCTACCATTTCACAGCTGTTCACTTCCCAATCTTAGAAGCTGGAGCATTAATGATTTAGAACCCACTTTTGAGCTTTATGCACTTTTGAAGTGTTTGGAGTAATCTCTCTATCCATTGTCAACTCTTTGGAACAACCTATCTCAACACTGACAGATTACTTTTGTCATCTCAACCTCACCTGTCATCTATTCCATCAGCATTGGTGCCCTTGAAAAAATCTCACCTTGGTCCTCAGAATCCCAACATGATCAGCCCCAACACCAGCATCACCGGGCACACCAGCAGCACCAACATCCACACCAACCTTCTACGCAATCAACTGATGCTGCACTGGACACAGGGCAGCATCACCCATGCACATTGCTGCTCAGGATGCCAGCGATGGCCTCACCATGGTCCAGATTTGCTGCACTTAACACTGTACACCCTGGCTGCCACATGATGCACCAAGTTGGCACCACCCCACACCAGCACCATAAAGCATCCCTACAATATCCAAGCCATTCCTTTCACACTCGTCACCATTGGGAGTGGAGGGGGGGGGGGGGTGATGTTATGTCTCACCATTCACTGGAACTCACTAAGACACTTTCAAAGGTGCACACAAATCAGTCCAAGAAGGCAAAGTGGTGACAATAAGGATTTCAATGCTTGACAACACAATAACAGAAAGTTTACACAAACATTGGGTAAAACACCCAAGTGCCTACCCTTGTGTGTTGTTAGTTCGTATGATTGGACTAGGATGAGGGTGAGTGTGAGGGGTGGCTAATGAGATGGGGAAGTGATAATATAGATAGAGAGGGATGGGTGGAGGTGCAAGTTAAGTTGGTGCTCATGAGTAAGGATGAGTAGGGTAGGGAAGGCAGAGTGATGGGGATGTGATGAGAGGCATAGCTGGATGAGGTTGAGTGTGGCTTTGCAGTAACGTTTCGTGATCTACTGTGATCATTGAAAGGTTTGTGCTACTGCAGCCTGGTCCTCCTGACAACATCCCTGCTTGTGTCCTCCTGTGCAACCAGGCTGCGTTGGTGTCTTGGGGAGGTCTCTACTGTCCATTGGAAGGGAAAAGAACCTCCCTGTGCTGTGTGGAGCTGTGGAAGAGCCTGGTACAGCCGTGCATCTTTGTGCAGTGTTTGTCAGTGTTTGCAACACCTCAGTGCTGTAGAACACTGAGCACAAATGTCAAAATGAATGTAGACATGGTCCCTTTAAGGAAACCGGCTGATGATGCATCATCAGATGACGTCATCAGACCCGCTTCCTTTTAATTGGCCGGGAACCTCGCAGGGTGGGCTTAACAAGCCCAATCAGGGCAAAATCACTTGGAGGAGGCGGGATGAAGAGGAGTACAGGGTTTAAGGCCGTTGTCGACTCCGGTCACATCGGATTCACCACGTCTGGCGAAATCGCGGGATTAGGATTCTTTAAGCCTTGGCTCGTGTCAACCTGTGCCTTAGCTTTTTGTACTTAATGAATTATTTCTTCCAGGGGGTGTTCACACCATATCAGACCCAACAGAAACTCTACAATTGCAAATTTCCAGTTAGGTTGGTTTTGAACCTCTTAACCGTGTTCCACAAAAATAAAATGTAACGATACCCAATTTACCAGACAATGTTCCAGTTACTGTGTTTTAAAATTATTTTCTGATCAGATAAACCACAGTGACACAATATGTTTTTCCCATAGACGTTTTCAAATTTTGATATCAAGGTTACCAACGGCAAGTAAAATATACAACAGCCGCCCCCCCGCCCCCCCGTGAACTTTACAGCACCTGTTACTGATTTCAGATTTTGTTTGGTGCTTTTCAGGCATTTCCTTTTTACTTTGCACAAGATATTTTCCATGTATAAGCATGCAAGGAATTTTCTTTGTGGTATGGGTATAACCTGAACCGCTCCCAAATTCGGCGAAACAAAGAAATACCATGTGGGTTTGGCTACCAGCAATCCTGCTGCGCTCGTATTAAATACTACACAAAGTGAACAGCCAAGTCCTGCAGGATATTACTTAGGCTAAAAGAGTAAAATGGAAGGTGAGGTAAATCAGGAAGTACTGTAGTGATTAGATGACGGCAAGCTTGGATTTTAAAAGCCTGTGGACTGTAGCATGAGGAAACACTGGGGATGGGCTGACGGTAAGTATTACACAGTTTAGAAGACCTGTGAAAGAATAAGAGTAGGAGACTGTGTAATAAGACTTAATTTCAACATAGCGAGGATACAAGGAGGAGCAAGACTATGTAGATATATATAAGATTACATGGCTGTAAACATATTTTTAGAAGGCATTAAGAACATATAAGAAAGTGGCAGTGTTGGACCATTCCTGCTTGCTCAGCCATTCAGGTATACATTCATCATCCAAACAAATCACTTTACTCTTTCTTGTTCAGAGCCAGTGTCCCTCCTTTCAGTGAGTTCCTTTGGACAATGCACAGTACAAATAATACAGCAATAATAATTTTCTGATTTGCCTTCTGACAGTCCAGTACATTTTGTGACTGATCACCTTGAAAAATATATAATTGTTTCTATCAGCAACATAAGTAATACATACCATCAAAAGCAAGAAAATCAATTGAACCAAATTTTCTTAAAGGCTTCTCAACTAAATTGGAAAACATTGTTGTGACAGGGGTACTCCCCCTTGAAAGACACAGAAGGAATAGTGGTGTAAACTCTTATTGTTATAAATTAGAATTTCACCGTCAGATACCCAGCTTTATTTAGATATTCCATTCTTAGGAATTAGGAGAATGCAACCAGAATAAATTTTGCAGGAAATATTTGTGTCTGTAATATTAAATTCCTAACTTTAATTTTAAGGCTCATTTTAAATTATTATTATTATGGATGGAGAAAGCTTAAGTATTTAAGTGAAGTATATTTTGAAATACAGTAGGAATTCACACAATTCACATCTAACAGTAAAAGCAGTGAGGCTTGGGGCAAGTAACAATGTAGATTTTACCAACAAACATGACTGCAACAAAGGAGCTAAATAAAGAATGAATAACAAAATGACTAAAACTCAAAACATCTCAGACAACAGTCATTTATGCGACAAATTACAGCAAAAACCAAAACACTGATCAGTGGGTTGTCAGCTTCTCAAGTGGCCCATTAGACAACATTTTCTCCATTAGTATCAAACATATTATAAATGCATTAAACGACATTCAAACTTAAAAGCATAAACTGTCAAAATGCTATTTACAACCTGTGCTAAGGTATTGCACAAGACATTGTCTGTCACAACTCACTCGATCCATAGCTGGTGCTACTGAACACAACACATGCATGGCAACTGTACTGGTCAAGGTTTGAAAACTGCTATTCTCAATCCAACACATTTAGCTATACATTAGGTCACGGCATTCCTTCTAAATAATGTGTAGCAGTAGAATTATTAATATAAACAACAGGAAAATAGAGTTCAACATTTATGCAAAGGGTTGTCTATACTAATTAAGCTCTGAGGCACATTGTCCCTATGTTTTGTAGGTCGAAGGTTATTATAGTTTATATTAAATTTCAAATACCTGAACAGCATCTTATTGACAAAGTGGGAAGTTACTCGCTTCACATTCCATAGATATCAGTAATAATGGATATGTTTGTAACACTTATGATGATCAATTGTGGTATGAGGCTTTACTAAAATCGTGTTCTCATTATTTGAATCACAAATACACCAATAACAATGACACAATATTCACTCCTATTGCCTCCTTGGGAAATTATTTCTTCGCCTGGTTGTGCGGTTGCTTTCATCGATAAAGGAATCACCGTTTTGTAATGGTAACAATCCTCATTGATACCCAAGTGATTGTTACGAGTAGAAACGCGCGGTAAATACGTCCGATAAAAAGAGGTTGTAAAGTAGCTGACATTTTGTAGCAAGTGCGATATTTGTCATGCATGCATTTCTACAGTAAAGTGGAATTTTGACCTTTGCTTACAGTAAAGGAGGGTTTATCATTTCTCCTCCTCGCCGGTAAATGTCTTGTTACCACTAGAGGTCACTGTACATAAAGTCGAACCTGTTTCCAATCTATCGGACTTACTTGCAGTCTCTGTCCTCCAGATCAAAGTGAGGGTTGAAATTGATCATTATTCGCTGGTAAGTTTCGGGCGCTTGGATCACCCAGGCACAGCTCTCCCGGGGGTAGTAAGAGTTTGGATATCCAGGAGAGTTCAGGTACCCAGGACTCGTGATTTGTATAGTATCCCCACATCGATCTACACAGGAAAAGCACATATATTCATTCAAACCAAACTAATGGATTTTTAAAATTTCACATCTTAATCTCAGCAAGGAGGCAGCTGCTTTGCGCATGGGTTACAGGTTCTCCAATCTTACTCTATTCTGTGAAATACTTCGTCAGAATCTTATTCTATTATATAAAACATTTGGTCAGAATTTTACCCTTTTCTGTAAAATACTTGGTCAAAATCTTACTCTATTCTATAAAATACTAGGTGACATTTGAAAATCTCATACATACATTTGATTCAAACATTCGTTTTCTAAAGACATAGCCGTTTCTGTTACACAATGAGAATGACACATTCATGTTTGCGTTAGGCTGTAGTGTGATTCGGAAACCTGATTTTCTTCAGTCTGTACTCGCTGCTTAAGGAGGGGCGTCAGTGACCAGAGCGAGAATGGTGGGGGAGCGGATTCTGAGGATTGAAGGTTTTTTAACATCGCGCCGCACCCAGCGCCATATAAAAGATCTTTAATTTCACACAATAGCTTTGTCACGCGACTCTTAACGTGTTTCGAGTATTTCGGTCTATCGGCAATTTGAGCAGATTGGGGTCGCGATAGGAAAGCGGTTTTCTTTGAACCTTTTCCCCCCTTTTCCCCGCGAGTGCTGGATCGCACCAGGTCGGGCTGGGTGATCAGAGGTCGCCTTGTTTCAGTATTTCCCCCAATTCACTTCAACCCCCCTACACAATCCATCCATGGTGTAAAATGGGATTCCAGGTCATGCTCACTCGTCTCCAATAACAAAGGTAAAAAAATAATAATAGACTAATGGGCCCTTGATAAGTTAAGTGGAATTACTCATGGATGGAGCGCAGCGTTAAGGAGGCTGGTCAGACTGTCGAGGTGCTCTTCGCTTCTCCCTCTTGGCAAATGCACCGAAACCCAAGGGGTGTCACCGTTGGAGCAGCGATGGTTAAGATGAAAGGAGCGTATTATTGCGGATCTGTGACATGTGCCGTGTTATTCCACCCTCCATACAATGCAAACGTTCCTCTAATATTCCGCGTCTCCATTCCGGATAAGTTTTGATTTTTATAAATGTGAGTAATTTCCATGCCATACTTCTCACTTTCTCGGGTCTCGATGTTTACATTTACGACCTGCCATGCGACTAAAGCACGGTGGAGTATTTTGCTATAAAACTTTTCAGAACTTTTAATTTATATTTTACAATTTTATGCCATCACTCTGTCTTTAACGCCCCCCCCCCCCCAATCCCCCTTCATTATTTTATGCCATGTCTGTGTTATTTCCCCTCTCCAGTTATAGTCAGGTCTCTTTCCCCTCCGATTATTGGGCTTTCCCTTCCTTTTTCAGGCGAGGGAGGGGGGGGGGGGGGCTAAATGACAGCCGAGTTTCGGGGCTGCCAGTTGTATTTATCAAGACCAGGCAACTCCGATCGCAGCGATCTCAAACCAAGTCAAGGGGGGGGGGGGGATGCTGGGCAGCCCCTCATGGTGGACCCGAGGTTAATGAATGAAGTCAGTCTGAGATAGAGGGCTCTGCTCGCTTCCTTGCATCCGAGACAAGGTTAATATATTTGGCGGCACGTCTTTAAAAAAAAACCCCAAGCGGTTTATGATCTGGCCAAGCCTGTCTGAGGGGCGCTGGAGATAAGAGGGAACCAGCTTGTCTTCAGCCGCAGATCACTGGCTGCCGCCCCTCACTTGCACCCTGGGTTATCCTTCAAATTAAAAGCGGCACCGCGCACCAACAGCTGAGTGCGGTGATACAGATCTCTCCCCCTCCCCCGCTGTAAAAACAAGCGAATATCAGCCCAGGCGCGGGGATAATGCATTCATTCTCAAGCGCTTTCTGTAGACTGGGATAATTTAACAGCACCGAGCCCCCACCTCTGGATCTGTGTTTGTAGAGTTCTTGTTTGGCCAGTCCTGGGCACACTCACACGATCGTTTACTGCGATCGAGGCAGACGTTCGCTCAGCTTAAGTTTAAAAAAGAGCCGCTGGTCGATGTGACCCCCCGCCGATCCGGGCAACCAGTGGCAAAGGGAAACGATTGCCTTTCCCGAGACTAGCAACTGTCGGGGCAACGTTGTAACTCTCGCCCTTGGCCAACGTGAAGTATAACCGCGTTCCAGCAAGAGCGAAACGCTGGCCCGTTCTCCAATATCCAGCGATGTACTGGGGCAAACCTGCACTAGAGTCGCCCATGGAGAGATTCGACTGCAGCGAATACAACGCGACAGGTCCGCCCGACACAGTTCGTGTGGACTGTCGGCGAATCCCACATTTTCCCACATTTCCGAGCTCAGGTTTCCCGGCTCACGCCCCGATTACAGGCTTGGAGGTGAGTTGTGTGGTTGCCGAGTGTTCAGACCCCGCACTCGGCAATCCCGCGAAACTCGGGAGTGTTAAGGTGAGAATGTGTCCGTCCAGATCAGTGAGAAACTTCACTTTGTGGAAAGGACACCTCTCGCCCACTTCACTCCCTCTCTCTGCTGCGCGCCTCACAGGAATCCCACACCGCGCTTGTCAATTCTCTTCATTGTAAAATGAAATAACACTCATGTGCAGCCATCTCTGAGATTAGCCTGCTTTCTATCAAGGTTTACTCTGTCCCGTGCGCCCTGGAGAGCGGTGTTAATGTTAATTCGCTGCTCCCCCCCCCCCCCACCCCCACCGCCCCTCCCCAGCCAGCAAGCTGTTGTCTCATGGCTCAGGTCGCCGGTCTGAGGTGTCCTGGGGAGGGAGTCACACCCGCGAACATTGCGCCCGCTTGTATTTTGGGTGGAAACGGCGATACTCACCACTCCTGTGCGCCCGGGACAGCCCGACGACCACGGCCAGAAGGTGTAGCAGAGAGACCCGGTGCTTCCTCATGGCACTGCAGCTCCTAGGAAAACAGCGAGCAGAGAGAGAGGAGAAGGGCTGACAGAATCAAAAAGGGAGTCCCGGACTTAGCGGAATTCGTTACTTTGGGGGATCTGAGCGACCTGCATCCTAAGCATTTAGCTCCGATTTCCTCTCGCCGCTTGCGGATACACTGTTCCTGTTCCAATGTCTGGCGTTGCCATTTCCTAGAAGTCCCGAGCCAATAAAAGGCTTTCCACAGGCTCCACACCGAGAGAGAGAGAGAGTGGGAGACTCCTCACAGACAACAGCCCATCACAGCGGCAAAACACAACGATTCTCTGCTGGGAGGAGAACAAGAGTCAGGAGGTTCCCATTAAATATTTTAGAGAGATTAAAAACGAGTCAAACCCACAAAGCACTTAACCCGAAACATTCTGTAAGTTCGAGACAGCAAAACAACATTCTGCTCACATTCGCATACATAAAAAAAGTATAAATAATAAAACAGAAGGCGATTAGCCCCGGTAAAGGTAAGCGAAGTGTTGAAATAACCTCAGCAGTGATGATGCACTCTTGTACCTCTGATCTTAGTCGCTCTCCAGTCGCCAGTTCTGCACTCAGAAATGGATATTAATTGACTCTGGTGGCTGAGGCTCCCTATTAAGTGTATTCTCACAGGGGAAGGAAGATTGGCGTGACTCTTTCAGTATAATGGAGCGGGTCTGGAAGTGTACTCGGGATGAGAGAGAGAGAGAGGTGGGGAATCGCTCCAAGTGATGACGGCGCAAGTCACTCAAAACCCTCCCTGCGTCTCTCCCCATCCGACTCAGTTCTAAAAAAAAGTGAACTCAGCCGCCTTGGTTCCCCCAGCAGCATTTCTGTTAACCCCCAGCCAGCCAGCACACTACACGGGGAAGAAACGCCCAGGCACAGGCAGCCCAGCCAACTCTTTTTTTTAGAAGAGTTCAGTGGCTGAACTGCAGGGTCCCCTGCACAGACAGACACACACACACGGCCGCCGACAGCCGAGCAACTGGTCCGGGTTATCAGCAGTTTGAAGGAGGAAAGAGCTCGGCGAAAGCAGAAAAAATGACTCGACACACCCTGGCTGCTTTCTTAGATTAACCAGTGTGCGGAGGGAGGACTGCCAATCTGCATCACGACATTCAGCTTCCAGTTTTATATATAGCTGTGAGAATGAACTTCTTGTACAGAATACTGTATTAGTGTCTTATGCACACATCACACAGTATTACCGTGCCCACTTCACACACAGTATTACTGTGCACACTTCACACACAGTATTACTGTGCACACTTCCCACACACAGTATTACTGTGCACACTTCACACACAGCATTACTGTGCACACTTCACACACAGTATTACTGTGCACACTTCCCACACACAGTATTACTGTGCACACTTCACACACAGTATTACTGTGCACACTTCACACACAGTATTACTGTGCACACTTCACACACACAGTATTACTGTGCACACTTCACACACAGTATTACTGTGCACACTTCCCACACACAGTATTACTGTGCACACTTCACACACAGTATTACTGTGCACACTTCACACACAGTATTACTGTGCACACTTCACACACACAGTATTACTGTGCACACTTCACACACAGTATTACTGTGCACACTTCACACACACAGTATTACTGTGCCCACTTCACACACACAGTATTACTGTGCACACTTCACACACACAATTACTGTGCACACTTCACGCACACAGCATTAATGTGCACACTTCACACACACAATTACTGTGCACACTTCACACACAGTATTACTGTGCACACTTCACACACAGTATTACTGTGCCCACTTCACACACACAGTATTACTGTGCACACTTCACACACACAATTACTGTGCACACTTCACACACAGTATTACTGTGCACACTTCACACACACAATTACTGTGCACACTTCACACACAGTATTACTGTGCACACTTCACACACACAGTATTACTGTGCACATTTCACACACAATAAATGTGTACACTTCACACACACAGTATTACTGTGCACACTTCACACACACAATATTACTGTGCACACTTCACACACAGTATTACTGTGCACACTTCAGACACACAGTATTACTGTGCACACTTCACACACACAGTATTACTGTGCACATTTCACACGCAGTATTACTGTGCACACTTCACACACAGTATTACTGTGCACACTTCCCACACACAGTATTACTGTGCACACTTCACAGACAGTATTACTGTGCACACTTCACACACAGTATTACTGTGCACACTTCACACACACAGTATTACTGTGCACAATTCACACACAGTATTACTGGGCACACTTCACACACACAGTATTACTGTGCCCACTTCACACACACAGTATTACTGTGCACACTTCACACACACAATTACTGTGCACACTTCACGCACACAGCATTAATGTGCACACTTCACACACACAATTACTGTGCACACTTCACACACAGTATTACTGTGCACACTTCACACACAGTATTACTGTGCCCACTTCACACACACAGTATTACTGTGCACACTTCACACACACAATTACTGTGCACACTTCACACACAGTATTACTGTGCACACTTCACACACACAGTATTACTGTGCACACTTCACACACACAGTATTACTGTGCACACTTCACACACAGTATTACTGTGCACACTTCACACACACAATTACTGTGCACACTTCACACACAGTATTACTGTGCACACTTCACACACACAGTATTACTGTGCACATTTCACACACAATAACTGTGCACACTTCACACACACAGCATTAATGTGCACACTTCACACACACAATTACTGTGCACACTTCACACACAGTATTACTGTGCACACTTCACACACACAATTACTGTGCACACTTCACACACAGTATTACTGTGCACACTTCTCACACACAGTATTACTGTGCACACTTCACACACACAGTATTACTGTGCACACTTCACACACAGTATTACTGTGCACACTTCACACACAGTATTACTGTGCACACTTCACACACACAGTATTACTGTGCACACTTCACACACACAATTACTGTGCACACTTCACACACAGTATTACTGTGCACACTTCACACACACAGTATTACTGTGCACACTTCACACACACAATTACTGTGCACACTTCACACACAGTATTACTGTGCACACTACACACACACAATTACTGTGCACACTTCACACACAGTATTACTGTGCACACTTCACACACACAGTATTACTGTGCACATTTCACACACAATAACTGTGCACACTTCACACACACAGCATTAATGTGCACACTTCACACACACAATTACTGTGCACACTTCACACACAGTATTACTGTGCACACTTCACACACACAATTACTGTGCACACTTCACACACAGTATTACTGTGCACACTTCTCACACACAGTATTACTGTGCACACTTCACACACACAATTACTGTGCACACTTCACTCACATAGTATTACTATGCACACTTCACACACTATATTACTGTGCACACTGTGGTAAACCACTTTTACCGTTCACTATCGTTACACTATAGTTATCACTGTTAGATCGTTTCCCTATAGTTATCACTGTTCACATTGTTGTATCACTGTACGAGGTCGCCTCTTGTCACGCTGCTATACCTGGGCTGACCACTGCCGACTCCACC
Source organism: Somniosus microcephalus (assembly GCF_052327205.1). Classification (NCBI taxonomy): domain Eukaryota; kingdom Metazoa; phylum Chordata; class Chondrichthyes; order Squaliformes; family Somniosidae; genus Somniosus; species Somniosus microcephalus. Next base: position 56,475,243 of record NC_140991.1, on the reverse strand, counting down.
CATGGCTCCACCTACCTGCCCGGGTATAAAGTTGGTCGACTGGCTGGTATTCCTCCTTCTTGGATCCGATCACCCACGAGGGTGGGCTCTGTTATTTAGTCAATAAAAACCTATAGTTACTTTCTTAACTCGTCGCTTTTCATTGGACGAATTGATAGGTATATCAATTTTATTGACTAAATTTTAAAATGTCGTCACTTGAGCAGCCAAACAACCAGTCAACGGAGCAGCCAAACGACCAGCCAGACGCCCAGCTACTACAGCCACAGCAGCCGGCTTGGCTGCGAGCCCTCAAACCACCGTACCTGGATCTAAACCCACAAGCAACGAACGCAGCCCTCGACTTCAAACACTGGCTGTGCTGCTTCGAATCCTACCTGGAAGAATCCGGCGTCCCTCAGAGATCCAAACTAAGAGTTCTGACTGCCCAAGCGAGCCCTAAAGTATACGCACTCATCCAGGACATTACTACTTACGAGGCCGCTATCAACCTACTGAAACAGCAGTACCGGAGCCCGGTAAATTCCATGTATGCCAGACACCTCCTAAGATCCCGCCCGCAACAGCCAGGAGAGTCTGTAGCTGAATTTTTACGGGCGCTATGAACACTCGGCAGGGACTGTGACTTTAAAGCAGTATCGGCTGCAGAAAATACTGAAGATAACATCCGCGATGCCTTCATGAAAGGCCTTCGGTCCGACTACTCATGGCAGAGACTGCTGGAATCAAAGGACCTCGACCTGAACACAGCTGCAGCCTTGGCCTACTCCCTAGAAGTGACCCAGCGGGACCTCGAGGTGTATTCCAGGTACAGTTCGCGACTCTGGGACTCGGGCCCGACCCCGACCGCAATACCCCTCGTAGCACCGCCCCCGGGACCTACCTCAGCGTCGGCGTCCCGGACCCGATCGGGACCGCCACCCCCGGTACCGGCTGCGACTTCAGACCCCCGCGACCGGGCCGCCGGCTGCTTCTTCTGTCGGCAGGCGAAACACCCGAGGTCGCGCTGCCCAGCCAAAAACGCGACGTGCTCCAGCTGCCTGAAGAAAGGCCACTTCGCGAAGGCCTGCAGAGGGAGAGCAGCAGAGGCCAGCAGTGCCTCATGCGAACTGTGGGGGCGGCCATCTTTTATCAAGGCCACAGATGAGCAATGGGGGTGGCCATCTTTGATCCAGGCAACCGACGCCAGCAGTGCCTCATGTGGGTTGTGGGGGCAGCCATCTTCTCCGCCATTTTGCCCCACCTCGTGGGCGCCTCCATTTTACCCACCACGCTCGACCGCCACCTTACCTCCAGACCTGACGACCGCTTCACCTACAGACTACAGCGACCCGCTCAGCCACACACTAGCCTCCGTCACGCTAGACCAAGCTCGCCCGCATCAGCTGTCCAAGTCAATGATGGACATCAAAGTAGACGGCCACGCCACGACCTGCCTGTTCGACAGCGGAAGCACGGAGAGCTTCATACATCCAGACACGGTGAGCCACTACTCCCTCACTGTCCAGCCAACGCGCAACCGGATCTCGATGGCATCGAGGTCCCACGCCACAGACATCAGCGGCTACTGTGTTGTGACCCTGTCGGTTAAGGGCACGGAGTATAAAAACTTTAAACTCCTCGTCCTGCCCCAGCTATGCGCTGCCGTCCTACTAGGGCTGGATTTTCAATCCCACCTCCAAAGCGTCACTCTAGCATACGGTGGACCCCTCCCCCCACTCACAGTCGACAACCAGCAGCCTTTAAATCGCCCACCGCGTAACACCTGCGGCCTATCCACCCTCAAGGTCCCGCCACCTTCCCTGTTCGCTAACCTCACCCCCGACAGCAAACCCGTCGCTACCAAGAGCAGGCGGTACAGCGCCGGGGACAGAGCTTTCATTAGCTCTGAGGTGCAGCGTCTCCTGAAGGAGGGCATCATCAAGGGGAGCAGCAGCCCCTGGCGTGCCCAGGTTGTAGTCGTTAAGACCGGCAATAAAAACCGCCTGGTCATCGACTACAGCCAAACCATAAACCGGTACACCCAGCTGGATGCATACCCCCTTCCCCGCATATCTGATATGGTCAATCAGATTGCTCAATACCGGGTATTCCCTACCATCGACCTTAAGTCGGCCTACCACCAACTCCCTATCCGCTCCGAGGACCGCCAGTATACCGCCTTCGAGGCGAATGGCCGCCTCTACCACTTCCTTAGGGTCCCCTTCGGCGTCACCAACGGGGTTTCGGTCTTCCAAAGGGAGATGGACCGGATGGTTGACCAGAACGGGCTGCAAGCCACGTTCCCCTATCTAGATAATGTCACCATCTGCGGCCGCGACCGGCAAGACCATGACGCTAATCTGGAAAGATTCCTCCGTACGGCCCAACGGCTGAACCTCACCTACAATAAGGAGAAATGTGTGTTTAACACCTCGCGCCTTGCCATCCTCGGCTGCGTAGTAGAGAACGGAATCATCGGCCCCGATCCCGAAAGAATGCGTCCCCTCATGGAGCTACCCCTTCCCCACTGTCCAAAGGCACTGAAGAGAACCCTGGGGCTCTTCGCCTACTATGCCCAATGGGTGCCGAATTATGCGGACAAAGCCAGACCCCTCATGAAGTCCACCTCCTTCCCCCTTACGGAAGAAGCGCACGCGGCCTTCTCCCTCATCAGGGGAGACATTGCTAAGGCCACTATGCACGCAGTGGATGAGTCCATCCCCTTCCAAGTGGAGAGCAATGCATCCGACTTCGCCCTAGCCGCTACCCTCAACCAGGAGGGGAGACCGGTGGCCTTCTTCTCAAGGACCCTACAGGGCCCTGAGATCCGACACTCTTCGGTCGAGAAGGAGGCCCAGGCGATTGTGGAGGCGGTACGCCGCTGGAGGCATTACCTCGCAGGCAAGCGATTTACCCTCCTCACCGACCAGCGTTCGGTCGCTTTTATGTTTAATAACAAGCTGAGGGGTAAAATCAAGAACGACAAGATCTTGAGGTGGAGAATCGAGCTATCCACCTACGATTATGATATCTTGTACCGGCCTGGTAAGCTGAACGAACCCCCTGACGCTCTATCGCGAATTACATGCGCCAACGCGCAAATTGATAGACTTCAGACCCTCCACAACGACCTCTGCCACCCCGGGGTCACCAGGCTTTACCACTTCATTAAGGCCCGCAACCTGCCCTACTCCATCGAGGAGGTCAGGACCATGACCAGGAACTGCCAGACCTGTGCCGAGTGCAAACCGCACTTCTTTAGGCCGGACAGAGCAAGCCTGATCAAGGCCACCCGCCCCTTCGAGCGCTTGAGCATCGATTTTAAGGGGCCCCTCCCGTCCTCTGACCGTAATGTGTACTTCCTCAACATTGTTGATGAGTACTCCCATTTCCCCTTTGCCATACCCTGCCCAGACATGACCAGCACCACGGTCGTTAAATGCCTGAACGACCTCTTTGCCTTGTTCGGGTTCCCAAACTATATACATAGTGACCGGGGCACCTCCTTCATGAGCGAGGAACTCCGTCAGTTCCTACTAGCGAGAGGCATCGCCACTAGCAGGACCACCAGCTACAACCCCCGAGGGAACGGCCAGGTGGAAAGAGAGAACGCGACGGTATGGAAGGCCGCCCTCTTAGCCTTAAAGTCTAAGGGCCTCCCAACCTCTCGCTGGCAGGAGGTCCTCCCGGCGGCGCTGCATTCCACCCGGTCACTACTTTGCACTGCCATTAACGCCACCCCCCATGAACGAATGTTTGTTTTCCCCAGGAAGTCGACTACGGGAACCACGCTACCAACCTGGCTGACCTCTCCGGGGCCTGTCTTGCTGCGAAAGCATGTGAGGGCCCATAAAACGGACCCCCTGGTCGAGAGGGTGAACCTCCTGCACGCCAACCCCCAGTACGCCTACGTGGCATACCCAGACGGGCGGGAGGACACAGTCTCCTTACGAGACCTCGCACCCTCGGGCACTCCGGAGACACCACCGCTACCCCCCCCCCACCACCCCCCCAATTCCAGCCCAGGTAGACGGTACGCCGGAACCCCAAGAGCCCTCGCCTACCTCGCAGACGCCAGCATTAACACCGGAGAACGCAACACCGCCGCTGCGACGATCAGACAGGCTTACGAGGCCTCCGGACAGACTGACATACCAGAACTGGTAGTACACTTCACCCCGCCGGACTCAAATCTAAACAAGGGGTGAATGTGGTAAACCACTTTTACCGTTCACTATCGTTACACTATAGTTATCACTGTTAGATCGTTTCCCTATAGTTATCACTGTTCACATTGTTGTATCACTGTACGAGGTCGCCTCTTGTCACGCTGCTATACCTGGGCTGACCACTGCCGACTCCGCCCATGGCTCCACCTACCTGCCCGGGTATAAAGGTGGTCGACTGGCTGGTATTCCTCCTTCTTGGATCCGATCACCCACGAGGGTGGGCTCTGTTATTTAGTCAATAAAAACCTATAGTTACTTTCTTAACTCGTCGCTTTTCATTGGACGAATTGATAGGTATATCACACACTTCACTCAAACTATTAATATGCACACTTCACACACAGTATTACTGAGCACACTACACACACAGTATTACCCTGCACACTTCACACACACACAGTATTACTGCGCACACTTCCCACACACAGTATTACTGTGAACACTTCACACACAGTATTACTGTGCACAATTCACACACACAGTATTACTGTGCACACTTCACACACACAATTACTGTGCACACTTCACACACAGTATTACTGTGCACACTTCACACACACAATTACTGTGCACACTTCACACACAGTATTACTGTGCACACTTCACACACAGTAGGACTGTGCACACTTCACACACACAATATTACTGTGCACACTTCCCAAACACATTATTACTGTGCAGACCTCACATACATTATTACTGTGCACACTTCACACATAGTATTACTGTGTAATCTTAACACACAGTATTACTGTACAAACTTCCCACACACAGTATTACTGTGCACACTTCCCACACACAATATTACTGTGCACACTTCACACACAGAGTATTACTGTGCACACTTCTCACACAGTATTACTGGGCACAGTTCACACACACAGTATTACTGTGCACACTTCACACAGACAGTAATACTGTGTGAACTTCACACACACAGTATTACTGTGCACACTTCACACACAGTATTACTGGGCACACTTCACACACACAGTATTAGTGTGCACACTTCACACACAGTGTTACTGTGCAAACTTCATACACACAGTATTACTGTGCACACTTCACACACACAGTATTACTGTGCACACTTCACACAGACAGTAATACTGTGTGCACTTCACACACAGTATTACTGTGCACACTTCGCACACACAATTACTGTGCACACTTCACACTCACAGTATTAGTGTTCACACTCCACACAGTATTACTGTGCACACTTCAAACACACAGCATTACTGTGCACACTTCACACACACAGTATTACAGTGCACACTTATCACACTGTATTATTGTGCACTGTTCACACACACAGTGTTACTATGCACACTTCACACACAATATTACGATGTACACTTCACACCCAGTATTACTATGAACATTTAACACACACAGTAATACTGTGCACACTTCTCACACACAGTATTACTGTGCACACTTCACTCACACTCTATTACTGTGCACACTTCGCACACACAGTATTACTGTGCACACTTCACACACACAATTACTGTGCACACTTCACTCACATAGTATTACTATGCACACTTCACACACTATATTACTGTGCACACTTCACTCACACTATTAATATGCACACTTCACACACAGTATTACTGAGCACACTTCACACACAGTATTACCCTGCGCACTTCACACACACACAGTATTACTGTGCACACTTCCCACACACAGTATTACTGTGCACACTTCACACACAGTATTACTGTGCACAATTCACACACACAGTATTACTGTGTACACTTCACACACAGTAGGACTGTGCACACTTCACACACACAATATTACTGTGCACACTTCCCAAACACATTATTACTGTGCAGACTTCACATACATTATTACTGTGCACACTTCACACATAGTATTACTGTGTAATCTTAACACACAGTATTACTGTACAAACTTCCCACACACAGTATTACTGTGCACACTTCCCACACACAATATTACTGTGCACACTTCACACACAGAGTATTGCTGTGCACACTTCTCACACAGTATTACTGGGCACAGTTCACACAGACAGTATTACTATGCACACATCCCACACACAGTATTATTGAGTACACTTTACACACACTGTATTACTGTGCACACTTCACACACAATATTACTGTGCACACTTCACACACACACAGTATTACTGTGCACACTTCACACACACAGTATTACTGTGCACACTTCACACACAGTATTACTGTGCACACTTCACACACAGTATTACTGTGGACACTTCACAAACAATATTACTATGCACACTTCACACCCACACTATTAGTGTGCACACTTCACACACACAGTATTACTGTGCACACTTCACACACAATATTACTGTGCACACATCACACACACAATATTACAGTGCACACTTCACACACAGTATTACTGTGCACACTTCACACACAGTATTACTGTGCACACTTCACACACATAGTATTACTGTGCACACTTCCCACACACATTATTACTGTGCACACTTCACACACACAGTATTACTGTGCACACTTCACACACAATATTACTGTGCACACATCACACACACAATATTACAGTGCACACTTCACACATGCAGTATTACTGTGCACACTTCACACACACAATTACTGTGCACACTTCACACACACAGTATGACAGTGCACACTTCACACACAGTATTACTGGGCACACTTCACACACACAGTATTACTATGCACACTTCACACACACAGCATTACTGTGCACACGACACACACACAGTATTACTCTGCACACTTCCCACACATAGTATTACCGTGCACACTTCACACAAAGTATTACAGTGCACACTTCACACACACAGTATTACTGTGCACACTTCCCACACTCAGTATTACTGTGCACATTTCACATGCAGTATTACTGTGCACACTTCCCACACACAGTATTACTGTGCACACTTCACATATGCAGTATTACAGTGTAAACTTCACACACAGTATTACTGTGCACACTGCACACACACAGTATTATTGTGCACACTTCCCACACACAGTATTATTGTGCACACTTTACACACACAGTATTACTGTGCACACTTCACACACAGTATTACTGGGCACATTTCACACACACATTATTAGTGTGCACACTTCACACACAGAATTACTGTGCAAACTTCATACACACAGTATTACTGTGCACACTTCACACAGACAGGAATACCGTGTTCACTTCACACACACAGTATTACTGTGCACACTACACACACAGTATTAATGTGCACACTTCACACACACAGTATTACTGTGCACACTTCACACACACAGTATTACTGTGCACACTTCACACACACAATATTACAGTGCACACTTCACACACACAGTATTACTGTGCACAATTCACACACACAATTAATGTGCACACTTCACACAGAGTATTACTGTGCGCACTTCACTCACAGTATTACTGTGCACACTTCACACACACAGTACTACTGTGAACACTTATCACACACAGTATTACTCTGCACACTTCACACACACAGTATTACTGTGCACACTTCTCACACACAGAATTACTGTGCACACTTCACACGCAGTATTACTGTGCTCACTTCATACACAGTATTACTGTGCGCACTTCACATACGCAGTATTAGTGAGCACACTTCATACAGATTTACTGTGCACACTTCACACACACAGTATTACTGTGCACACTGCCGACTCGCAGTATTACTGTGCACACTTATCACACAGTATTACTGTGCACTCTTCACACACACAGTATTACTGTGCACACTTCACACACAATATTACTATGCACACTTCACACACAGTATTACTGCGCACACTTCACACACACAGTATTACTGTGCACATTTCACACACAATAACTGTGCACACTTCACACACACAGCATTAATGTGCACACTTCACGCACACAATTACTGTGCACACTTCACACACAGTATTACTGTGCACACTTCACACACACACAATTACTGTGCACACTTCACACACAGTATTACTGTGCACACTTCTCACACACAGTATTACTGTGCACACTTCACACACACAATTACTGTGCACACTTCACTCACATAGTATTACTATGCACACTTCACACACTATATTACTGTGCACACTTCACTCAAACTATTAATATGCACACTTCACACACAGTATTACTGAGCACACTTCACACACAGTATTACCCTGCACACTTCACACACACACAGTATTACTGCGCACACTTCCCACACACAGTATTACTGTGAAAACTTCACACACAGTATTACTGTGCACAATTCACACACACAGTATTACTGTGCACACTTCACACACACAATTACTGTGCACACTTCACACACAGTATTACTGTGCACACTTCACACACACAATTACGGTGCACACTTCACACACAGTATTACTGTGCACACTTCACACACACAGTATTACTGTGCACATTTCACACACAATAACTGTGCACACTTCACACACACAGCATTAATGTGCACACTTCACACACACAATTACTGTGCACACTTCACACACAGTATTACTGTGCACACTTCACACACAATTACTGTGCACACTTCACACACAGTATTACTGTGCACACTTCTCACACACAGTATTACTGTGCACACTTCACACACACAATTACTGTGCACACTTCACTCACATAGTATTACTATGCACACTTCACACACTATATTACTGTGCACACTTCACTCAAACTATTAATATGCACACTTCACACACAGTATTACTGAGCACACTTCACACACAGTATTACCCTGCACACTTCACACACACACAGTATTACTGCGCACACTTCCCACACACAGTATTACTGTGAACACTTCACACACAGTATTACTGTGCACACTTCACACACAGTATTACTGTGCACACTTCACACACAATTACTGTGCACACTTCACACACAGTATTACTCTGCACACTTCCCACACATAGTATTACCGTGCACACTTCACACAAAGTATTACAGTGCACACTTCACACACACAGTATTACTGTGCACACTTCCCACACTCAGTATTACTGTGCACATTTCACACGCAGTATTACTGTGCACACTTCCCACACACAGTATTACTGTGCACACTTCAGATATGCAGTATTACAGTGTAAACTTCACACACAGTATTACTGTGCACACTGCACACACACAGTATTATTGTGCACACTTCCCACACACAGTATTATTGTGCACACTTTACACACACAGTATTACTGTGCACACTTCACACACAGTATTACTGGGCACATTTCACACACACATTATTAGTGTGCACACTTCACACACAGAATTACTGTGCAAACTTCATACACACAGTATTACTGTGCACACTTCACACAGACAGGAATACCGTGTTCACTTCACACACACAGTATTACTGTGCACACTACACACACAGTATTAATGTGCACACTTCACACACACAGTATTACTGTGCACACTTCACACACACAGTATTACTGTGCACACTTCACACACACAATATTACAGTGCACACTTCACACACAGTATTACTGTCCACACTTCGCACACACAATTAATGTGCACACTTCACACAGAGTATTACTGTGCGCACTTCACTCACAGTATTACTGTGCACACTTCACACACACAGTACTACTGTGAACACTTATCACACACAGTATTACTCTGCACACTTCACACACACAGTATTACTGTGCACACTTCTCACACACAGAATTACTGTGCACACTTCACACGCAGTATTACTGTGCTCACTTCATACACAGTATTACTGTGCGCACTTCACATACGCAGTATTAGTGAGCACACTTCATACAGATTTACTGTGCACACTTCACACACACAGTATTACTGTGCACACTGCCGACTCGCAGTATTACTGTGCACACTTATCACACAGTATTACTGTGCACTCTTCACACACACAGTATTACTGTGCACACTTCACACACAATATTACTATGCACACTTCACACACAGTATTACTGTGCACACTTCACACACACAGTATTACTGTGCACATTTCACACACAATAACTGTGCACACTTCACACACACAGCATTAATGTGCACACTTCACACACAGTATTACTGTGCACACTTCTCACACACAGTATTACTGTGCACACTTCACACACACAATTACTGTGCACACTTCACTCACATAGTATTACTATGCACACTTCACACACTATATTAATGTGCACACTTCACTCAAACTATTAATATGCACACTTCACACACAGTATTACTGAGCACACTTCACACACAGTATTACCCTGCACACTTCACACACACACAGTATTACTGCGCACACTTCCCACACACAGTATTACTGTGAAAACTTCACACACAGTATTACTGTGCACAATTCACACACACAGTATTACTGTGCACACTTCACACACACAATTACTGTGCACACTTCACACACAGTATTACTGTGCACACTTCACACACACAATTACGGTGCACACTTCACACACAGTATTACTGTGCACACTTCACACACACAGTATTACTGTGCACATTTCACACACAATAACTGTGCACACTTCACACACACAGCATTAATGTGCACACTTCACACACACAATTACTGTGCACACTTCACACACAGTATTACTGTGCACACTTCACACACACAATTACTGTGCACACTTCACACACAGTATTACTGTGCACACTTCTCACACACAGTATTACTGTGCACACTTCACACACACAATTACTGTGCACACTTCACTCACATAGTATTACTATGCACACTTCACACACTATATTACTGTGCACACTTCACTCAAACTATTAATATGCACACTTCACACACAGTATTACTGAGCACACTTCACACACAGTATTACCCTGCACACTTCACACACACACAGTATTACTGCGCACACTTCCCACACACAGTATTACTGTGCACACTTCACACACAGTATTACTGTGCACAATTCACACACACAGTATTACTGTGTACACTTCACACACAGTAGGACTGTGCACAATTCACACACACAATATTACTGTGCACACTTCCCAAACACATTATTACTGTGCACACTTCACATACAGTATTACTGTGCACACTTCACACCCAGTATTACTATGAACATTTAACACACACAGTAATACTGTGCACACTTCTCACACAATATTACTGTGCACACTTCACTCACACTCTATTACTGTGCACACTTTGCACACACAGTATTACTGTGCACACTTCGCACACACAATTACTGTGCACACTTCACTCACATAGTATTACTATGCACACTTCACACACTATATTACTGTGCACACTTCACTCACACTATTAATATGCACACTTCACACACAGTATTACTGAGCACACTTCACACACAGTATTACCCTGCACACTTCACACACACACAGTATTACTGTGCACACTTCCCACACACAGTATTACTGTGCACGCTTCACACACAGTATTACTGTGCACAATTCACACACACAGTATTACTGTGTACACTTCACACACAGTAGGACTGTGCACACTTCACACACACAATATTACTGTGCACACTTCCCAAACACATTATTACTGTGCAGACCTCACATACATTATTACTGTGCACACTTCACACATAGTATTACTGTGTAATCTTAACACACAGTATTACTGTACAAACTTCCCACACACAGTATTACTGTGCACACTTCCCACACACAATATTACTGTGCACACTTCACACACAGAGTATTACTGTGCACACTTCCCACACAGTATTACTGGGCACAGTTCACACAGACAGTATTACTATGCACACATCCCACACACAGTATTATTGAGTACACTTTACACACACTGTATTACTGTGCACACTTCACACACAATATTACTGTGCACACTTCACACACACAGTATTACTGTGCACACTTCACACACACAGTATTACTGTGCACACTTCACACACAGTATTACTGTGCACACTTCACACACAGTATTACTGTGGACACTTCACAAACAATATTACTATGCACACTTCACACCCACAGTATTAGTGTGCACACTTCACACACACAATATCACAGTGCACACTTCACACACACAGTATTACTGTGCACAATTCACACATACAATATTACTGTGCACACTTCACACACAGTATTACTGTCCACACTTCGCACACACAAGTAATGTGCACACTTCACACAGAGTATTACTGTGCGCACTTCACACACAGTATTACTGTGCACACTTCTCACACACAGAATTACTGTGCACACTTCACACGCAGTATTACTGTGCTCACTTCATACACAGTATTACTGTGCGCACTTCACATATGCAGTATTAGTGAGCACACTTCACACAGATTTACTGTGCACACTTCACACACACAGTATTACTGTGCACACTGCCGACTCAAAGTATTACTGTGCACACTTATCACACAGCATTACTGTGCACTCTTCACACACACAGTATTACTGTGCTCACTTCACACACAATATCACTATGCACACTTCACACACAGTATTAATGTGCACACTTCACACACATAGTATTACTGTGCACACTGCACACACACAGTATTACTGTGCACACTTCCCACACACAGTATTACTGTGCACTCTTCACACATACAATATTACTGTGCACACTTCACACACAATATTACTATGCACACTTCACAGACAGTATTAATGTGCACACTTCACACACACACAGTATTACTGTGCACACTTCTCACACACAGTATTACTGTGCACACTTCACACACACAATATTACTATGCACACATCACACAGTATTGCCTTGCACACTTCACACACACAATTACTGTGCACACTTCACTCACACAGTACTACTTTGCACACTTCACACACTGTATTAATGTGCACACTTCACTCACACTGTATTAATATGCACACTTCACACACAGTATTACTGTGCACACTTCACATACAGTATTACCATGCACACTTCACACACACAGTATTACTGTGCACACTTCCCACACACAGTATTACTGTGCACACTTCACACACAGTATTACTGTGCACGTTTCACACACACAGTATTACTGTGTACACTTCACACACAGTATGACTGTGCACACTTCACACACACAGTATTACTGTGCACACTTCCCACACACAGTGTTACTGTGCACACTTCACACACACAGTATTACTGTGCACACTTCACACACACAAAAATGTTACTGTGCACACTTCCCACACACAGAATTACTGTGCACACTTCACACACAGCACTACTGTGCACACATCACACACAGTATTGCTGTGCACACTTCACACACACAGTGTTACTGTGCACACTTCCCACACACAATATTACTGTGCAAACTTCACACACACAGTATTACTGTGCACACTTCACACACACACAGTATTACTGTGCACACTTCACACACACAGTATTACTGTGCGCACTTCACACAGACAATATTACAGTGCACACTTCACACACACAGTATTTCTGTGCACACTTCACACACACGGTATTACTGTGCACACTTATCACACACAGTATTACTGTGCACACTTCACACACAGTATTACTATAAATACTTCACGCACAAAGTATTTCTGTGCACACTTCACACACACAGTATTACTGTGCACATTTCACACACAGAGTATTAATGTGCACACTTCACACACAGTATTACTGTGCACACCTCACACACACAGTATTACTGTGCACACATCACACACACAGTATTACTGTGCTCATTTCACACACACAGTATTACTATGCACACTTCACACACTGTACTACTGTGCACACTTCACACATAGTATTGCTCTGCACACTTCACTCACACAGTATTACTGTGCACACTTCCCACACACAATATTACTCTGCACACTTCACATATGCAGTATTACTGTGTAAACTTCACACAGTATTACTGTGCACACTTCACACACACAGTATTACTGTGCACTCTTCAAACACAGTATTACTGTGCACACTTCCCTCACACAGTATTACTTTGCACACTGCACACACAGTATTACTGTGCACACTTTGCACACACAGTATTAGTGCACACACTTCACACAATATTACTGTGCACACTTCACACACACAGTATTACTGTGCACACTGCCCACACGCAGTATTACTGTGCACACTTCACACACACAGTATTACTGTGCACACTTCACATGCACAGTATTACTGTGCACACTTCACACACAGTATTACTGTGCACACTTTGCACACACAGTATTAGTGTGCACACTTCACACAATATTACTGTGCACACTTCACACACAGTATTACTGTGCACACTGCCCACTCACAGTATTAGTGAGCACACTTATCAGACACAGTATTACTGTGCACTCTTCACACACACATTATTACTGTGCACACTTCACACACAATATTACTATGCACACTTCACACACAGTATTAATGTGCACACTTCACACACACAATTACTGTGCACACTTCACTCACACTGTATTAATATGCACACTTCACACACTGTATTTCTGTGCACACTTCCCACACACAGTATTACGGTGCACACTTCACATATGCAGTATTACAGTGTAAACTTCACACACAGTAATACTGTGCACACTGCACACACACAGTATTATTGTGCACACTTCCCACAGACAGTATTATTGTGCACACTTCACACACACAGTACTACTGTGCACACTTCACATATGCTGTATTACTGTGTAAACTTCACACAGTATTACTGTGCACACTTCACACACAGTATTGCTGTGCACACTTCACACACACAGTGTTACAGTGCACACTTCCCAAACACAGTATTACTGTGCAAACTTCACACACACAGTATTACTGTGCACACTTCACACACACAGTATTACTGTACACACTTCACACACACAGTGCGAGTCAGCAGAGAGTGCTGTGAGTTTGGGTAAGTGTGAGAGTTCTTTAATTGTTATTTCTCTTTAAATCATTCTTGATATGATTACTTGAGCAGTTTAAGTAAAGGGGAAAAGTTAAATATTTGGGATTCTGTTCGATTAAGAAGAGTAAAACAAGGTTACACTGCAGTAGGAGTAAATTGGCACAGCAGGCAGTGGAATCCAGTTTTCTAACCAACCAGCAGGGGTGACTCATTTGGCTGTAAACAAACGATCAGTATAAAAAGACCAGTCCTAGTGCGAGCAAGCACTGAGTGCGAGTCAGCAGAGAGTGCTGTGAGTTTGGGTAAGTGTGAGAGTTCTTTAATTGTTATTTCTCTTTAAATCATTCTTGATAAGATTACTTAAGCAGTTTAAGTAAAGGGGAAAAGTTAAATATTTGGGATTCTGTTGGTTTAAGAAGAGTAAAACAAGGTTACACTGTAGGAGGAGTAAATTGGCACAGCAGGCAGTGGAAACCAGTTTTCCAACCAATCAGCAGGGGTGACTCATTTGGCTGTAAACAAACAAACAGTATAAAAAGACCAGTCCTAGTGCGAGCAAGCACTGAGTGCGAGTCAGCAGAGAGTGCTGTAAGTTTGGGCAAGTGTGAGAGTTCTTTAATTGTTATTTCTCTTTAAATCATTGTTGATAAGATTACTTAAGCAGTTTAAGTAAAGGGGAAAAGTTAAATATTTGGGATTCCGTTGGTTTAAGAAAAGTAAAACAAGGTTACACTGCAGGAGGAGTAAATTGGCACAGCAGGCCGTGGAAACCAGGGCCTAGAAATTCATTAAGGCGCTGTCAGCCTTGCGGCCAGTTACCGCCTAAAGAGGGCTTCTGCGCCAAAAAGGAGTTTGCGCTGATATTCAGCGCAGCGGTATTGGCGGCGGTAGCCATTAGCGCTGCGCCGGCACCGATGACGTCATCGGTGTGCGCAGTGCCCCGGTTCCGCCCCGAAACCGGCCCGATCCCCATATTTAGTTGCAGCCGCCTCCTCCGCAGCGGCCGCAAACAGCGACCAGAAAACGGAGCCGTACTGTAGCCTTAGTGGGGCGCTTTAAGGTGGAGGTGCGGCCGGCCGCTTTTTCGGCGGCCGCCTGCCCGCACCTCCTTCCCCGGCCTCCTCCACCCCCCCCCCCGTGGCATTGCCGGCTGCTTTCCACGAACCCGGCACTTCTCCGTGGTGCCGGGCTCATTTGCCAGCACTATCCAGCGGCGATCTCCCCATTGCAGGCAGCTCCCCCTTAAGAGAAGGAGGAGGCCTGCAGTGCCGCAGCCCGCCGCTCCGCAGTGGCTGGCGCAGCGGCACCAAGAGCGCTGAAATTCAGTTTCAGCGCCCCAAGCAGAGGCAGGCACACCCTGGAATAGCGCCCGGTTCCGAATTGGGGCGCAAAAACTGAATATCTGACGATCGCAAATGGCTCCCCGCCCAGCGCTAACTTTTGGGCGCTAGCCAGCTGGCGGGGCCATAGTGAATTTCTAGGCCCAGTTTTCTAACCAATCAGCAGGGGTGACTCATTTGGCTGTAAACAAACAAACAGTATAAAAAGAGCAGTCCTAGTGTGAGCAAGCACTGAGTGCGAGTCAGCAGAGAGTGCTGTGAGTTTGGGTAAGTGTGAGTTAGGGTAAGTGGGGTGTGAAATAAAGAATAGATTTGCCTTTCTAATCTAGGCTTTATTAACTTTAAAAATCCAGTAGCACATCTTTCAACACCAGTCTCCAACCATAACTGGAGAGAACTGAATTTAAGATGGCCACCACAAAGCACCTGACATCCACTACCAATGAGTTTACAACATATATCTCAAGGTAGAAACAAACAACCAATTACAATACTTCTTACTAACACAGAGAACAACCACCCCATTCACCAATCACAATACTTCTTATTAAACATAGGAAATAATCACCACATTCACCCCTCCTTTTAAAACATGCTCCAACCTAAAACAACCTTTACAATTTATAATTAATTTATTTACAACTAAAATACAAATATAATATTTCAACAATTTTAAAACATTACTATCAATTTAAAAGTCCATTTTCAATCGGTTGACCGGATATCTTGTTCGTGTCGACCTTCTTAACCTTGGTGAAATTCCTTGCCCTCCCACACCCGGAGACACCGAAGTATCTTCTGCAGGAAGGCTATCCATATCCCGATTATCAACGGTTTCCGGATTGGAAATCCCATCAGGAAGTAAACTAGGACGGTCATGAACATCCATCAAAGGCTGACTAATAGAAGTATAATTATCTGCAGTAGGATTGGAAATATTCGTAGTATCTATAACAACATCCACATTATCTGAATCATGACTATTATTAGTATCCTCAGAAGAGGGCTGGCCACCACAAGGAGCCAAGTCTTTAATTGAAACAGTACTTTCTTTCCCATCTTGGAATCGAATATGAGCATATTGGGAATTTGCCTCCAACAGCTCCACCTCCTCCACTAAAGGATCATATTTTGACAATCTAACATGGCGTCGAAGCAGCACAGGTCCCTGCATAGTAAGCCATGAAGGTACCGAATATCCCGTAGTAGATCTCCACGGGTAATTAAAGAGCCTTTCATGGGGGGTCACATTAGTAGCCGTTGAAAGCAATGATCTAATGGAATGCAGGGCATCAGGCAGTACCATTTCCCACTGTGTATTCTTAAGGTTCCGGGATGTCAAAGCCAACATAACTGCCTTCCAGATCACCCCATTGTATCGTTCGCACTGTCCATTACCCTGGGGGTTATACGGGGTAGTTCTACTAGTAGAAATTCCCTGACTCTGAAGGTATTCCTTCAACTGGGAAGACATAAAAGAACTTCCCTGATCCGAATGGATATACGCAGGCATCCCAAAGATGACCAAAAAGTTGAGTCAGACATTTGATAACTGTAGCAGCTGATACATCTGCGCAAGGAAAAGCAAAAGGAAACCTTGAAAACTCATCCACAACAGTAAATATGTTTCGATTTTGAGTCGTTGAAGGAAGAGGCCCCTTAAAATCAACGCTCAGACGTTCAAAAGGAGAAGTAGCCTTTATAAGATGAGCTCGTTGAGGCTTAAAGAAATTCGGTTTACACCGAGCACAGATAGAACATGATGAAGTCATCCGCTTGACGTCTTCAACTGAAAAGGGCAAATTCTTACTGCGTATGAAGTGTATCATCCTCGTAACCCCAGGATGACATAAGGCATTGTGAAGATTAATAAGCGTATCTCCGTGAATCACAGAACAATAAGCCCTCGACAGTGCATCAGCAGCAACATTATCCTTCCCCGGACGATAAACTATATCAAAATGGTAACATGCCAACTCAATCCTCCACCTCATTATTTTATCATTTTTGATCTTTCCAAAATGTTTAACATCAAACATAAAGGACACAGATTTTTGATCGGTTACCAACGTGAAATGTCGCCCCGATAAATAATGTCTCCATTTACGCAGTGCTTCTACTATTGCATATGCCTCTTTCTCTATTGAAGAATGTCTTTTTTCACTATTGTTCAAAGTACGTGAGAAAAAGGCCACAGGTCTTCCATTTTGGTTCAGAGTAGCCCCAATTGCAAAATCAGAAGCATCCGTCTCAATCACAAAGGGAACCTGCTCATCAATAGAATGCACAACTGCTCCTAGGATATCCTTTTTAAATTTATCAAAACATGTCCTGGCCTCTCATGATAGAGGATATGTTGTAACCCATATAAGGGGCCGGATCTTCTGCGAAAAGTTTGCAATCCAATTAGAATAGTAAGAAAACAGTCCAACAACTCGTTGCAGAGCCTTAGAATTAGTAGGATAAGGTAAATCGATCAATGGTCGCAGACGTTCTGGATCTGGTTTAATCTTATTTCCCGAGATAATATACCCCAGTAGATTTACCTCAGTAGTCGAAAAGATACACTTCTCTTTATTAAAAGTTAAACCAACTTTTTCCGCAGCTTGAAGGAATCTTTCTAAATTAGAATCATGCTCCACCCTTGATTGACCACACACCGTGATATCATCTAAATATGAAAAGGTGTCAGAGAGAGAGTTATCACTTATAAAAGCATCCATCGCCCGTTGAAAACAAGCAACACCATTAGTAACACCAAATGGTATTTGGCAAAACTGATACAGCTTTCCACCAGCCTCAAAGGCTGTATATGGTTGATCCCTCTTAACAATAGGAATCTGATGATAAGCACTCTTTAAATCAATAGTGCTAAAAAACTTATACTGAGATACTTTGTTGATAAGCTCATCAATCTTAGGCAAAGGGTACGCATCTAATTGAGTATACCTATTAATAGTTTGAGAGTAGTCTATCACCATTCGTTTCTTAGGCCTCTCGTTAGTGGTGACAACTACCTGAGCCCGCCAAGGCGAACAACTAGGTTCAATGATTCCTTCCAATAAAAGACGTTGGACTTCAGAATTAATAAATTCTCTATCCTGATTGCTATACCTTCTTGACTTGGTAGCAATTGGCTTACAATCCGGCATCAAATTGGAAAAAAGTGATAATGGAGAAATGGATAAAGAAGTTAATCCACAAATGGATAAGGGTGGCTTAGTCCCTCCAAACGAAAGACTGAGAGACTCGTGTAATTTAAGCACATCATGACCAATCAAAATATCCGCACAAAGATTAGGCAAAACAGATAGGCGTATATCAGTATACGTATTACCTAGAAGAATCAATTTCACAAGGCAACAACCAGCTACTTGTGAAGTAAGGGTCGTCTGAGCCATACACACCTGATAAGTAACAGGCAAGATTTTCAAACACTTTTCCTTCGCAAACTGAAGACTTATAAAACTCTCGGTACTGCCCGTATCTATGAGAGCCTTCACTTCTAACCCATTAACTTGGGCCATAACTATAGCTTTGTTTAGGCCATGAGCAAATGCAGCAGAAATTGATGCAATAAACGCCCTCTCTACAGGTTGAATAGTTGCAGAAGAGGAGGTAATTGAACCTAATGATTTACAAACACGTGCATAATGACCTCTCTTGCCGCATTTACTACACACAGCCTCCCGGGCAGGACACTTCAAACGAGGATGCCGGACGTTCCCACAAAAATAACACTTCTGAATCCTAGAGGCAACAGCCGCCGAAGTAGAAACTGTTTCAGAATCTAGTAAACCACTCCCATTAAGTCCACCTAATTCCTTTTCGTCCGGAACTGCTGAAACCACAGTCGCAGGCCGATTAGAAAGAGCATAAGAATCCGAACTTCTTTGAGCCGTATCCAATGTAGAAGCTTGCTCAAAAGCACTCTTGAGATCCAAAGTCTTATTTTCTAACAACCGCTGATGAATTGATCTAGACAGTAGTCCATTAATAAAAGCATCCCGTACTGATTCTTCCTTATATTCTTCGGCCGTCACGGCTTTATAATTACAGTTAGCACTAAGGTGCCGAAGTGCTTGTAAATAAGTATCCAAAGATTCTCCCACCTGCTGCCTACGGGCAGATAGAAGATAACGTGCAAATACCTCATTCTTTGGTTTAACAAAAATCTTCTCCAATGTAGAAATAGCCAATTCGTAAGTTTTACAGTCCAAAATATACTTATACACATCCGGAGCAATGTAGTTGATCAGCATATTCAGCTTATTCAGAGACTCTTGTTCCAACACACCCAAAATGTTTGTAAATGTACAATACCAATGTTTCCATTTATCATCCACTCCTGCAGAATTAGGGTCAGCATTGAATCGTTCCGGTTGAAGATATCGCTCCATTCTGATAAAAAGTTAATAAATTGAGATAAAGAATAGATTTGCCTTTCTAATCCAGGCTTTATTAACTTTAAAAATCCAGTAGCACATCTTTCAACACCAGTCTCCAACCATAACTGGAGAGAACTGAATTTACGATGGCCACCACAAATCACCTGACATCCACTACCAATGAGTTTACAACATACATCTCAAGGTAGAAACAAACAACCAATTACAATACTTCTTACTAACACAGAGAACAATCACCCCATTCACCAATCACAATACTTCTTATTAAACATAGGAAATAATCACCACATTGTGTTAGGTGCTCTTTTGAAACTTTAACTCTGTGGGTTGTAGTTAATAAGACCTTTCTGGTGCAGAGTGACTGTTGGTAAACCATTTAACTGGTGTAATTAGAGGGATTGATTTAATTTAAATCCAATTAATTAAAGGGGATACTAGCATCTAAAATCGGGCAGAGGGTGTCCATAACTAACAATAAAAAATTTAATTAATTACATAGAATGGAGCAGGTGATGTGTTACTGTTGCGAGATGTGGGAGCCGGTGGACCCCATTGAGGCTCACGGTGATTACATCTGTGACAAGTGTCTGCTGCTACAGGAACACCAGCTCCGTGTTGATGAGCTGGAGTCTGAGCTTCAGACACTGCAACACATCAGGGAGGGGGAGAAGTACCTGGACTCTGTGTTTCAGGAGGTGGTCACACCTATGAAGTTAATTAATTCAGATGTAGCCCATGGTCAGGGACAGGACGGTGTGACTACGAGTGAGGCAGGTACAGGGATCCAGGAGGTAGTGTTGGAGGAGCCGCAGCCCTTGCTCATGTCCAACAGGTTCGAGGTTCTTACTCCCTGTGGGGACGGGAGCAGGGACTGCAGGGAGGATGAGCAACCTGGCCACAGCACCGTGGAACGGGGGGACATTCAAGAGGGGGGAGTAAATAGAAATGTAGTGGTAGGGGATAGTATTATTAGGGGGATAGATAGAGTTCTCTGCAGCTGAGAGCGAGAGTCCCGAAAGCTGTGTTGCCTACCCGGTGCCAGGGTTAAGGACATCTCCTCTGGGCTGGAAAGAAACTTGCAGTGGGAGGGGGTGGATCCAGTTGTCATGGTCCATGTTGGTACAAACGACGTAGATAGGACTAGGAAGCCGGTTCTGTTAAAGGAGTATGAGCAGCTAGGGGTCAAATTGAAAAACAGAACCTCAAGGGTAATAATCTCTGGATTATTACCTGAGCCACGAGCGAATTTGGCTAGGACAAATAAAATTAGAGAGTTAAATGCGTGGCTCAAAGACTGGTGTGGGAGAAATGGGTTTTGCTTCCTGGGACACTGGCACCAGTACTGGGGCAGGAGGGAGCTGTTCCGTTGGGACGGGCTTCACTTGGTCAGTGCTGGGACGAGAGTCCTGGCAGATCATATAACTAGGGCTGTAGAGAGGGCTTTAAACTAACTAGTGGGGGGGAGGTTCCTAGAGAGCAAATAATAAAAATGACAACAGAGAAGGTCATAGACTTAGGTAGCAGTGGGGAAATTAAAAACCAGAGCATGTCAGGAAGGGGCAGAAGGTATGGAGTAAAAGGTAAAGTAATAAAAAGGGCAAAAGCAGGAACTAAGTGTCAAAAAACATATTTGAATGTTCTCTATCTGAATGCACGTAGCATTCGTAACAAAATAGACGAGTTAATGGCACAAATAACTACATATGGGTATGATCTTGTGGCCATTACAGAAACATGGCTGCAGGGTGACAATGCCTGGGAATTAAACATACCAGGTTATTTAACGATCAGGAAGGACAGGCAGGAAGGAAGGGGAGGTGGGGTGGCTATGTTAATAAAGGAAGGAATCACTGTAATACAGATAAATGATATTGGGTCAAAAGATTAGGATAATGAAACAGTTTGGGTGGAGATAAGGAATAATAAGGGGAAAAAAACACAAGTGGGCGTAGTCTATAGGCCTCCGAACAGTTGCAACTCTGTTGGACGGAGTATCAATCAGGAAATAGTTGAGGCTTGTAATAAGGGAACATCTATAATTATGGGGGATTTTAACAATCATATTAATTGGACAAATCAAATTGGGCAGGGCTGCCTTGAGGATGAGTTCATTGAGTGTATTAGGGATGGGTTTATTGAGCAGTACGTAACTGAACCGACCAGGGGGCAAGCAACCTTAGATCTGGTCCTGTGTAACTAGACAGGATTAATTAAAAATGTCCTAGTAAAGGATCCCCTTGGAATGAGTGACCATAACATGGTTGAATTCCATATTCAATTAGAGGGTGAGAAGGTTGGATCTCAAACAAGCGTGCTAAGCTTGAATAAAGGAGACTATGAAGGTATGAGAGCGGAATTGAGTAGAGTGGATTGGGAAAATAGATTAAAGGGTAAGACGATACATGATCAGTGGTGTACATTTAAGGAGTTATTTTACAACTTCCAAAAAAAATATATTCCACTGAGAAGAAAAGGGTGTAAAAGAAAAGACAGCCATCCGTGGCTAAGTAAAGAAATTAAGGATAGTATTCGACTAAAAACAAGGGCATATAAGGTAGCCAAATCTAGTGGGAGGATAGAGGATTGGGAAAACTTTAAAAGACAGCAAAAAATAACAAAAAGATTGATTAAGAAAGGGAAGATAGATTATGAAAGTAAATTAGCAAAAAATATAAAAACAGACAGTAAGAGTTTTTATACTTATATAAAAAGAAAAAGGGTGGCTAAAGTAAACGTTGGTCCCTTAGAGGATGAGACCGGGAAATTAATGGTGGGAAATATGGAGATGGCAAAAACACTGAATGAATATTTTGTATCAGTCTTTACAGTAGAAGACACTAAGGCCTAGAAATTCAGTTAAGGCCCGCCAGCAGGCTAACGCCCAAAAGTTAGCACTGCGCGCGGAGCCACTTGCGCCCGCCAGAAATTCAGTTTCAGCGCCCCAACTCGAAGGCGGCCGCTATTCAAGGGTTTTGGCGCCCCCGCTTGGGGCGCTGAAACTGAATATCGGCGCGCTAGGTGCCGCAGCGCCACCCGCTGCGGAGCGGCAGGCTGCGGTACTGCAGGCCTCCTCCTTCTCTTAAGGGGGAGGTGCCTGCAACAGCGAGATCGCCGCTGGATTGTGCCGGTAAATGAGCCCGGCACCACGGAGAAGTGCCGGGCTCGCGGAAAGCAGCCAGCAATGCCGCGGGGGGGGGTGGTGGAGGAGGCCGGGGAAGGAGGTGCGGGCAGGCGGCCGCCGAAAAAGCGGCCGGCCGCACCTCCACCTTAAAGCGCCCCAGTAGCGCAGCAGTACGGCCCCGTTTTTCCAGCGCTGTTTGCAGCCGCTGCAGAAGAGGCGGCCGCAACTAAGTATGGGGTTTGGGCCGGAAGCGGGGCGGAACCGGGGCACTGCGCACACCGATGGCGTCATCGGTGTCAGCGCAGCGCTACCGGCTACCACCGCCATTACCGCAGCACTGAATATCAGCGCACCCTCTGACACTGGCGCAGAAACCCTATTTGGGCGGTAACTGGGCGCAAAGCCCACTGAATTTCTAGGCCTAAGAATATCCCAACACTGGACAAACAGGGGGCTATAGGGGGGGAGGAGCTAAACACAATCAAAATCACTAAGGAAGTGGTACTCGGTAAAATAATGGGACTCAAGGCGGATAAATCACCTGGACCTGATGGCTTACATCCTAGGGTCTTCAGGGAAGTGGCGGTAGGGATTGTGGATGCATTAGTAATAATTTTCCAAAACTCCCTGGACTCAGCAAAGGTCCCGGAAAACTGCTAATGTAACACCCTTATTTAAAAAGGGCAGTAGACAGAAGGCTGGAAACTATAGACCGGTTAGCCTAACATCTGTGGTAGGTAAAATTCTGGAGTCCATTAGTAAGGAGACAGTAACAGGACATTTGGATAATCATAATTTAATAGGACAAAGTCAGCATGGTTTTATGAAGGGGAAGTCATGTTTGACAAATTTGCTGGAGTTCTTTGAGGAAGTAACATATAGGGTGGATAAAGGGGAACCAGTGGACATAGTGTATTTAGACTTCCAAAAGGCATTTGACAAGGTGCCACACAAAAGATTATTGCTTAAGATAAAAAATCACAGGATTGGGGGTAATATTCTGGCATGGATAGAGGATTGGCTATCTAACAGAAGGCAGAGAGTTGGGATAAATGGTTCATTCTCAGACTGGCAATCAGTAACTAGTGGTGTTCCGCAGGGGTCAGTGCTGGGTCCCCAACTCTTTACAATCTATATTAACGATTTGGAGGAGGGGACTGAGTGTAACATATCAAAGTTTGCAGATGGTACTAAGATGGGAGGGAGAGTAGTGAGTGAGGAGGACATAAAAAATATGCAAGGGGACATAGACAGGCTAAGTAAGTGGGCAGAGATTTGGCAGATGGAATAAAATACTGGAAAGTGTGAGGTTATGCACTTTGGCAGGAAAAATCGTTGAGCAAGTTATTATCTTAATGGCAAGAAACTGGAAAGTACTGAAGTACAAAGGGATCTGGGGGTCCTGGTGCACGAAATTCAAAAAGTTAGTATGCAGGTGCAGCAAGTGATTAAGAAGGCCAATGGAATGTTGGCTTTCATTGCTAGGAGGATAGAATATAAAAATAGGGAGGTATTGCTTCAGTTGTACAAGGTATTGGTGAGACCGCACCTGGAATACTGCATACAGTTTTGGTGTCCATACTTAAGAAAAGACATACTTGCTCTCGAGTCAGTACAAAGAAGGTTCACTCGGTTAATCCTGGGGATGAGGGGATGGACATATGAGGAGAGGTTGAGTATGTTGTATCCATGTGTTAATGGAGACACGGAATGCAGGAGTTGGTTTAACAGGTGTTTACTGAACAAAGTCTGGAGGTGAACTAAAAGATACAAGACACTATACAGGCTTATATACCCGAGTGGTCACTACCGGTATTACAGTACACAGGGGCTCTTAAAGGTACATACACTACAATTCCTCCCCTTTTAGATAATTGGTACATAACATTTTAAGTAATCATTAATTAACATGTTTAGAAGAACAATAATCTACATATTTGCTGTAGTTAATCAATTATAAGTCAGTCTCTCTGGAGGCTTCCTGACTCAGTCCGGATAACGCCTCGGTGGTGTAGTTGTTTTCGGTGGTGTAGTAGGTTCTTTTGGCAAGGTCGATTCGGCTTGAATGCCAGTGTCGGGTTCATCTGGTTCCAGTATCACCGGATTGGAGGTAGATACAATGGGTATCTCTGCTTCATCATTAGGCGTATAGAGTTGTGGTGTAGGTTGTCCCTTTTCGGATGACTCTATGATCTGGTCAGCATGGCGCCTTATTATACTTTCTCCAATGTCCACGGTATACATCAGCGGTCCTAGTCGTGTGCAAATAGTTCCAGGCTGCCATTTCTCGGTACGGTAGTCCCGGGCCTTAACTTGTTGACCTATCTGGAAGGTTCTAGTTGGCCTTTCATTCATGCCTTGAAATTGCCGGTTCTCTACGTCCCTTCTGATGTTTGGCTTGATCAAATCCAGCCGGCATCTTAGTCTTCTATTGAAAAACATCATGGCGGGAGTTTGGTTTGTAACCACATGTGTTGCATTCCTGTACGCAAACAAGAAGTTATCTACCTTATGTTGTAGATTTATGTCTTCATTACCCATGGCCTTTATGGCCTTCTTGAAGGTCTGGACAAACCTTTCAGCTAATCCATTGGTGGCGGGATGGTATGGGGCGGACGTGTAGTGCTTAACCCCATTGTTTTTTTAAGAACTTCCTGAATTCTTCGGACACAAATTGCTGTCCATTATCAGAACAGATCTGTTCAGGCAGCCCATTCCTGGCAAATATGGTCCTTAATACTGTGATGGTTTTTTCCGTGGTGGTGGAGGACATCTTTATTACCTCCGGCCACTTGGAGTGTGCATCAACCGCGATTAAGAACATTGAGTCCATAAATGGACCAGCAAAGTCGATATGTACCCTTTGCCATGGAGATGAGGGCCACTCCCATGGATGTAGAGGGGCTTGTGGTGGGGCGTTTTGGACCTTCTGGCATCCTAGACAGCTCTTAGTCATTTCTTCGATGTCTCCATCAATACCTGGCCACCACACAAACGCTCTGGCTAGGTTCTTCATTTTCACTCCACCCAGATGCCCCTCGTGAAGCTCCTTTAGTACTTTATCCTGGAGTTTGGGTGGAATCACCACTCTGGATCCACACATCAAGGTTCCTCGGCACACTGACAGCTGTTCTCTTCTTTGCGAGAATGCTGGCAACAGTGGTTCACCATGTGCTGGCCATCCCTTCACCGTTAAATCGTAGACTCGTGAGAGAGTCGGGTCATTTCTCGTTTCCTTTTCAATGGTAGAATTTGTTACTGGTAGGCATTCCACTATGGTTGAGTGGAACATCTCCACTGGGTCCACTGTAGGTGCCTCTTCTACTGTTGGCAATGGTAGGCGCGATAAACCGTCAGCATTCCCATGCTGTTTTGATCCTTTGTATTCTATGTCATATTGGTGTGCCCCTAGGAAAAGGGACCACCTCTGTAGCCTTTGCGCTGTCATAATGGGAACGCCCTTTTTAGGGTTGAATATGGAGACGAGGGGTTGATGGTCAGTCAACAAGGTAAATTTTTGTCCGTGTAGGTAATGGTTGAATTTCTTCACTCCCCACACCAGGCTGAGTGCTTCCCTGTCGATCTGGGCATAGTTACGCTCAGCTGAGTTCAATGAGCGTGACGCAAAAGCTATCGGCCGCTCTGAGCCATCAGGAAATCTATGCAATAATACCGCTCCTGTGCCGTAAGGGGATGCATCGCACGCCAGTCTGATTGGCAGTGATGGGTTGTAATGAGCCAACACTTCCTTGGACGTGATCAAGCCTTTGCATTTATGGAAGGCACGTTTACAGTCTTCGCTCCATTTCCAAATTACTCCCGTTTGTAGCAGTGCGTTAAGAGGGTGCAGAACAGTTGACAAGTTCGGTAAAAATTTATGATAGTAATTTATCAATCCCAGGAACGACCTTAATTGTGAGACATTTTCAGGTGCTGGGGCTTTTATGACCGCTTCAATTTTTTTCAGGTGACTTATGCAACCCTTCTTCATTAATTATATGGCCACAATATGATATTTGTTTCTGGAAAAATTCGCACTTGGGGCGATTTGCTCGTAGGCCCCGTTCTCTCAGCCTAGTTGAACAGCTGCTCCAAATTGGCAAGGTGCTCGTTGTCCTTTTCTCCTGTTACAAGGATGTCGTCTAGGTAGCATTGAGCCCCCGGAATCCCTTGCAGGACTTGCTCCATAGCTCTTTGCCAGATAGCTGGAGCTGATGCTACTCCGAAAACCAGTCGATTGTACTGGTACAAGCCTTTGTGTGTGTTTATCGTGAGATACTTTTTAGAGGCCTCCTCAACCTCCATCTGCAGATAAGCCTGTGCCAAGTCAATTTTGGTGAAACGTTTCCCTCCGGATAGTGAGGCGAAAATATCTTCTATCCTCAGAAGAGGATACTGTACCGTGTGAAGGACCGGGTTTACAGTCACCTTGAAGTCCCCACAGATGCGAATTTTTCTCTGTTCTTCAGATTTATCATTATTCAATGTTTTCTTCATGACCGTGACGATGGGTGTTGCCCACGCGCTCCAATCTACCTTGGATAACACGCCTGCCTTTTCCAAATTCTCCAGCTCTGCCTCGACTGCTGGACGAATTGCGTATGGCACCGGCCTTGCCTTAAAAAACTTGGGAATTGCCGCATCTTCCACTTTTATTGAGGCGGTGACGCCTTTCAAGGTTCCTAGTTCCTGTTGAAACACTTCTTTGGCGTTGGCCAAGATGTCTTTCAATCGTTCAGGTATGACGTCATCATCATTTTTTTTCTTACTGGTCACCGTCAGTGCCTGAATGGAGTGCCAGTCTAAACGTATCTTCCTGATCCATTCACGTCCCAACAGCGGTGGACCACCATCTTGCAGAACGTATAAATACAACTTCTGTATTTCCTTGCCGTTGTATACAACAGGCACCCTTATTTTCCCTCTGGGGTATACTTTCTGCCCCGTATATGTCTTCAAGATAATGGATGTGTCTTTCAAAGGTGTGTGCGGAAATAGCCGCTCGTAATCCCGTCGACTTATGACGGTCAGAGCTGATCCTGTATCTAGCTCCATTTTAACTGGGGGCCCCGCTATCGTGAGGATAACCCAAATGGTCTGGTAATCTTCTTTGGCAATTACATTATGTAATTTGAGACAGCTTAGTCTCTTGTTTCCGGAGTCGCTATCGCTCTTCTGGTCTTCGGAGCTACTGTCTGTCATCATTTGTACCTTTCTGTACTTTTCCTTATTGATTTTTTTCTGTCAGTGGATTTTTTGTTTCCAGATCGGCATACACGTGCAATGTGTCCCATCTTTCCGCATTGCCTGCATGCTTTGTCCTTGAACCAGCAGTCCCTCTGGTCATGGGTGGATCTGCTGCAGCGATAACATCTCTCGAAACCCCGTGTCATTTCATGGGTGCCGTAGTCCTGTGGCTTTTGCTGTATCTCTGCAGCTCCTCTTGCTGCTGCTTCGTATGATACAGCCACACTGAAAGCCTTGTCCAGTGTCAAATCTTTCTCAGAAAGTAGCCTTTTCTGTGTTCCTTCACTTAGGAGACTGCAGACGAATTTGTCTCGTAGAGAATCTGCCAGTCCTGCCCCGAATTGGCAGTGCTTTGACAGCTTTCTTAATTCGGTGAGGTAATCAGCGTTACTTTCATTCTTGTGCTGATTCCTCCAGAAGAATTTGAATCGTTCCGCTATCAGCAGCGGTGTTGGGTTTAAGTGCTCCTGTAGGGTATCAACAATCTCCTTAAAATTCTTGTCCATCGGTTTGGTTGGAGTGATTAAGTTTCGTAACAGCCCGTATGTCCTTGCGCCCATCAGATTTAGAAGTACCGATGCCTTTTTATCATCCTCTACTTCATTCACTGTGCAATACACCTCCACTCTTTCCACATATGTGGTCCAATCCTCTATATCACTATCGAAAGCAGTAATATTGCCAGTCTTAGGCATCCTGAAAATCAAAAATGGCGCCTCCCGCGCTTTCCTTTCTTCCCTGCCGAGAAAAAAATGGCGCCTCCCGCGCTTTCCCGCCGCTGCCGCTGCTGACAACGCTGTTCTCCGCAGTTTTTATTTACACAGATATTTTTAATAGTTGGAGACTCATTCCCGCCGGACTCTCTGGGACGTTTCCCTCCCTCTGCTTGGTCCGAACGCCGACCTGCTTTGCAGCGCCGGCCGTCTCCCGAGTGCTCCACCCTCCGTCTCTGTTTGCCTCCGCCTTCCAACTTGTTGCTCGGCCCCGCTGCAGAGCCACCCGATCGAGCCCCAGCCCGCCGACCAGGAAGGATTAGTGCAGTACCTGCCACCAGCCCGGCTAGCTGGTGAAACCACAGTTTTTCTTTTTTTTTTCTTTTTTTTTTCTTCGACCTTCGTCTGAGGACTCGATCTCCTTGAGGTGCTGCCGAATTGCAGGTAAGTCCGTTTCCAATTCGTCGCCACTGTTGTATCCGTGTGTTAATGGAGACACGGAATGCAGGAGTTGGTTTAACAGGTGTTTACTGAACAAAGTCTGGGGGTGAACTAAAAGATACAAGACACTATACAGGTTTATATACCCGAGTGGTCACTACCGGTATTACAGTACACAGGGGCTCTTAAAGGTACATACACTACAGAGTAGATTGGGACTCTACTCATTGGAGTTCAGAAGAATGAGAGGCGATCCTATTGAAACATATAAGATTGTGAAGGGGTTGGATCAGGTGGATGCGGGGAGGATGTTCCCGATGATGGGTGAAACTAGAACTAGGGAGCATAGTCTTAGAATAAGGGGCTGCTCTTTCAAAACTGAGATGAGGAGGAACTACTTCACTCAGAGGGTGGTAGGTCCATGGAATATGCTGCCCCAAAAAGCTGTAGAAGCTACATCATTACATAAATTTAAAACAGAAATAGACAGTTTCCTAGAAGTAAAGGGAATACGGGGAGCGGGCAGGAATTTGGACATGAGTCTAGGTTCAGATCGGACATGGCCCTGTGGGTAGCGGAGAGGGCCCAGGGGCCGTGTAGCCTGATCCTGCTCCTATTTCGTGTGTCTAAATCTGTTAGATTCAGGAGATGGTTCTGTGATAGTAGATTGGCGGTTAGGATCAGATCAGCCATGCTCTTATTGAATGGCGGAGCAGGCTCGAGGGGCCGATTGGCCTACTCCTGCTCCTATTTCTTATGTTCTTATGTATTACTGTGCACACTTCACACACAGTATTACTGTGCACACTTCAAACACACAGTATTAGTGTGCACACTTCACACAGTATTACTGTGCACATTTCACACACACAGTATTACTGTGCACACTTCGCACACAGTATTACTGTGCACACTTCACAAACAATATTACTGTGCACACTTCACACAGACAGTATTACTGTGCACACTTCCCACACACAGTATTACTTTGCACACTTCACATAGGCAGTGTTACTGTGTAAACTTCACACACAGTATTATTGTGCACACTTCACACACACAGTATTACTGTGCACACTTCACACACACAATTACTGTGCACACTTCACACATGCAGTAATACTGTGCACACTTCCCACACACAGTATTACTGTGCACACTTCACATATGCAGTATTACAGTGTAAACTTCACACACAGTATTACTGTGCACACTGCGCACACCCATTATTGCTGTGCACACTTCCCACACACAGTATTATTGTGCACACTTCACACACACAATTACTGTGCACACTTCACACATGTAGTAATACTGTGCACACTTCCCACACACAGTATTACTGTGCACACTTCACATACGCAGTATTACAGTGTAAACTTCACACACAGTATTACTGTGCACACTGCACACACTCAGTATTGCTGTGCACACTTCCCACACACAGTATTATTGTGCACACTTCACACACACACTATTACTGTGCACACTTCACACACAGTGGGCCAGAAATTCCAGGCCAGAAGCTTAAGTACGGTTGGCTTACTCACGCTTCTGGCCGTTGGAAATGCCGGCGTTCAACATGAACAGCGCATGCGGGGAACGCCGGCATTTCCAGACCTCGAGCGCGTGCGACTGCACAGGCAGCGCTTGCGCAGTGAACTTCGTGGATTTCATTCATGAAATCCGTGAGGTTAAGTCCTTAGAAGTTACACTGAAAAAAAGCAAGTGTAAAGTGGTTCATTGGCTGCGGAGGAAGATATATTTTTATCGTGGAGCTTTTGAAATGCAATATTTTTGTTTGGGAAAGGGAGGGAAGTTATTTTAAGAAATTTTAAGTAAGTTTTAAAGTTAAAATTTGTTTTTTTTTAAAGGGTTTTCAGAACGGTAGGTAGAAGGAGCAATTGTGGCTGTGTGAATGGAATGTGAGAATGAGTTATGTATGTATGTCCACATATATTCCTTTACGTATATGTATGTATGTTTTATATTCCTTTACTATGAATGTATGTTTTTAATTATGATTTTCCAATAAGTTACTTTCTCTGAAAGTCATAATTAAATAATACATTCATACACATAAGTAAAGGAATATATACAGACATACATACTTTCAGAAGCTCCACGATAAGAAATATCTTCCTCCGCAGCCTCTGTAGCAACTGTACCCATGCTTTTTTCATGTGTAAGTTGTAATGACTGGACCTCACTGAAAGCATTAATGAAAGCGGCGAATTATACTGCGCACGCGCTGCATGTGCAGTCGCATGCGTTCTGCCTCTGAACCCCTTCGTTCAGAGGACAGGAAATGCCGGTTTTCCCCACATGCACTGTGCATGCTGAAAACCGGCATTTCATCCGGCCAGATGCGTAAGTACCCCGACCGTACTAGCGCATTTGGAAGGGAATTATTGGGCCAACATTTTACATGTCAATAAAATAAAAAATTTAACACTTGCACGACTTGCCCCCTCGCATCTGCGACTGAGGGTCCAAGGAGGTGCATTGCGCAAGAGGTCATCATCGGACGTATCCTCACACTGTTCCCTTTGGGGAACTGTATGAAGTGGTGGAAGGATTTATGGCCGTGATTAACGCTCATTCCGTGACCGTAACCATCTTTGAACCAGCCATTAGGGTGGTTAGTCCTATGGCGGGAGGGTTTTACGGGCTCCCACAACCCATCTGAGGGTGGGGGGGGCCACCAACACCCGCAGACGCAAGTATCCCGCTGGATGTCCACCCAGAATTTAAAGTTGGAGCTCCGACTCCACTTGCCGGGACTGTCTGGAGTGGGGTTCAAAACCCTACTCCTTCTGGCCCAGCGGCGGGGATGCTTACTGCTACGCAAAAGGCCCACTCCGCACAAAAGGTGACACCCATACGTTTCCTGCGCCTTTTCCCTCCCCGTGACTGGAGCCCTATGCTGCCATTTCACGTTGCTAATCGGATTGGGCGTTTGTCATAGCGGTAGGATCCCCGCCGCTGGGCCAGATCAGGGTAGGGTTTCGAACCCCGCTCCAGACAGTCCCGGCAAGTGGAGTCGGAGCTCCGGCTCTAAATTCTGGGTTGACATCCAGTGGGATATTTGCGTCCGTGGGTGTGGGTGGCCCCCCCTCCTTGTATAGCTTGTGGGAGCCCGTAAAACCCTCCCGCCATAGGACTAACCGCCCTAATGGCTGGTTCAAAGATGGTTACGGTCACGGAATGAGCATTAATCACGGCCATAAATCCTTCCACCACTTCATACAGTTCCCCAAAGGGAACAGTGTGAAGACACGTATGACGACGACATTGCTAAATAAATAAATGGAATTAAAAAAATTCTTTTAGGGCTTTTAAAAGTCTTTAAATTGCTTTAATTCTCTTTAAAACTACTTCAGATTACTCAAAATAATGTAAACATTTCAAAAAGTTTATAAAAGTTACCAAAATCTTCAAAAAACTTCCAAAAACCTATTTAAACTGCTGCTTTGCATGTAAAAAAGCAAAGCAGCTTGACAGAAACATTGGGGGCGTGTCCAGTGAAACTGAGACCTCAAGGGGCGTGTCTCACTTACACTGCACACTCCTGGGTCCGCGCTGGTTGCACTCCTGGGCGGCGTGACGTCATACGCTGCCCGGGAATGTGCTTTCTATTTCTCCAAGTTCAGGCGTCCCAGAAGCTGATCGGCAGGAGCGCGGGGTAAGTGCAAATATGGGGCTTGCACGCGCTGCAAGCCCCGTTCTGGAATTTCTGGCCCAGTATTACTGTGCACACTTCACACACAGTATTACTGTGCATACTTCATACACACAGTATTACTATGCACACTTCACACACAGTTTTACTGAGCACACTTCATACATACAATTAATGTGCACACTTCACTCACACATTATTACTATGCACACTTCACACACAGTATTACTGTGCACACTTCACGTACACAGTATTACTATGCACACTTCACTCACAGTATTACTGTGCACACTTCCCACACACAGTATTACTGTGCACACTTCACACACAGTATTACTGTGCACACGTTGCACGCACAATTACTGTGCACACTTCTCACACAGTATTACTGTGCAGACTTCACACACAGTATTACTGAGCACACTTCACACACACAGTATTACTGTGCACACTTAACACACACAGTATTATTGTGCACACTTCACACACACAGTATTACGGTGCACACTTCACACACACAGTATTACTGTGCACGCTTCCTACACACAGTGTTACAGTGCACACTTCTCATACACAATATTACTGTGCACACTTCACACACAGTATTACTGTGCACACTTCACACACACAGTATTACTGTGCACACTTCACACAGACAGTATTACTTTACACACTGCACACACAGTTTTACCGTGCACACTTCACACACACAATATTACTCTGCAAACATCACACACACAATATCACTGTGCACACTTCACACACAATATTACTATGCACACTTCACACACACAATATTACTGTGCACACTTCACACACACAGTATTACTGTGCACACTTCACATATGTAGTATTACTGTGTAAACTTCACACACAGTATTAATGTGCACACTTTACACACACAGTATTACTGTGCACACTTCCCACACACAGTATTACTGTGCACACTTCACACACAATATTACAATGCACACTTCACACACACTATTACTGTGCACACTTCACACACACAGTGTTACTGTGCACATTTCACACACAGTTTTACTGTGCACACTTCACACACAGTATTACTGTGCACACTGCACACACTCAGTATTGCTGTGCACACTTCCCACACACAGTATTATTGTGCACACTTCACACACACAATTACTGTGCACACTTCACACATGCAGTAATACTGTGCACACTTCCCACACACAGTATTACTGTGCTCACTTCACACACACAGTATTACAGTGTAAACTTCACACACAGTATTACTGTGCACACTGCACACACTCAGTATTGCTGTGCATACTTCCCACACACAGTATTATTGTGCACACTTCACACACACAGTATTACTGTGCACACTTCACACACAGTATTACTGGGCACACTTCACACACACAGTATTACTGTGCACACTTCACACACAGTATTACTGTGCATACTTCACACACACAGTATTACTATGCACACTTCACTCACAGTTTTACTGAGCACACTTCATACATACAATTAATGTGCACACTTCACTCACGCATTATTACTATGCACACTTCACACACAGTATTACTGTGCACACTTCACGTACACAGTATTACTATGCACACTTCACTCACAGTATTACTGTGCACACTTCCCACACACAGTATTACTGTGCACACTTCACACACAGTATTACTGTGCACACGTTGCACACACAATTACTGTGCACACTTCTCACACAGTATTACTGTGCAGACTTCACACACAGTATTACTGAGTACACTTCACACACACAGTATTACTGTGCACACTTAACACACACAGTATTATTGTGCACACTTCACACACACAGTATTACGGTGCACACTTCACACACACAGTATTACTGTGCACGCTTCCCACACACAGTGTTACAGTGCACACTTCACACACACAGTATTACTGTGCACACTTCACACACAGTATTACTGTGCACACTTCACACACACAGTATTACTGTGCACACTTCACACAGACAGTATTACTTTACACACTGCACACACAGTTTTACCGTGCACACTTCACACACACAATATTACTGTGCAAACATCACACACACAATATCACTGTGCACACTTCACACACAATATTACTATGCACACTTCACACACACAGTATTACTGTGCACACTTCACACACACAGTATTACTGTGCACACTTCACATATGTAGCATTACTGTGTAACCTTCACACACTGTATTAATGTGCACACTTTACACACACAGTATTACTGTGCACACTTCCCACACACAGTATTACTGTGCACACTTATCACACAGTATTACTGTGCACTCTTCACACACACAGTATTACTGTGCACACTTCACACACAATATTACAATGCACACTTCACACACACTATTACTGTGCACACTTCACACACACAGTGTTACTGTGCACATTTCACACACAGTTTTACTGTGCACACTTCACAACAGTATTACTGTGCACACTTCACACACATTATTGCTGTGCACACTTCACACACACAGTATTAGTGTGCACACTTCCCACAGTATTACTGTGCACACTTCCCACACACAGTATTACTGTGCACACTTTTCATACAGTATTACTGTGCACTCTTCACACACACAGTATTACTGTGCACACTTCACACACAATATTACAATGCACACTTCACACACAGTATTACTGTGCACACTTCACACACAGTATTACTGTACACACTTCACACACTTTATTACCGTGCACACTTCACACACACAGTATTATTGTGCACACTTCACACACGCATTATTACTGTGCACAATTTACACACACTGTATTAATGTGCACATTTCACACACAGTATTACTGTGCACACTTCACACACACAGCATTATTGAGCACACTTCATATACAGTATTACGGTGCGCACTTCACACACAGCATTACTGTGCACACTTCACACACACAGCATTACTGTGCACACTTCACGCACACAGTATTACGGTGTACACTTCACACACAGCGTTAGTGCGCACATTTCACACACACAGTATTACTGTGCACACTTCACACACACAATATTACAGTGCGCACTTCACACACACAGTATTACTGTGCACACTTCACACACACTGTGTTACGGTGCACACTTCACACACACTGTATTACTGTGCACACTTCACGCACACAGTATTACTGTGCACACTTCACACAGACAGTATTACTTTACACACTGCACACAGTTTTACCGTGCACACTTCACTCACACAGTATTACTATGCACATTCACTTACACAGTATTACTATGCACACTTCACTCACAGTATTACTGTGCACACTTCCCACACACAGTATTACTGTGCACACTTCACACACAGTATTACTGTGCACACGTTGCACACACAATTACTATGCACACTTCTCACACAGTATTACTGTGCACACTTCATGCACAGTATTACTGAGCACACTTCACACACACAGTATTACAGTGCACACTTATCACACACAGTATTACTGTGCACACTTCACACACACAGTATTACTATGCACACTTCACACACACAGTATTACTGTGCACACTTCACACACACAGTATTACGGTGCACACTTCACACACACAGTATTACTGTGCACGCTTCCCACACACAGTATTACGGTGCACACTTCACACACACAGTATTACTGTGCACACTTCACACACGGTATTACCGTGCACACTTCACACACACAGTATTACTGTGCACACTTCACACAGACAGTATTACTTTACACACTGCACACACAGTTTTACCGTGCACACTTCACACACACAATATTACTGTGCAAACTTCACACACACAATATCACTGTGCACACTTCACACACAATATTACTATGCACACTTCACACACACAGTATTACTGTGCACACTTCACACACACAGTATTACTGTGCACACTTCACATATGTAGTATTACTGTGTAAACTTCACACACAGTATTACTGTGCACACTTTACACACACAGTATTACTGTGCACGCTTCCCACACACAGTGTTACAGTGCACACTTCACACACACAGTATTACTGTGCACACTTCACACACAGTATTACTGTGCACACTTCACACACACAGTATTACTGTGCACACTTCACACAGACAGTATTACTTTACACACTGCACACACAGTTTTACCGTGCACACTTCACACACACAATATTACTGTGCAAACATCACACACACAATATCACTGTGCACACTTCACACACAATATTGCTATGCACACTTCACACACACAGTATTACTGTGCACACTTCACACACACAGTATTACTGTGCACACTTCACATATGTAGTATTACTGTGTAAACTTCACACACAGTATTAATGTGCACACTTTACACACACAGTATTACTGTGCACACTTCCCACACACAGTATTACTGTGCACACTTATCACACAGTATTACTGTGCACTCTTCACACACACTGTATTACTGTGCACACTTCACACACAATATTACAATGCACACTTCACACACAGTATTACTGTGCACACTTCACACACACAGTGTTAATGTGCACATTTCACACACAGTTTTACTGTGCACACTTCACACACAGTATTACTGTGCACACTTCACACACATTATTGCTGTGCACACTTCACACACACAGTATTAGTGTGCACACTTCACACAGTATTACTGTGCACACTTTCACACACACAGTATTACTGTGCACACTTCCCACACACAGTATTACTGTGCACACTTATCACACAGTATTACTGTGCACTCTTCACACACACAGTTTTACCGTGCACACTTCACACACACAGTATTACTGTGGGGTACCACAGGGATCGGTGCTGGGTCCCTTGCTGTTTGTGGTCTACATTAATGACTTGGATATGAATGTAAAGGGTATGATCAGTAAGTTCGCGGATGATACAAAAATTGGTAGGGTGGTAAATAGCGAGGAGGGTAGCCTCAGTCTGCAGGACGATATAGATGGGTTGGTCAGATGGGCGGAACAGTGGCAAATGGAATTTAACCCGGAAAAGTGCGAGGTGATGCACTTTGGGGGGACTAACAAGGCAAAGGAATACACAATGAATGGAAAGACCCTAGGCAAGACGGAGGGTCAGAGGGATCTGGGTGTGCAAGTACACAGATCCCTGAAGGCGGCGGAACAGGTGGATAAGGTGGTAAAAAAGGCATATGGGATACTTGCCTTCATTAGCCGAGGCATTGAATATAAGAGCAAGGAGGTTATGATGGAGCTGTATAAAACACTGGTTAGGCCACAGCTGGAATACTGTGTGCAGTTCTGGTCGCCACACTACAGGAAGGATGTGATCGCGTTAGAGAGGGTGCAGAGGAGGTTCACCAGGATGTTACCAGGGCTGGAGCGCTTCAGCTATGAAGAGAGACTGGGCAGATTGGGTTTGTTTTCCTTGGAGCAGAGGAGGCTGAGGGGGGACATGATTGAGGTGTACAAAATTATGAGGGGCATAGATAGGATGGATGCTGAGGAGCTTTTTCCCTTAGTAGAGGGGTCAATAACTAGGGGGCATAGATTCAAGGTAAAGGGCGGGAGGTTTAGAGGGGATTTGAGAAAGAACTTTTTCACCCAGAGGGTGGTTGGAGTCTGGAACTCACTGCCTGAAAGGGTTGTGGAGGCAGAAACCCTCACAACATTTAAGAAGCATTTGGATGTGCACTTGAAATGCCATAGCTTACAAGGCTACGGGCCAAATGCTGGAATATGGGATTAGATTAGACAGGGCTTGATGGCCGGCGCGGACACGATGGGCCGAAGGGCCTCTATCCGTGCTGTATTACTCTATGACTCTATGACTCTATGACAGTATTACTGTGCACACTTCACACACAGTGGCCTAGAAATTCATTAAGGCGCTGCCAGCTTTGCAGCCAGTTACCGCCTAAAGAGGGCTTCTGCGCCAAAAATGAGTTTGCGCTGATATTCAGCGCAGCGGTATTGGCGGCGGTAGCCGTTAGCGCTGCGCCAGCACCGATGACGTCATCGGTGTGCGCAGTGCCCCGGTTCCGCCCTGAAACCGGCCCGATCCCCATATTTAGTTGCGGCCGCCTCTTCCGCAGCGGCCGCAAACAGCGACCAGAAAACGGGGCCGTACTCTAGCCTTAGTGGGGCACATTAAGGTGGAGGTGCGGCCGGCCGCATTTTCGGTGGCCGCCTGCCTGCACCTCCTTCCCCGGCCTCCTCCACCCCCCCCCCCGCGGCATTGCCGGCTGCTTTCCGCGAACCTGGCTCTTCTCCGAGGTGCTGGGCTCATTTGCCGGCACACTCCAGCGGCGATCTCCCCGTTGCAGGCAGCTCCCCCTTAAGAGAAGGAGGAGGCCTGCAGTACCGCAGCCTGCCGCGGCGCCAAGAGCGCTGAAATTCAGTTTCAGCGCCCCAAGCGGAGGCGGGCACACCCTGGAATAGCGCCCGGTTCCGGATTGGGGCGCAGAAGCCGAATATCTGACGGTCGCAAATGGCTCCGCGCCCAGCGGTAACTTTTGGGCGCTAGCCAGCTGGGCGCCCCTAACTGAATTTCTAGGCCAGTATTACTGTGCACACTTCACACACTTTATTACCGTGCACACTTCACACACACAGTATTATTGTGCACACTTCACACACGCATTATTTCTGTGCACAATTCACACACACTGTATTAATGTGCACATTTCACACACAGTATTACTGTGCACACTTCACACACACAGCATTATTGAGCACACTTCATATACAGTATTACGGTGCGCACTTCACACACAGCATTACTGTGCACACTTCACACACACAGCATTACTGTGCACACTTCATGCACACAGTATTACGGTGCACACTTCACACACACAGCATTACTGTGCACACTTCACACACACAGTATTACTGTGCACACTTCACGCACACAGTATTACGGTGCACACTTCACACACACAGCATTAGTGTGCACATTTCACACACACAGTATTACTGTGCAGACTTCACACACACAATATTACAGTGCGCACTTCACACACACAGTATTACTGTGCACACTTCACACACACAGTATTACTGTGCACACTTCACACACACAGCATTACTGTGCACCCTTCACACACACAGTATTACTGTGCACACTTCACTCACAGTATTACTGTGCACACTTCCCACACACAGTATTACTGTGCACAATTCACACACAGTATTACTGTGCACACTTCACACACAGTATTACTGTGCACACTTCACACACTTTATTACCATGCACACTTCACACACACAGTATTATTGTGCACACTTCACACACGCATTATTACTGTGCACAATTCACACACACTGTATTAATGTGCACATTTCACACACAGTATTACTGTGCACACTTCACACACACAGCATTATTGAGCACACTTCATATACAGTATTACGGTGCGCACTTCACACACAGCATTACTGTGCACACTTCACACACACAGCATTACTGTGCACACTTCACGCACACAGTATTACGGTGCACACTTCACACACACAGCATTAGTGTGCACATTTCACACACACAGTATTACTGTGCAGACTTCACACACACAATATTACAGTGCGCACTTCACACACACAGTATTACTGTGCACACTTCACTCACACAGTATTACTGTGCACACTTCACACACACAGTATTATTGTGCACACTTCACACATGCAGTATTACTGTGCACAATTCACACACACAGTATTAATGTGCACATTTCACACACAGTATTACTGTGCACACTTCACACACACAGCATTATTGTGCGCACTTCATATACAGTATTACGGTGCACATTTCACACACAGCATTACTGTGCACACTTCACACACACAGCATTACTGTGCACACTTCACACACACAGCATTAGTGTGCACACTTCACACACACAATATTACAGTGCGCACTTCACACACACAATATTACTGTGCACACTTCACACACACAGTATTACTGTGCACACTTCACACACACAGCATTACCGTGCACACTTCACACACACAGTATTACTGTGCACACTTCACACACAGTATTACTGTGCACACTTCACACCCAGTACTACTGTGCAAAGTTCACACACACAGTATTACTGTGCACACTTCACACACAATATTACCGTGCACACTTCAGACACACAGTATTACTGTGCACACTTCAAACACACAGTATTACTGTGCACACTCCACAGACACAGTATTACAGTGCACACTTCACACACACAATATTACAGTGCACACTTCACACACACAGTATTACTGTGCACACTTCACACACACAGCATTACTGTGCACACTTCACACACACAGTATTGCTGTGCGCACTTCAGACACACAGCATCATTGTGCACACCACACACACGGTATTAATGTGCACATTTCACACACAGTATTACTGTGCACACTTCACACACACAGCATTATTGTGCACACTTCACACATGCAGTATTACTGTGCACACTTCACACACAGTATTATTGTAAACACTTCATATATACATTATTACGGTGCACACTTCACACACAGCATTACTGTGCACACTTCAGACACACAGGCCTAGAAATTCAGTATAGCCACGTTTGGGGCGCTACAGTCGGGCAGCCGCTAAAGTTTGCGCCCGGCGCAAGTTCGCGCCACCTTCGCCGATATTCAGTCGCATCGCCCCAAGAGTTTGCTGCTGCGCTAAAACAGGCGACGCACAACTATCATTAGGCGCTAAGCCAGCGGTCCGGGGCGATACCCCCGAGGGCGGGCGCAGCGCAGGTGCGGCGAGTTGCTGATTGACGGCAGACACTCTGGCACCGGTCAGCTCTTAAAGGGGGAGGGTGGACTTGTCTGGCTGCCATGCCCTGCGCACTGCAGCCCTGAAGCAAGGCCTGACCAATGCTGGTTCATCAGTTCTACGCCCTGGACCATGGGGAAGCCCGCTATTCTTCCAAATCCCATTGTACGCTCTTGCTGCTTGTCCAGGGTCATGGGGAAGGAGATGTACTGACGTCTCCTTCTGAAAAGGGCATTGTTCACCTGTCGGATGCAGCAATGTACCGCGAACTGGGAGATGTTGGCAATGTCCCCAGTAGCGGACTG
The DNA here is from genome assembly GCF_052327205.1 of Somniosus microcephalus. NCBI lineage: Eukaryota > Metazoa > Chordata > Chondrichthyes > Squaliformes > Somniosidae > Somniosus > Somniosus microcephalus. The sequence goes on along the minus strand of NC_140991.1, from coordinate 56,432,085 downwards.
GAAGGAGCCGGTGGCATAGAAGTTGAGAGCCACCGTCACCTTCACTGCCACCGACAGAGACGTCCTGCTCCTCAGCTGTGGCTGCAGATCTCTGTGAAGCAGGTGGCAGATCTCAGTGACCACCTCCCTTCTGAATCGCAGCCTCCGAACACACTGCTCCTCAGACATGTTCAGATATGAGAACTGCTGGCGGTATACCCTGGGTGGGTAAGGCCTCCTGTGCCGACACCTGTTGGCCCTTCTCCGTCTGGCCATGACTGGCACTCTCTCACGGTGTCTCTGATCCCTTTGAATGCAATGCAGAAAGCCAACGTTTCCACCCATTGTAGCCCCCATTACAGTATATGTGGCGACTCAAGGCTATGGCACTGAAAGTGAAATCCAAGTGCAAAGCTCTGGCCTGAAGCCAGAAGTACCTGTGCGAGTGCTGAGTCAAAGCAGAAAGCTCTCTGCCTTTGTCTCTCACACAGAAGGATTGGCACAAAATGGCTGTCACTTATAATGCAGGAGGAGTCCCCTTTAAATAGCGCCCCCCGCACCCCGCAGCGACTGGGAACCGTTCCCCTCTACCAGTCGCTGGGGGCGCCAGGCGCAAAGAAGGGCGGCGCCACTGAAGTTCCGGTTTGGGGCGCACAAAGGGCGTTGCACGATGAAATGACATCAGGATCTGTGCGCGCAGCTGAGCGCGAGCAAAGACTTTGCGCCGACGCTAAATCTCTAGTGAAGTTGGGGAGAGGCGCAGATCGTGCTGCGCCCAGCCGCTAGCCGCCTAGCGCCCAACATCTCCTCCTAAGGCGCTACCGGCTGGCGCAAGCAACTGAATTTCTAGGCCACAGTATTACGGTGCACACTTCACATACAGTATTACTGTGCACACTTCACACACACAGCATTACTGTGCACACTTCATATACACAGTATTACTGTGCACACTTCACACACAGTATTATTGTGCACACTTCATATATACAGTATTACGGTGCACACTTCACACACAGCATTACTGTGCACACTTCAGGCACACAGTATTGCGGTGCACACTTCACACACAGTATTACTGTGCACACTGCACACACACAGCATTACTGTGCACACTTCATATACACAGTATTACTGTGCACACTTCACCTACACAGTATTACTGTGCACACTTCACATACACAGCATTACTCTGCACACTTCACACACATAGTATTACTGTGCACACTTCACACACACAGTATTACTGTGCACACTTCACACACACAGTATTACTGTGCACACTTCACACACAGTATTACTGTGTACACTTCCCACACAGAGTATTACTGTGCACACTTCAAACACACTGTGTTACGGTGCACACTTCACACACACAGTATTACTGTGCACACTTCACACACACTATTACGGTGCACACTTCCCACACAGAGTATTACTGTGCACACTTCACAAGCACTATTATGGTGCACACTTCGTACACACAGTATTACTGTGCACACTTCACACACACAGTATTACTGTGCGCACTTCACACACACGGTATTGCTGTGCACACTTCATATACAATATTACTGTGCACACTTCACACACACACAGTATTACTGTGCACACTTCACACACACAGTTTTACTGTGCACACTTCACACACACGGTATTGCTGTGCACACTTCATATACAATATTACTGTGCACACTTCACACACACACACAGTATTACAGTGCACACTTCACACACAGTATTACTATGCACACTTCACACACACAATATTACTGTGTACCCTTCACACATGCATTATTACTGTGCACACGTCACACACTGTATTACTGTGCACACTTCACACACACAGTATTACTGTGCCCACCTCACACACAGTATCACTGTGCACACTTCATATACACAGTATTGCGTTGCACACTTCGCACACACAGTATTGCTGTGCACACTTCACACACACAGTATTACGGTGCACACTTCACATACAGTATTGCTGTGCACACTTCACACACAATATTGCTGTGCACACTTCACACACACAGTATTACGTTGCACACTTCATATACACAGTATTACGTTTCACACTTCATATACACAGTATTATGTTGCACACTTCACACACACAGTATTACGTTGCACCCTTCATATACACAGTATTACGTTGCACACTTCATATACACAGTATTATGTTGCACACTTCAAACACACAGTATTATGTTGCACACTTCATATACACAGTATTATGTTGCACACTTCATATTCACAGTATTATGTTGCACACTTCACACACAGTATTACTTTGCACACTTCACACACAATTTTGCTGTGCACACTTCACACACACATTATTACGTTGCACACTTCATATACACAGTATTACATTGCACACTTCAAATACACAGTATTATGTTGCACACTTCATGTACAGTATTACTGTACACACTTCAGACACGTTATTACTGTGCACATTTCACACACACAGTGATGTAATAAGACTCACTACGCACTTGGTTCGAGTATAAAGCAAGGCTTTAATCAACTTGTTTCAAAACATGGAGGTCTAGTTGTACTTCACTAGTTCCTGTCTTACAAAATGTCCCTGGGCAAGCTGGGCCCATGCCCGAGTATTTATACTCCTTGGACGGCGCCACCAGCTGGCCGTCCAGTGTTATTTCATGAGTCGTTTCTTCATGATGATGAGATTTATAACATTCTATCTGCCTAAAATATTTGGAAGTCCGACGACTTCCTCCTAACGGACTAGGCGGACCACGAATAGCCTCAGTCTTTTAGATCTTTGTTTATGGCTGGAAGGCACGTCTACCCCGACCGTGTCTTGGTCGCTGGACCGCTTGATCCATACTGGTAGATCGACAGGGCCCGTGTCGCCTTGATTGACCTGAGGGAGACTCGGGAGATCGTGACTCCGGGTGCAGGTCCCCACAGGTGCAGAGCTAGCTTCATTTTGTTTGATAGCCGGGGATTGACCAGTGTCCTGGCTTCGGGTGGCTATCCCACGGGGAGCACTCGGCTCCCTGAGTGGATCCGGTGGGGTTGCCGGCAGATCTCTTGATGTCCCAGGTAGGGCGTCATCTTCAAAAGAGCGCAGAGTGTTTTTGATGATCGGACGAATCTTCGGTGCAGCACGGGGCCAGGAGCTGCCAACCATGACGGTAGAGACGTCCCATGGGTGGAGCGACGCTGGAAGCTGAAGAATCGCTCGTGAGGTGTGACATTGGTAGAAGTAGAAAGGAGAGACCTGATGGAATGCAACGCATCAGGGAGCATAGTTTCCCACTGCTGGTCTGGTAGATTGCGGAACTCAGCGCAAGACGAACAGCGTTCCAAATGATAGCATTGTATCTCTCAACCTGTCCGTTACCGATGGGATGGTACGGTGTCGTTTTACTTGTGGCAATTCCCCGTTGGGAGAGATAACTTTTGAGTTCACTTGACATGAAGGAGGGACCCCGATCAGAGTGGATGAAATTGGCCGTACCGCAAAGGGAAAAGACTTGATCAAGGCATTTGATCACTGTGGAAGCAAGCATATTGGGACAGGGGAAAGCAAAGGGAAAGCGTGAATATTCGTCCACCATAGTAAGTAAGTAGGTGTTTCGCGTTGAGGAAGGCAATGGCCCTTTAAAGTCAATGCTGAGTCGCTGCATAAGCTGCATAGCATGTATAAGCGAGCCATCCGATGGACGGAAGAATTGCGGTTTTAATTCCGCACAAATTCTACAGGAGGAGCATGTTCTTTTCACATATTCTGTAGAAAATGGGAGATATTTAGATCGCACAAAGTGCAACATACGGGTAACGCCAGGGTGGCATAAGTCAGTATGAAGATCCGCATGAGTCGAAGTTGATATAGAAGAGCAGAATGCCCGCGTGAGGGTATCCGGGGCCACATTCTCTTTGCCGGGTCGATAATGTATGGTGTATCCAAAGGTGGCCAATTCCATCCTCCAGAGTTGTATTTTGTTATTCTTGATCTTAGTGCGTTTCCGGTTATCCAGCATAAAGGCCAAGGCGCTGATCGGTTATAAGTGTGAAATGGCGACGAGCAAGAAAATGACTCCATTTACGTACAGCTTCGATGATGGCTGTAGTCTCCTTCTCGACAGGAGGATAATGGAGCTCACTACCCTGCAAAGTTCTGGACAGAAATGCAACAGGTCGACCACCTTGATTCAAAGCAGCAGAGATCGCCACATCTGATGCATCGCACTCGACCACGAAAGGAAGATTTTCATCAATGGAACAAAGCGTGACTTTATCCAGTTAACATAGAAACATAGAAGATAAGAGCAGGAGTAGGCCATTCAGCCCTTCGAGCCTGCTCCGCCATTTAATGCGATCATGGCAGATCATCCAAATTCAGTACCCTGTCCCTGCTTTCTCCTCATACCCCTTGATCCCTTTAGCCTTAAGAAATATATCCAACTCCTTCTTGAATATATTTAATGACTTGGCCTCTACTGCCTTCTGTGGTAGAGAATTCCACAGGTTCACCACTCTCTGGGTGAAGAAATTCCTCCTCATTTCTGTCCTAAATGGCCTACCCCTTATCCTTAGACTGTGACCCCTGGTTCTGGACTCGCCGACCATCGGGAACATCCTTCCAGCATCTAGTCTGTCCAGTCCTGTCAGAGTTTTATAAGTTTCAATGAGATCCCCTCTCATTCTTCTAAACTCCAGCGAGTATAAGCCCAATCAACCCAATCTCTCCTCATACGTCATTCCTGCCATCCCAGGTATCAGCCTGGTGAATCTTCGCTGAACTCCTTCCGTGGCAAGAACATCCTTCCTCAGATAAGGCGACCAAAACTGCACACAATACTCAAGATGTGGTCTCACCAAGGCCCTGTACAACTGCAGCAAGACATCCTTGTTCCTGTACTCAAACCCTCTCGCTGCAAAGGCCAACATACCATTTGCCTTCTTAACCGCCTGCTGCACCTGCATGCTTACCTTCAGCGACTGGTACACAAGGACACCCAGGTCTCGTTGCACTTCCCCTTCTCCCAATCTATTGCCATTCAGATAATAATCTGCCTTCCTGTTTTTGCCACCAAAGTGGATAACCTCACATTTATCCACGTTATATTGCATCTGCCATGCTTCTGCCCAATCACCCAACCTGTCCAAATCATCCTGGAGTTTCTCGACATCCTCCTCACAGCACACATGCCCACCCAGCTTTTTGTCATCTGCAAACTTGGAGATATTACATCTAGTTCCCTTGTCTAGATCATTAATATATATTGTGAATAGCTGGGGTCCAAGGAACCATTCCTGCGGTACCCCACTAGTCACTGCCTGCCACTTGGAAAAAGACCCGTTTATTCCAGCTCTTTGCTTTCTGTCTGCCAACCAGTTCTCTATCCAATCAGTACTTTGCCCCCAATCCCATGTGCCTTAACTTTACACGCTAATCTCTTATGCGGGACCTTATCGAAAGCCTCCTGAAAGTCCAAATACACCACATCCACTGGTTCTCCCTTATCTATTTTAACAGTTACATCCTCAAAAAATTCCAGTAGATTAGTCAAGCACGATTTACCTTTTGTAAATCCATATTGACTTTGTCCGATCCTGTCACTGTTTTCCAAGTGCTCTGCTATTACATCTTTTATAATGGACTCTAGCATTTTCCCCACTACCGATGTCAGGCTTACTGGTCTGTAATTCCCCGTTTTCTCTCTACCACCTTTTTTGAATATTTGGGTAACATTAGCTACCCTCCAATCCATGGGTACTGTTCCAGATTCCATCGAATATTGGAAGATGATCAGCAATGCCTCTACTATTTCTAGGGCCACTTCCTTAAGTACCCTAGGATGTAGATTATCAGGCCCTGGGGATTTATTGGTCTTCAATCCCGTCAATTTCCCGAACACCATTTCCCTACAAATACTGATTTCTTTCAGTTCCTCCCTTTCATCAGACCCTATGTTCCCCGACATCTCTGGGAGGTTATTTGTGTCCTCCTTTGTGAAGACAGAACCAAAATATGTATTTAATTGGTCCGCCATTTCTTTGTTCCCCATTATAAATTCCCCTGATTCTGACTGTAAGGGACCTATGCTTGACTGCACCAATCTTTTTCTCTTGACATATCTATAAAAGCTTTTACAGTCAGTTTTTATGTTCCCTGCAAGCTTACTCTCATATTGTATTTTGCCCTTCTTAATTAATCCCTTTGTCCTCCTTTGTTGAATCCTAAACTGCTCCCAATCCTCAGGTTTACTGCTTTTTCTGGCCAATTTATATGTGCTCTCCTTGGATCTTATGCTAGCCCTAATTTCCCTTGTTAGCCACGGTTGAGTCACCTTTTTTGTTTTATTTTTATGCCAAACTGGGATGAACAAATTCTGTAGTTCATCCTGCGGTCTTTGAATGTTTGCCATTGCCTATCCACCGTCAACCCTTTGAGTGACATTCCCCAATCAATCCTACCCAACTCGTGCCTCAGACCATCGTAGTTTCCTTTATTTAAATTCAGGACCCTAGTCTCTGAGTCAACTACTTCATTCTCCATCTTAATGAAGAATTCTATCATATTATGATCGCTCCAACCCAAGGGGCCTCGTACAACAAGATTGCTAATTAATCTTTTCTCATTACATATTACCCAGTCTAAGATGGCCTGATCTCTGGTTAGTTCCTCGACATATTGGTCCAGGAAACCATCCCGTAAACACTCCAGGAATTCCTCCTCCACAGTATTGTTACTAATTTGGTTAGCCCAATCTATATGTAGATTAACGTCACCCATGATGACTGCTGTACCCTTATTGCACGCTTCTCTAATTTCCCTTTTAATGCCATCCCCAACCTGCGCGTTACTGTTTGGAGGTCTATATACCACTCCCACTAACATTTTCTGCCCCTTGGTATTTCTCAGTTCTACCCATACAGATTCCACATCATCAGAGCTAATACCCTTCCTTACAATTGTGTTAATCCCTTCTTTAACCAGCAATGCTACCCCACCTCCCTTTCCTTTTTGCCTATCTTTCCTGAATATAGGTACCAACGATATAGGTAAAAAACGGGATGAGGTCCTAAAAGCTGAATATAGAGAGTTAGGAGGTAAATTAAAAAATAGGACCTCAAAGGTAGTAATCTCAGGATTGCTACTAGTGCCAGTCAGAGTAGAAATAGAAGGATATTTCATATGAATACGTGGCTAGAGGAATGGTGCAAGGGGGAGGGATTCAAATTCCTGGGACATTGGAACCGGTTCTGGGGGAGGGGTGATCAGTACAAACCGGACGGTCTGCACCTGGGCAGGACCGGGACCGATGTCCTTGGGGAGATTTTGCTAGTGATGTTGTGGAGGATTTAAACTAAAATGGCAGGGGTTTGGGAACATGAGCAGGGAGACAGAGGAAAGGGAAACAAGGATAGAAGCAAAAGACAAGAAGTAGAAAAACAAAGTGGGCAGACAGAGAAATCAAGTGTTTAAACCAAACATGGCCACAGTAAATAATTCTAAAAGGTCTAGGAGCGTTAAAAAAACAAGCCTGAAGGCTTTGTGTCTTAATGCGAGGAGCATTCAAAATAAGGTGGATGAATTAGCTGCGGAAATAGAGGTAAATGAATATGATATGTTTGGGATTACGGAAACATGGCTCCAGGGTGACCAGGGCTGGGAACTCAACATCCAGGGGTATTCAATATTCAGGAAAGATAGGCAAAAAGGAAAAGGAGGTGGGGTAGCATTGCTGGTTAAAGAGGGGATTAACACATTTGTAAGGAAGGATATTAGCTCTGATGATGTGGAATCTGTATGGGTAGAAATGAGAAATACCAAGGGGCAGGTAACGTTAGTGGGAGTGGTGTATAGACCCCCAAACAGTAATGCAGAGGTTGGGGATGGCATTAAACGGGAAATTAGAGACACGTGCAATAAGGGCACAGCAGTTATCATGGGTGACTTTAATCTACATATAGATTCGGCTAACCAAATTAGTAACAATACTGTGGAGGAGGAATTCCTGGAGTGTATACGGGATGGTTTCCTGGACCAATATGTCGAGGAGCCAACTTGGGATCAGGCCATTTTAGACTGGCTATTATGTAATGAGAAAGGATTAATTAGCAATCTTGCTGTGCGAGGCCCCTTGGGTCAGAGCAATCATAACATGGTAGAATTCTTCATTAAGATGGAGAGTGAAGTAGTTGACTCAGAGACTAGGGTACTCAATTTAAATAAAGGAAACTATGATGGTATGAGGCACGAGTTAGGTAGGATTGATTGGGGAATGTCACTCAAAGGGTTGACAGTGGATAGACAATGGCAAACATTCAAAGATTGCATGGATGAACTACAGAATTTGTTCATCCCAGTTTGGCATAAAAATAAAATAAAAAGGTGTCTCAACCGTGGCTAACGAGGGAAATTAGGGATAACATAAGATCCAAAGAGAGGACATATAAATTTGCCAAAAAAAGCAAAAACCTGAGGATTGGGAGCAGATTAAGATTCAGCAAAGGAGGACAAAGGGATTGATTAAGAGGGGGAAAATAGAGTATGAGAGTAAGCATGCAGGGAACATAAAAACTGACTGTAAAAGCTTTTATAGATATGTGAAGAGAAAAAGATTGGTGAAGTCAAGCGTAGGTCCCTTGCAGTCAGAATCAGGGGAATTTATAATGGGGAACAAAGAAATGGCTGACCAATTAAATACATATTTTGGTTCTGTCTTCACAAAAGAGGACACAAATAACCTCCCAGAGATGTCGGGGAACATAGGGTCTAATGAGAGGGAGGAACTGAAAGAAATCAGTATTTGTAGGGAAATGGTGTTGGGGAAATTGACGGGATTAAAGGCCGATAAATCCCCAGGGCCTGATAATCTACATCCGAGGGTACTTAAGGAAGTGGCCCTGGAGATAGTAGATGCATTACGGATCATCTTCCAGAATTCGTTAGAATCTGGAACAGTACCCATGGATTGGAGGGTAGCTAATGTTACCCCACTATTCAAAAAAGGTGGTAGAGAAAAAATGGGGAATTATAGACCGGTGAGCCTGACATCGGTAGTGGGGAAAATGCTAGAGTCCATTGTAAAGGGTGTAATAGCAGAACACTTGGAGAACAGTGACAGGATCGGACAAAGTCAACATGGATTTATGAAAGGTAAATCGTGCTTGACTAATCTACTGGAATTTTTTGAGGATGTAACTGTTAAAATAGATAAGGGAGAACCAGTGGATGTGGTGTATTTGGACTTTCAGAAAGCTTTCGATAAGGTCCCGCATAAGAGACTAGCGTGCAAAGTTAAGGCACATGGGATTGGAGGCAAGGTATTGACTTGGATAGCGAACTGGTTGGCAGACAGAAAGCAAAGAGTCGGAATTAACGGGTCGTTCTCCGAGTGGCAGGCAGTGACTAGTGGGGTACCGCTGGGATCGGTCCTAGGACCCCAGCTATTCACAATATATATTAATGATCTAGACGAGGGAATTGGATGTAATATCTCAAAATTTGCAGACGACACGAAGCTGGGTGAGAGAGTGTGCTGTGTGGAGGATGCCCTGAAAATCCAGTATGATCTGGACAGGTTGGGTGATTGGGCGGAAGGATGGCAGATGCAATATAATGTGGATAAATGCGAGGTTATCCACTTTGGTGGTAAAAACAGGAAGGCAGATTATTATCTGAATGGCAATATATTGGGAGAAGGGGAAGTGCAACGAGACCTGGGTGTCCTTGTGCACCAGTCGCTGAAGGTAAGCATGCAGGTGCAGCAGGCGGTTAAGAAGGCAAATGGTATGTTGGCCTTCGTAGCGAGAGGGTTCGAGTATAGTAACAAGGATGTCTTGCTGCAGTTGTACAAGGCCTTGGTGAGACCGCACCTTGAGTATTGTGTGCAGTTTTGGTCACCCTATCTGAGGAAGGATGTTCTTGCCATGGAGCGGGTGCAGCGAAGATTCACCAGGCTGATACCTGGGATGGCAGGAATGACGTATGAGGAGAGATTGTGTCGATTGGGCTTGTACTCGCTGGAGTTTAGAAGAATGAGAGGGGATCTCATTGAAACTTATAAAATTCTGTCAGGACTAGACAGATTAGATGCAGGAAGGATGTTCCCGATGGCCGGGGAGTCCAGAACCAGGGGTCACAGGCTAAGGATAAGGGGTAAGCCATTTAGGACTGAGATGAGGAGGAATTTCTTCACCAAGAGAGTGGTGAACCTGTGGAATTCTCTACCACAGAGGGCAGTGGAGGCCAGTTCATTAAATATATTCAAGAAGGAGTTGGATATATTTCTTAAGGCTAAAGGGATCAAGGGATATTGCGAGAAGGCAGGGACAGGGTAATGAATTTGGATGATCAGCCATGATCTCGTTGAATGGCGGAGCAGGCTCGAGGGGCCGAATGGCCTACTCCTGCTCCTATCTTCCATGTTTCTATGAGTATTGAATACCCCTGGATGTTGAGTTCCCAGCCTTGGTCACCCTGGAGCCATGTTTCCATAATCCCAATGAAATCATATTCGTTTACCTCTATTTGCGCAGCTAATTCATCCACCTTATTACAAATGCTCCTTGCATTAAGACACAAAGGGGGAGAAATTGAGTATAGCCCCGTTTGGGGCGCCAGCCTCGCCAGGGTGCTAAAAGTAGCGCCCCGGAAAAATTCACGCCCCTGCACCGGAAATTGTGTGGTTGTGCCCCAAAGGGAAGCGCGGCGCTACTGGAGGCGTGCCGCATCCCTCTTGGGGCGCTGCGAGTGAATATCGTGGCGCAACGTGCCGCAGCACCACATGCTGCGGCACATCACGCTGCAGTATTGCAGGCCTTCCTCCCCTTTTTAAAGGGGAGGGGCCTTGTGCAGCGCGATCTGGGGCCCAGCTGGGCCCCTGAGGATCGGGAGTGCAGGCAAAAGAGCCCGGCACCGAAGAGAAGTGCCGGGCTCTTGGAGCGCAGCCGGCACTCCGCGGGGGTGGGGGGGGTTCAGGAGGCCGGGGACGGGAGCGCAGGCAGGTGCTGGCAGGCAGCCAAAAACAAAAATGGCCGCTCCGCACCTCGCCTTTAATTTGCGCCTCCCCATCCGCAGGTAGGCCCCCCTGACCCCGTCGGACATAGCGTCCGGCGGTAAATCAGGGGGCGCTGCCGAATATCGCGGCCGGGGCATCAGTGGGGCGCTGTGCACACCGATGACATAATCGGCAGCAACGCAGCGCTCACGGTTAGCGCCACCACTAATGTCCCGCGGAATTTAGCAGGAGGCGTGGGCAGTGCCACACCCAGGCGCCAGTTGGCTTGTGACCCACTTAGCGCCCTCTTAAGGCGCTAATGGGTGGCGCAACCAACCGAATTTCTAGGCCAAAGCCTTCAGGCTTGTTTTTTTAATGCTCTTAGACCTATTAGAATTATTATTTACTGTGGCCATGTTTGATTTAAACCGTTGATTTCTCTGACTGCCACTTTTGTTTTTCTCCTTCCTATCTTTTGCTTTTATCCTTGTTTCCCTTTCCTCTGTCTCCCTGCTCAGGTTCCCAACCCCCTGCCATTTTAGTTTAAACCCTCCCCCAGAGCACTAGCAAATACTCCCCCTAGGACATCGGTCCCGGCCATGCCCAGGTGCAAACCGTCTGGTTTATACTGGTCCCACCTCCCCCAGAACCGGTTCCAGTGTCCCAGGAATTTGAATCCCTCCCCCTTGCACCATTCCTCTAGCCACGTATTCATATGAAATATCCTTCTATTTCTACTCTGACTAGCACGTGGCACTGGTAGCAATCCTGAGATTACTACCTTTGAGGTCCTATTTTTTTATTTACCTCCTAACTCCCTATATTCAGCTTTTAGGACCTCCTCCTGTTTTTTACCTATATCGTTGGCACCTATATGCACCACGACAACTGGCTGTTCACCCTCCACTTCCAAAATGTTCTGCAGCCGCTCTGAGACATTCTTGACCCTTGCACCAGGGAGGCAACACACCATCCTGGAGTCTCGTTTGCGGCCGCAGAAATGCCTATCTATTCCCCATACAATAGAATCCCCTATTACAATAGCTCTGCCCCTCTTTTTCCTCCTGTCCTGTGCAGCAGAGCCACCCCTGGTGCCAGAAAGTTGGCTGCTGCTGCCTTCCTCTGATAAGCCATCCCCCTCAACAGTATTCAAAGTGGTATATCTGTTTGAGAGGGGGATATCCACAGGGGACCCCTGCACTACCTGCCTGCGCCTACTACTCTGTCTGTTGGTCACCCCTTCCCTTTCTGCCTGTCCAACCTTTGCCTGCAGTGTGACCAACTGCTTGAAGTTGTCGTTTGAGGAGGTTGAAAGCTGAAATAGCCGTTGCCTCCAATGGAAATGACTTTGCGTGAAGCAGGGGCTGGATCTTGTCGGAGAAGTGGGGTATCCATTTCGCATAATAGGCGAACATGCCAAGTGTCTGACGAAGAGAGCCAAGATTCGTAGGGGGAGGGAGCTCCTGAAGTGGACGAAGTCGCTCCGGATCTGGTTTGATGACATCGTTGCCCAACCAGTAGCCAAGGATGTTGACTGATGGTACTGATTTCACAGATTTGGACTCATTTAAGGTTAAGTTGCGACGACGGAGAACGTCAAAAAATTTCTGGAAATTGGCATCATGCTCCTTCTGGTCATGACCAGCAATGGTGATATTATCTAGATATGTTAAAGTGTCCATTAAGTTCTCCTGTTTGACTAGGCTATCCATTGCCCGTTGAAAGACTGCCACCCCATTGGTGACCCCAAATGGAAGGCGACAAAACTGATAAAGCCGACCATTGGCCTCAAAGACCATATACTTTTTGTCAGAGTCCTTTAACGGTACTTGATGATATGCGCTCTTTAAATCAAAAGTTGAAAATACCTTGTAGTTGGCAAGGTTATTGACCATATCATCGATGCGTGGTAGTGGGTAGGCATCCAGGTTGGTATACTGGTTAATAGTTTGTGAGTAATCGATGCAAAGACGTTTCCTGTGTTGCTTCAGAGAATTTTTAATGACGACGACTTGAACCCGCTAGGAAGATGAACATGGCTCAATGATACCGTCAGCTAGAAGGCGAGAGATTTCTGCCTCGATAAAGGATCGATCATCTTGGCTGAAACGTCGTGATTTAGTGACTATGGGCTTACATCGGGGGGAAAGATTGGCAAACAAGCAGGGCTCGTCGAGCGAAGCCGCCGAAAGCGCACAAAACGGTACTTTGGAAATAGTAAGCTCTGGCTTTGACCCCCCAAACTCAAAAGTGAGTCTTTTGTGTTGTTTCTGGAAATCCTGTCCCAGGAGCACATCACTGCATAGGTTTTTGAGCACCCCGAGCCGGGTGGAGAAATTAGTGCGGCCAATTAAGAAAACGGTCGACAAGACAAAAGCCGGAAGAGTTGGTGGTCAGTGTCGTCAGAGCCATTGCAATTTCCCTGTCTGAGGGGTAAATACGCAGTTTTAACTTACTGACAGCCCGCTCACTAATGAAGCTGTCAGAGCTGCATGAATTGATTAGTGCGCTCAAAATGTGTCCATTTACCGAAACCTTCGTGGCTGCATGGGACAGACTTTGGGGAAAAACAGCTGTGATGGGAGGAGGAGCAGTTTTACCCTTGACAGCTGTAACCGTAGTAGTGGTTCTTGGGGGAGGAGCAGTTTCATAGATAACAGCTGTAACCTTAGTAGTGGCTCTTGGAGGAGGAGCAGTTTTATAGATAGCTGCAAAACTGACAGGAGCGCTTGACTGGTATACCTTAGAAAAGTGGCCTTTCTTACTAACAGAGGCTCTTGACTGGCATACCTTAGAAAAGTGACCTTTCTTGCTGCAATGATTGCAGGTTGCGTTACGAGCAGGACAAAATTTCCTATAATGGAACGCACCTCCACAGAAGAAACACTTCCTTCCAGATTACCAAGATGCCGCTAGGGCGGGGTCGTCATCAGTGAAGACTTCTAGGGTAGGGTTGTCATCCGCTAGGTTAGAGTCATCATCAGTGAGGGCTTCACCCGAGATGTATCGAAGGAGTCATTAAAAGTGATAGCAGCAGCCCGTGCACGAGGTAAAAGATAGGTATCTGCATTCCTCTTTGCTAAGTCCAGGGAACATGCCTGGTCATAGGCAGCCTGTAACTTGAGGGTTTTATTCTCCAATAGACGCTGGCGTATGAAGGGAGACACAATCCCATTAATGAAGGAATCACGAATTAACTCCTCCTGGTACTGCTCAGCTGTGACAGCTTTAAGATTACAATCCTTGCTGAGCCTGCGAAGTTTCTGAAGGAATTCGTCAACTGATTCCCCGGGTTGTTGTCGAATTGTGGCCAGTAGATGCCGAGCAAAAATTTTGTTTGGGGCCTTAACATATAGTCACTGTAATATTAGGATAGCGGAGTCATAGGCCCCGATTTTCTGCCAGCTGTTGGGCGGCTTTCCAGGCGGCCGGGGGCCGAAAATCGCCAAAAAAGTGGGTCGCGACCCCCCCGCCTGATTCCCATCCCGTCCGACTTTCGGACCGCTGTTTCTCCGCGACCCGCTTCAGTCCCGGCCGCCACTGGCGGGACTGACCGTCGGAACACAAATCACCAATTATTACCTTGTTTAAGTAGATTTTAAGGGGCCATTGCGATTTTGGGGCTTTCCCCACGTGAAACACGCCTGCTGGGAACCCTGCTGATGAGACCTGACGTGAAAACAGTTGGCTTGCTTGCTTGCAACTGCAGATCAATGAGGACTGAAGAGATTTAAACAGGCAGCATTTGCAGGCTGCAGGACCTTGTTGATGAAGGCTTGGGGGAACTTTTTGAAGGCTAAGGCACAGCTGCAGAAAGTTGGAGCCTCACACACTTCTCCAGTGTGAGCTCCTGGGAAGCCCCTCTCACCACCCTAGCTCAGCGCCTCCTCAACGGAGGCATCTGCCAGAAGCATGGGAGGCCTTTGGTACCTTCCCTTCCTGGCATTAGAGGATCTCCAACAGCAGAGGAGGCTGGAACAACTCCAGCAACAGCATCACCAGCAACACCAGCAGGAGTGGCAGGCTGCGGCTCACCCACCTGAGGCAGCACATGCCAGAAGGGGTCAGCGCATGGAAGGCCGTCGGTGCAGGAGATACCCCCCAAACAGGGTGTACAGACACAGGGTCAGCTACCTCAACATGACTGAGCAGCAGTGCCAGAGGCGGCTCCGACTTTCGCGAGAGGTTGTGGCTGACATCTGCGCAATGCTGCGGCAAGACCTGGAGCCCAGAGCAACAGGTCCACACTACTTGCCAGTGGCCATCAAAGTCACCACCGCACTCAACTTTTATGCCTCAGGCTCCTTCCAGGGATCAGCAGCAGACATCAGCGGCATCTCCCAGGCTGCCGCACAAACATGCGTCACGCAGGTAACTGATGCCCTCTCTGCCATCGCGCACAATCACATCCATTTCACCAGGGATCGCGCAAGTTTGAGGGTGCGAGCGCGTGGATTCGCTCAGCTGGCAGACTTTCCAAGGGTGCAGGGCGTCATTGACTGCACACATGTGGCCCTTAGGGCACCCCACCGCAATCCAGGAGTTTTTGTCAACCGCAAGGGCTTCCACTCCCTTAACGTTCAGCTGGTGTGTGACCACAAGAAGGTGATTTTGCATGTTTGTGCCAGGTTCCCTGGCAGCTGCCATGACTCCTTCATACTGCGCCAGTCTACTGTGCCTCCGCTATTCAGTCCACCAAACGAACTTCAAGGATGGCTACTTGGAGACAAGGGATATGCCCTGCGCTCTTGGCTAATGACGCCATTGAGGAGACCAGCCAGCGAAGCTGATGAGCGCTACAACTCCAGCCACATTACCACCAGATGCATTATCGAGCAAACCATCGGATTGCTGAAGATGCGCTTCAGATGCCTCGATAGGTCAGGTGGAGCCCTGCAGTACTCATCAGCCAGGGTCTCCAAAATCGTTGTGGTATGCTGTGTGCTTCACAACATGGCACAGCGTCGTGGCTTGCCGATTCCGCAGGACCAAGAGGCTCCTCACAGAGCCGCCTTGGATGAGGATGATGCTGAGGAGGAGGAGAAGGAGGAGGAGGAGGACAGAAACGAGCATCCTGCAGAGGCCCGTCAACCAGCAGCACCAGTGCGCGAGAACATTGCTGGGTGGAATGCAAGGAACGCACTCATCCTGGGCAGATTTGCGTAGCCTGGAACATCAAACACTGCAGCCTCACTGCTTCTGAATTGACCATGGACAGTGGCCCATGCCTGCACTTTCCAACAACTTTGACCAGCTTGCAGTCATCTGCAAGTTATCCTAAGGCCTCTATGTGACACCCCCATTCGCCAAATGGCAGACGCCATAACTGCAGCAGCTGGCACCAGATTTTTTATGTACAGGAAAATGATGGCATTAAAACTATTTACAAGAGACTGGATGGTGGAATAGTTATGTGAATGTGAGCATAGAGAGAGATGGAATGGGTAAGGGTGCATGGATGTGACTGTGAAGTGGGATGTGGAAAAAGAGATAGCTGAAGCTGAGTGCTGTTGGGGAAAGGCAATGGGGATCAGGTTGAGGGTGATGGAAACTTTATACTTGCTTTCCCTGTGTGGTGAAGGTCATGGAAGCGCTTCCTGCACTGCAGCCAGGTGCGACGGGTGACACCCAGAGAGTTTACCTCTGCTGCCACCTCCATCCAGGCAGCCGTGGACTCTTTGGAAGGCCTCTTCCTCCCTGAGCGAGGGTAGAGGACCTCCCTGTGGGCCCTTACCCCATCCACCAAGGTCTGCAATGATGTCTCGTTGAATTTGGCTGCAGCTTGGCCTCTGCCGCTGGCAGCAGCTGGTGCAGGCTCCTCTGCCATTGTGCAAGAGTGGTTGAGAAGCCTGCAGAGGTGGAGAAGCTTGCTGGACACTTTGAAAGCACCATGAATGATGACATCATACTGTGGGGCTTTCTGACACGAATTGGACAATTAGCAAGGCTGCCCACATTATGGGAATTAATTGGCCACTTGAGGGAAAATTGCGTGGAGCTGGCTGACACATTTTTTTGTGTGTCAGAAACCCCACATTCGGGGAAACCCGACCATTTCCCATACAAGCCAAAAATCGGGCCCATAGTCTACAAAGTCTTCGATATAGTCAAACACATGAGAAGATACATAATTGGCAAGTATTTCTAATTTATCAGGAACATTCTCACCACACACCCTGAGGAAGTTGCTGAAGGAACGATACTAGTGTTTCCACACCTTAGCAGTTGTAGGTGAATTCAGGTCCAGGTCAAGATGGGCGGGTCTGAGTAGTTTGTCCATGATGGATTGATTACTATGCTGGAGTTCCCTTCTGCAGTTGAAGTCGTAGCTGGCTGTTCCCGAAATCACTCAGAGCGTGGAGTCGATATCAAGTTGATTAAATTGACGTAATAAAACTCACCACGCACTTGGATCGAGTATAAAGCAAGGCTTTAATCAACTTGTTTCAAAACATGGAGGTCTAGTTGTACTTCACTAGTTCCTGTCTTACAAAACGTCCCTGAAAAGCTGGACCAAGCCCAGGTATTTATACTCCTTGGACGGCGCCACCAGCTGGCTGTCCAGTGTTATTTCATGAGTCGTTTCTTCATGATGATGAGATTTATAACACACAGTATTACTGTGCACCCTTCACACACAGTTTTACTGTGCACCCTTCACACACACAGTACCACTGTGCACACTTCACACACACATTATTACAGTGCACACTTCACACACACAGAACTACAGTGCACACTTCATATACACAGTATTACGTTGCACACTTCACACACACAGTATTGTTGTGCACACTTCACACACACAGCATTACTTTACACGCTTCATACAATATTACAGTGCACACTTCACACAGTATTACTATGCACACTTCACACACACAGTATTACTGTGCACACTTCACACACACAGTATTGCTGTGCACACTTCACACACACAGTATTACTTTGCACACTTCACACACAGTATTACTGTGCACACCACACACACGTTATTACTGTGCACACTTCACAGTTTTACTTTGCATACTTCACACACACATTATTAATTTGCACACTTCACATACAATATTACTGTGCACACTTCACACACACAATATTATTGTGCACACTCCACACACTGTATTGCTGTGTATACCTCACACACAGTATTACTGCACAAACATGACACTGTAAGGGGTTTTGATCGTCACGGTCTCTCTCTCGCTCTAGAGGCCTCCTTCTCTTGCACAGTAATTTACCGAGTGGTTCGACCCACTCACCCCTTAGGTTCTATACACTGGACTTTGAGGCAGGAACTACAATGCAGAGAATACTCTATAGACCAAGTTTAATGAAACAAAATGAAATTTTATTGCATAAAGGAAACATTGAATGTAAGCCAATAAGGTACATGGGAGGGAAAAACAAATCATAATACAGTACTAACCAATATATATACAGGCATATCATACTTTACAATGGTCACCATGAATTGGGGAAACACACGGAACATCGAGGGACAACAACTCATTGTTAACTATCCCTTAAAATGCCCACCCCCTAAACCTAGCTAGATGAGATTATGAGGGGCCAGAAACATGCTCACCAATCCAAAACTGCGGTTGGGTTGGGGTTCTTCACTTGGTGCTCTCTCTCGGGCCTGCCGTTGTCACGTGGTCGTTGGGCTGTAGGCGCAGCGGGCTGCCCAAGCTAATGGCGTCTCGGCCACCTTAATTCAGCAGGACTCGCCGTCCATCGTCTGTCTTCTCGGTGCTCCTTCATACAACGATGGTGGTCACAGTCTCGATTTCTCTGTGCTCCTGCACACGACGCTGGTGGCTACCCGTTCTGTAAGGCATTTCGTTTTCTTCCTCTTCGTCAACTGTCTTCCCGTCTCGTCAACGGCCCGGGGTTTATGTCGATGATCTCCCGATAACTACCCCAGGTCTCGTCTTCTTCTTCCGAGTCCGAAAAGGCCTTCTTCGGACCCCCGAGCATTCTCTCGAAAATGATCTGCACTGGTCTCTCCCGATGCTGATGCTC
Organism: Somniosus microcephalus; assembly: GCF_052327205.1. Classification (NCBI taxonomy): domain Eukaryota; kingdom Metazoa; phylum Chordata; class Chondrichthyes; order Squaliformes; family Somniosidae; genus Somniosus; species Somniosus microcephalus. The sequence continues at coordinate 56,413,090 of NC_140991.1, read as the reverse complement.
CTCAATGACTACCGAAACCCGATGATCTCCGATCCGAATTCCCTTCAACGCTACCCCAGGACTCCAGTTATACCTTTCATGGAGGCCCTTATCTCCCGCCATATCAAGGTTAGTCTTTGTTTAACTTTTGGCGGGCTTGCAGCACAGCGGGGTAGTCTTTGTGTTTAAAGTACCTTCGGGATGGCCGGTAACTGCCATCTCTGGTCTGGAATGACCTTGTATTGTCTTTAATGGGTCTTGATGTTTCTCCTTTGAATATGAAGCTGTTTCCCTTTGTCTAGGTAAACATTTAGATGGCCTTTATCTACAGGCCGATCTGATCGGATCTGCATCCAATCTATATGTATGGGGTTCTGTCTGGTTTCGTTTTCTCCGAAACTGTGTTCCAGAACTTACTGTGGGCTGAATCCACAAAAGCTGTCTGCGGACTGCAGGAACCATTTTAAAATGTCCCAAAAAGCTGGTCACGGGGTCTGACGGCCATTTTGTGTGCCCCTTTTTCTGGGCTTCTTTTAAAACAGTCTTTTAAAATTAAGGCCTTTTCTGCCAATAGACCCTTATAGGACAATGTTCAATTTTGCGAATCCTACAGTCCCCCCTGATGATACTATAACTTGCTTGAAGTATCATAATTCTGGGTGAGCAAAATTTTCTGACTCTCCATAATCAAACCATCCCCTGTATTTACCTATCTATGACCCCACGACACATGCATTTCCCATTTCAGAAAACCCACAGTGTACATTAAGCATCTATAGATGGCAATACATTGGAGTTAAAATCTGACGCACATATTTCCAGGCGTGGAGGGGGGCCTAATACCCCTACACCACCTGGTTCATACATATTATCTTTTATTAATAACACACATAATAAACTTCAATAAAAATAATAAAAAAAGAAAATACACACAAAATCACACATGAATACTATCAAAAATAGAGGAGGGAGGGAAACTCTAACTCTATACATAGCAGCAAAATTTAAACGGGTGTCTCCTCGTCTACCCACACATAATGCTCCCTCCATTCTCCTCTGTTCTCATACTTCTGGAAACGTTTGTCCCTCTTACAATGTACAAAGAGTAAATAAATCACAATAAAAATCTGACATACTACGAGGATGTGGGAGGGTATCCTAATCCATGAAGGGACTTCTATATTAGTGACCAGGTCCCACCACTGTGGGGTCACTATATCTAATATGTCTGCCCCTATTTCTAATGTCTTCTGCTCCAGTGTGTAAAAATGTTTCTGTGAAACGGCAACGGCTTTTAGTATCTTGGTGAGGTGTTCAGGGAGAGGGGGAATGACGTAGCCAAAATGTGCAACGAATCGTTGCAGATCGGTGAAATTTCCTTTGACAGTGAGGTGAACAGTGGAAGGTTCAGGAATAGGGACAATTCGCTCTTGGGCCACTTGAACTTCTGCCTTGGGTTTGAAACAGAAACTGCTGTCACTGACCGGACACCAGCCATGCTGTTCATGTTGGTAGTGGGGCGCTGCAGTGGTGACACAGTATGTCCCACCTCCTATATATGCCACCTGCGGGGGCACATGGCTTTGTGCCATTGCCTCCATGGTGCAATTTATAGGCTTCGCGCCAGCAGTTCTGAACCCGCACTGTGGTTTCGAATTGGCATTCAAGTGCTGGGGACACAGGATGATGTGTGGTCCCCGGCTCCGGCACCCCGAGAGGTCAGTACCCGTCATTGCATGCTCCCATCGAACGACGTAAGGTGGGACCGCTGTGTAGTGAATGTGTGCACCCCCTTGAATGACTCCAATGTTCTCCACCCTGTATACTGGGGCGGGTTTAGCTGTCTTTCCCATAACCGGCATTCTTACCACTATACCCATAATGGTGTGATTAGACCGCCCACAGTCCACTGGGACTGGGTAGGCTTCTGAAGCTAGTCTGAGCTGGCACGGACTTAATGCGTTCTCAAAAGGGTGGAGGGCTGCGAGGTGCTTATTGCTGATCCAGGAGGGGACCAAACCTTGTTTTAAATCCTCCAGATTACTGCGGCCCTCGCCCAGTATCCACACCCCATACAGCACGCACGCTTCGTTCTGCGCAGCCTGATCTGATGCATTCCGATCCTCTCTGATGAGAGCATTTACCGTTTTAGCGTGTTTCTCCAGCTCAGCTATGATTTCTTTTAAGTGTAGTGTCATGGCCTGGTCCTCATGTAACTCAGAACCCACTACCTTATTCCCGTCCGTCAGTATCTTTCTTAACCGCGCTTTTAAACCATTGATCTGGGTCTGCAGCTCCACGTCATCCAGAGTGTTGATGACGGAAGTCCCTGTGTTAAAGGCGGTAAAAATATCATTGACTGTACCCCTTCTTTGTCTCCCTACCCTGCCCAAGACCTCATGTGGTGTGGTGTACAATCCGGCTCTTTCGACATCGGCAAAGTTGAACTCATAAAATTGTCTGAACATATTTGTTAACAGGACCTGGTACAATTGCTCTGTTTCCTTGGGCACCACTCTGGCAATCGCACCTCGGTGAGGTTTAAAATCACCGAGGCTACCGCGTAGTGCACCCCTTGGTACAGCGCCTGACCTGTGGGTACCAATACCAGTCCATTCCCGGGTCCCTTGGTAGTGGCGGGGCACCCTTCCTTGCGGGCTTTGGCTACCGGAATCGTGGGCAGGGGCTTGCGGGGGCAGGTGATGAGCTCAGTGGCATTCACCGGGATCGGAGAGTATGGGACTCCGCACGCCCGCGTGCTGACGTCCCACCTCATCCCTTTCCCAGCATCCTGCCACTGTCTCTGGAAAAAGATGGAGACACCTGTGGGGCAGACGCGTTCTGAACCCCACATGCAGATGTAAATCCCCTCATCTGGTTCCCACCATTTGTCCCAACAGACACTCAATCCACCATGAGTCCCCGTAATAGTCCAATGGGTATTGTTACCCAGTCGCTCCCACTTGACCGTGGAGTTTTTCATGGTCTTACTCAGCTTCCGAAGCCACCACCATCTGTCCAAAGGAACATGTCCGTTGCATACTAAACAAATCTTCCTCCCGACGGTTACACTGACTCTGGGCGCGATGATCCTCACCCTGGGACACATTAGAGAAGTCTCTCCATATGCAAACCCGGACTGGCTGGAGTATTCCGTAGAGTTCGACCCCAGCCATCCTGGCCACCTCCCTTCGTGGAAGTAGGTGGCTGTTTCCTCAACGCCCCGTTCACCTGTCCCATCAGTCACGATGGGGGCTGTGTCCCCGGAACATTCATACACGATGGAGTCCTTGGTGTAGCCCTGATAGGCCAAGCTACACCCGATCACCGCGAACACGATGAGAATCCTCTCCATGGTACCTTTGGTTTCTGCAACAGATTAAACAATACAGCCAGGCTCCCGAGAGATTCTGGCCTAGCTGAAGGCATGCTGGGCAGATTACAAAACTATTTCTTATAACACCCATCACTTTAAAATTTACACACCTTATACTTAACCAAACTTAAACTTAACTAAACTTATGCTTAACTAAACTTATGTACAGCGCTGCCCGTCCCCGGGCGGCCTGCCTAATCCCTGTTCAGACTGCAGCTCACCGCTCCCTGTGGCGGGGCCGCACTGACCTGTAGCTTGAGTCCCCCGCAGCCTTTTGCTGCCAATTGGGGACTGCGTCTTTCTAGGAATTTCCCAAATCGGTGTCTGCTGAAGTAGGGGGAATCTGGCCAGAGCTTTATTGGCTGAGGCGTCCGAGACGACCTGCGAGGGGGTACCTTGGGCGAGGCTCCCTTAGCGAGTGGACCTTTGGTTGGGACTTTAGCCCTCACAGCCCGTGGCTCCTCCACGACTGCCGGCTTCGGCTCCCTTCCCTCAGACTCCGCCCCTTCGGGATTTGGGTCTGTGGCGGACGACTCCTCCCTACCTGTCCCTACAGGTGGAGAATCTCCGCCCCCAAGTTCTACCTCCCCTACGCTTGAGTCGAGGGCGGGACCTCCGTCCTCCGACTCCACCTCCTCCAGAATCGTGTCGGGGCGGGGCCTAGCTGTTCGGGCTCCCCCCCAACTGTGCTCGGGTCCGGGGGAGGGCCTTGGTCTTCGGGCTCCTCCCCGTCCGAGTCCCAGGCCAATGGGGAAACGTCCCAGGTAAGCGGGATAGCTCCTCCCCTCAAGCAGGCTGCGGTTCCAGCCTGTGTGGTCTGTGACTTATTGCACGCCTCAGGCTGAGGATTTTTACCCTCAGACCTGGCCTCGGTTGTTGGCTCTTTTGCACCCGGCTTAAATAGTTTGCACTGGTTTACGTGAAACCATTTAGTGCGCCGGGGCACCTCCACTGCGCAAGTGGTGGGGACCGGTGGGCCTTGTACCGGTTCCCGTCTAGCCTTGTCTATGGCTCTCTCTCCAGCGCGGATGGTCAGACCCAGGAATTTTACTTCCTGCTGGCCGACCCGTGCCTTCCTTGGTTTCACCTTGAAACCCCTTTTTCCTTTCTCACCCATGCTCGCTCCCCAGAGACAGTGATTTCTAAGATCCACGAGATTCCTGTGTTCTACTAAGAAATCGGACCCAAGGATCCCTTTTCCACCCTCCACCTCCCACTTCATCAGTACGCACTTCCACGTGGTGTGGAGTGGTCCTAAATTAATGGAGAGAGGGATGGAGAATGCGCCAGCCTGTTCTTTGCCCGTGAAGCCCGACAGAATATATGGAACCCCGGTGGACAGAGGTGAGGTGGTAGGGTTAGCTGTGTGGATCACGGTGCACGATGCCCCCGTATCCAACAGATAAGTTCCCTTTTCCTTCTCTACCTCCATCTCCATGAGGGGTCATCTCCATAAATCATATCACAGCGAACACAGGTAAATGCGCTGCGCTGGCTCTAGTCATTGGGGTGAAACGGTCGGGGCTGCGGGAACGACAGGACCAGTGGTGACTGCCACCCTCCCCTGCGAGATCATAAGAGACCGCATTGTCTCTAAAATTGACTCTATCGCAGCGGGATCCATAGCTGCACCGGTTCCCTTTTCTGGGACAGGGGCTGCGGCTTGGACCTTGACTCGTGCTGGGGCGGCGGTCTGGGCTTGGGCTTGGGCTGCGGGAGATCTTCCCTTATTATCCTTCCACGGATTTTTACAGTCCCTGCGCCAATGTCCATCCTTCCCACACCCGTAGCAATTGAGCTTGGCTTGGGGAGGGCGATTCCCCTCCTGATGCCACTCCTTTTTACTTGGGGCTGCGGGTTTTGCCTCATGCACTTTTCCCTTAGAGGGAGGTGCCTCCTGACTCCTGCAATTCTTATATGCAATGGTGAGCTGTCGGAGCACTGTCTCCTCTGTGGTACCGGGACCTTGGGGTTCAAACCAAGATTTGGCTTGGGCCTTTATCTGCGGTAAGCTGTTGGCAACCAGGCAGCGGAGCCAATGAACCCGCTGGACATTGTTCATTGTGGCCCGTTCAGGCATGCCCGGACAGCTGCGCCGATACACTGGCCACAGCCTTTCTGCGAAAACCCGTGGGGGTTCTCCAGTTAGCTGCACAGTCCCTTCCACATGGAGGAACGGGTTGCCGTCGTCCACTCCCATAACCTCCAGGACCTCGTCCCGGAGTTCCTCATACCCTCTCTGCCCCCTCTTACTCCCGTCTGAGAGGCACTGAAGGATTGTGCTATCTAGGGAGAATAGCAACATCTTAACCTGTTCTGGACCATCACAGTCATTGACGGCGGCTGTCTGCTCTATCTCCCTGAAATGGACTGAGGGATCTCCCTTCTCGGAGAGTTTTGGAAGGTGGCTCACCATCGCTCTGAGTTGTTGGGCACCGTGGGGCAACACGATCTGGTTCAGGAGGGGTCCGTCAGCACCATTTGCGTCGACGGGACCGTACCTCTGGTGCCGAGTAGGACACATTGGTGCCGGCTCCGGCTTCACTACCGGGGGTTGTTCTTCCTCCGCTTCTACCTCGGCTTCCTCCCCTTCTACCAGCCCCCCTTCGGGCCAAACCTCACTATAGCTTGGCGGTGCTGAGGGTTCAGTGGCTGGTGCCACAACTACTTCATGTGGAATCGGTCTTTTGGATTCCTTCAGGAAGTCTATGTGACTTGCTTTTGGGCTTACGAGGCATACCATGCTTTTTGCCTTCGCCAGGGCCATTCTTAGGTCTTCTAGCACCTTCTGGCAGGGGCCGTGGTCTGCGCGCTCAAACCCGTTCTCAATGGCCAGCTTGTAAGCTGCCTTAACCTCTACTACTCTCTCCTCCTGCGCTCTTAGCTGTTGTGCGAGGCGGGCGTTTTTCTCCCGTATTCTCGCTTCATGAATCTTTGCCTCAGTGACCTGACATTCCAGGTACTCTACTTTAGCCTGATGTTGGCTGGCTATAGTTTGGCGTTCCTGATTCAGCGCGTGAAGCGCTGCGATCAGCTTTTCCCCACCCAGGGCCTTTTCCTCTATTTCTGAAGCCTGGGTTTTGATCTTGGCTGCCTGCGCTGCAATGACTCTGTCCAAAATCTGGACTTGTCTTTTGTAGCACATCAGCCACACTGCCTTCTCTACTGACTTTTTATGTTCTTTACTCTCTGTCCACCTGACGGTTGCGTTTACCGGACGCCCATCCAGTAAGAGATCGGAAATCCACTGCTTAGTGAGATTTACCTTACCAAAAACATAATCCGCTATCCTCTCATCCATAACATTTCGTCCATTTAAACCTGGGTCTAATACATTGCAATCCTGCTGCCAATGTCCTGCCGCGGTCGCCATTTTCTGTAAGGGGTTTTGATCGTCGAGGTCTCTCTCTCTCTCGGTCTAGAGGCCTCTCTCTCTTGCACAGTAATTTATTGAGTGGTTCAACCCACTCACCCCTTAGGTTCTATACACTGGACTTTGAGGCAGGAACTACAATGCAGAGAATACTCTATAGACCAAGTTTAATGAAACAAAATGAAATTTTATTGCATATAAAGGAAAAATTGAATGTAAGCCAATAAGGTACATGGGAGGGAAAAACAAATCATAATACAGTACTAACCAATATATATACAGGCATATCATACTTTACAATGGTCACCATGAATTGGGGAAACACACGGAACATCGAGGGACAACAACTCATTGTTAACTATCCCTTAAAATGCCCACCCCCTAAACCTAGCTAGATGAAATTATGAGGGGCCAGAAACATGCTCACCAATCCAAAACTGTGGTTGGGTTGGGGTTCTTTACTTGGTGCTCCCTCTTGGGCCTGCCGTCGTCACGTGGGCATTGGGCTGTAGGCGCAGCGGGCTGCCCAAGCTAATGTTGTCTCGGCCACCTTAATTCAGCAGGACTTGCTGTCCATCGTTTCGCCCACCGGCTGTCTTCTCGGTGCTCCTTCAAACAACGATGGTGGTCACAGTCTCGATTTCTCCGTGCTCCGGGCTACCCGTTCTGTAAGGTGTTTCGTTTTCTTCCTCTCTGTCAACTGTCTTCTCGTCTCGTCAATGGCCTGGGGTTTTTGCCGATGATCTCCCAATAACTACCTCGGGTCTCGTCTTCTTCTTCCGAGTCCGAAAAGGCCTTCTTCGGACCCCCGAGCAATCTCTCGAAAATGATCTGCACTGGTCTCTCCCGATGCTGATGCTCCTCAATGGCTACCGAAACCCAATAATCTCCGATCCGAATTCCCTTCAATGCTACCCCAGGACTCCAGTTATACCTTTCATGGAGGCCCTTATCTCCCGCCATATCAAGGTTAGTCTTTGTTTAACTTTTGCCGGGCTTGTAGCACAGCGGGGATGTCCTTGTGTTTAAAGTACCTTCGGGATGGCCGGTAACTGCCATCTCTAGTCTGGAATGACCTTGTATTGTCTTTAATGGGTCTTGATGTTTCTCCTTTGAATATGAAGCTGTTTCCCTTTGTCTGGGTAAACATTTAGATGGCCTTTATCTACAGGTCGATCTGATTGGATCTGCATCCAATCTATATGTATGGGGTTCTGTCTGGATTCGTTTTCTCTGAAACTGTGTTCCAGAACTTACTGTGGGCTGAATCCACAAAAGCTGTCTGCGGACTGCAGGAACCATTTTAAAATGTCCCAAAAAGCTGGTCACGGGGTCTGGCGGCCATTTTGTGTGCCCCTTTTTCTGGGCTTCTTTTAAAACAGTCTTTTAAAATTAAGGCCTTTTCTGCCAATAGACCCTTATAGGACAATGTTCAATTTTGCGAATCCTACAACACACACAATATTACTGTGCACACTTCATACACACATTATTGCTGTGTGCACTAACACCCACACAACATTACTGTGCACCCTTCACACACAGTATTACAGTGCACCCTACACACACAGTATCATTGTATACACTTCACACATACATTATTAGTGTACACTTCACACACAGTATTACTGTGCACACTTCACACATACAGTATTACTTTGCACACTTCACATACCATATTACAGTGCACACTTCACACACACACAGTTTTACTGTGCACACTTCATACACACAGTATTACTGTGCACACTTCACACAGTATTGCTGTGCACACCTCACACACAGTATTACTGTGCACACTTCACACACACGTTATTACTGTGCACACTTCACTCACATAGTATTACCGTGCACACTTCACACACAGTATTACTGTGCACACTTCACATACAATATTACTGTGCACACTTCACACATGCAGTATTACGATGCACACTTCACACACACAGTATTACTGTACACACTTCACACAAAGTATTGCTGTGCACACCTCACACACAGTATAACTGTGCACACTTCACAAACACATTATTACTGTGCGCACTTCACACACAGTTTTACTTTGCATACTTCACACACACATTATTACATTGCACACTTCATGTATATATATAATAAAAAAGGATTGTTCTGTCTGTCTGTCTGTCTATCTGTCTGTCCTTTGGTGTGTCTGTCCGGCTATACACTCTAAAGTTATAGAGCGTACCTACATGTGCGTTACATCAAAAGAAAGATTACGAGTCCGTCCAGAACGGTCATAAGCATATTTACGTTTTGGCGAGACAAAAATTGCGCCCGCAGAATCCAAAAAACGTTCAAAATTCCGCTCCTTATCCGCTCATTAGCATAGAGTGACATTAAGGTTGACCAATCGTACGGTCGAGCGACCTGACGGTCGACCAATCGCTGCGTGGCGGGGGCGGGTTCGTCGCGCGTGCGGGCGGGCCCTCCTAGAGTCGAGTGACAGGACGATTGACCAATCCTACGCTTCGGTGACAGGACGATTGACCAATCGTTGCATGTGTGGGCGGGCCTTATCGTTCTGAACCGAGGTGAGTAGCCGCCATCTTGCTTCCATTCTTTTTCCCGCTTTATGCGTGTTTCTTTTCAAATATACATTTCCAGCAAAGAAAAAAGTTGCTTTGAAAACACAAATTGTTTTTTAAAAAAGTTAATTAATTTGTACATCTTTTCTCTAACCTCTATAATCTTCCTACCTTTCACCGTTTTTGTAGGCCTCAAAGCCTGGGCCTCTCCTCCGCACCCACGCCCGAGCTAGGCACCTCCCGGCCCCAGTCAACAAGCGGCCCCCGATCACCGCCATCTTTGTGAAGGCTGGAGGGGCGGGCCTCAGCCGAGCGTCGCTACCGCCGCCATCTTAGTAAAGGCTCATGCGGCGGTGGCGGCACGGAGCTCCACGGAGCAGGTGCGCGGCAGCGTCTCACTCTCCCCCCCCCAGTGTCTCTCTCTCTCTCTTCCCCGCGCCTCCTGAATGCGCGGGGGAAGAGGCCCGGGGCACCGTGGCCGCTTTCGGAGACTTCAACTCCGTGACAGGTGAGGAGGGTCTTTCTTGTTCACGTTGGGCGGCGGGCGGGTTCCCCGGGTGCTGATCCCTGGCGGTGTGGGTGTGGGGCCGGAGCCCGGCTCTTACCTTGCCCCGGAGAGCGGGCGGACGGCGGGGCCTGGAGTAGCAAATCGGGCACTGGCGCCAAGATGATTTCCATGCAGAGCCTGAGCGGCCGGCGAGCTCGCAGACAAGAAACGGCAGAAAAACTGAGAGCAGCAGAGGGGAACAGACGTCAGAGAGACAGAGAAATAGGGAGGGAGGAGAGGCAGAGGACAGGAGAGGGGGAGGGAGGAGAGGGGCAAGGAGGGAGAGGGGAGAGAGAGAGGGTGGGGGAGGGGAGAGAGAGAGGGTGGGGGGAGGGGAGAGCGAGAGGGTGGGGGGAGCGGAGAGAGAGAGGGTGGGGGGAGGGGAGAGAGAGAGGGTGGGGGAGGGGAGAGAGAGGGTGGAGGGAGGGGAGAGAGAGAGGGTGGGGGGAGGGGAGAGAGAGAGGGTGGGGGGAGGGGAGAGAGAGAGGGTGGGGGAGGGGAGAGAGAGAGGGTGGGGGGAGAGGAGAGAGAGAGGGTGGGGAGGGGAGAGAGAGAGGGTGGGGGAGGGGAGAGAGAGAGTGGGTGGGGGGAGGGGAGAGATAGAGGGT